>NC_045785.1:81733136-82043423 GCF_009873245.2 Balaenoptera musculus | reverse complement strand
GTTGTTCATCACATACAGCTTACATTCCACTAGGTCGAGAGATGGACTATAAACAACTCAACATGAAACATATAATATAAAGTGCTATGTTAGAACATTAAATACAGTGATGAGATCGTGACTGGGAGGCTATATTAGAATAGGTGGTCAGGGAAGGGCCCTTTGAGGTAATGTGAAGGGTATGAAGAAGCTGGCCATACAATCATTATTTCAGGCCAAAGAAACAGCTATGGCAAAAGTCCTAAGGTAGGAAAAAACTTGGTAAACTTTAAGTACAATAAAAAGGCCAGGAGCAAGGAGAACAATATGAAATGAGGCCAGAGAAGTAGGCAGGAACCTTGGGCTTTGTATTCCAGGAAAAGGAGCTTGTATTTTTTTTTTTTTCGATTGTGGTAAAATACATGTAACATAAGATTTACCATTTTAACCACTTTAAAGTGTACAATGCAGTTACACTAAGTATATTCACAATGTTGTGTAACCATTACCACTATTTCCAGTATTTTTTCATCATTCTGAATGGAAACCCCATATCCATTAGCAGTTTTTTTCCATTCTCCCTTTCCCCAGTCCCTGGCAACAATTAATCTGCTTTCTATCTCTATGGATTTGTTCATTCTGGATATTTCATATAAATGGAATTATGCAACATATATGTGGTTTCTTTCATTTAGCGTAATATTTTCAAGGTTTATCCATGTTGTAGCATGTTTCAGTACTCTATTCCTTTTCTTTTTTTTTAAATTAATTTATTTATTTTTATTTATTTTTTGGCTGTGTTGGGTCTTCGTTTCTGTGCGAGGGCTTTCTCTAGTTGCGGCGAGCAGGGGCCACTCTTCATCGCAGTGCGCAGGCCTCTCACTGTCGCGGCCTCTCTTGTTGCAGAGCACAAGCTCCAGATGCGCAGGCGCAGTAGTTGTGGCTCACGGGCCTAGTTGCTCCGTGGCATGTGGGATCCTCCCACACCAGGGCTCGAACCCGTGTCCCCTGCATTGGCAGGCAGACTCTCAACCACTGTGCCACCAGGGAAGCCCTCTATTCCTTTTCATGGCTGATTAATATTCCTTGTATGGATACACCACACTGTGTTTATCCATTCACAACTATCAGTGTCCAGCTGGGTCGTTTCCACTTATTGGCTATTGGGAATAGCCGTACTATGAACATTTGTGCAAAATTTTTGTTTGAACACCTGTTTTCAATTCTTTTGGGTACTTACCTAGGAGTGGAGTTACTGAGTTATATGGTTAATGTATGTTTAATTTATTGAGGAACTGCCACACTGTTTTCCACAGAGGCTGTAACCATTTTAGTTTACCATTTGTTATTTTCCGCTTGGATTTTTTTGTTTGTTTTTATTATGGCCATCTTAGTGGGATTGAAGTGGTATCTCATTGTGGTTTTGATTTACATTTCCCAAGGAGCTTGGTTATTATTCTGAATCTTTTGGGAAGCCATTAGAAGATTAAGTAGGGGAGCAATATGATCTGATTTATGTTTTAAATCATAAACTTAAATCAATTCTGTGGAGAATGAATTGTGGGGAAGGTCAAGAATTTAAGCTGGTAGACCAGGTGGGAAGCCACAGCAACAGACCAGGTGAGAGATGATGATGGCTTGTGCTAAGGTGGTAGTAGAAAAAGTAAGAAATCAATAGATTTCAGAATATGTTTTGGAAATAAAGTTGACATGACTTGCTAATAGACTGGATGAAAAAAGGGAGGGAAAGAGATAAAAATAATCTTATAGATTTCTGGTTTAAGCAACTGCATAATAATGAGATGGAGGAAGGGCAGGGTTATGAGTAAAAAAAATGAAATGTTTTAGCCACGTTTAAGATGCCTCTTTAAAATACTTCAGTGGAGATAACAAGTAGGTCATTAGATATGAGTCTGGAGTTTGGAGAAGAGGTCTTTCTAGAGATATGGGTTTGGAAGTCTCTGACACATAGTATTTAAAGCTACGTGAAATTTACCAAGAATGAGTTTGTGGGTAGAAAAGAGAAGGGGTCCTGCTCTGAACCACAGGTTACAATATCTAAGATTCTGGGTCACCTTGTTACTCTCTATCCTGTTCTTTCATTACACATTTCACATACTGGTCTGTTTTCCTTTTCAGAATCCATTTCCCACACTTTGGCTCCAGTCTGGCTCTCCACCCCTACTCACCACAGATGTGTACCTGAACAGCATTTTATGCTATTGCTGCTAATCTAAGAACCCAGATTTTAGAGTTGGACAGACTTGTGTTTCACTCCCCTCTCTGGACCCTACTATCTGACTTTGGGCATTTTACTTAATCTTCTCAAGCCTCAGTTTTCTCAAGCGTAAAAAGGTGATAATAAGCAACTCACAGGTTTGTTGTAAAGAAATGACTGAGATCATATATGAAGTCCCTGCCATAGTCCTGGCACAAAATAAGGGCTTAACACAAAGAACAACATTGTTATTGTTAATATTATTTTTCTATAAATCACTGCTGTATGCTGGTCCAATCATTTTTTACCACTATGGGATACAGGAGAGGGCCAATGTAAAATGGTCCAAAGAACAAGGATGGAAGTATTAGCCAACAGCAACAGCTATATTAGTGAGATGGAACATGGGATGAACTGCCTAGGATGGGACACAGTGAGCTAAAGGCAGCTGAGAAGTTTGGACATCTAGAATTCAACAACAAACTCTATAGTATGACCCAAGGACTAAGGGTAATAAAGTGAAATACCTGTAATTGTGATATCATTTCTTAGTATTTAACTCACCTAAGTTCAGCTGTGAGATCCTTTATAGTAGTGTATTTTTCCTCTAATGATAACTGAGCCTTCTGTAGAACATCTCTCAATTCCTGGAGTTGTCTTAAAGTACTCTTTAATTCTCCATGAGCATTTTGTAGTTCAGTCTCTAGTACTTCCCGTTTCTGCAAGGCTTCTGTTAGTTCAGTTTCAGTGTGGTGCTGTAACTTTTCTAACTCCTTCACTGTTAAAAGCAGAGAATAATTTTAGAATTATATATATAAACTATTTGTTATTCAGAAATTTGCAAGCAATTATAATTAAGAATATCCAATTTTATTCATCTATAAGAGGCAAAATACCACTGATTGTCCCTTCCCCGTCATCTCAAATTCTCACTTTATTCCATTTCTTTAAATATACAAATGCAGACAGCTAAGCTGAGCTAACCTGTTGCTTACCAGCATTTGTTTTCTTATCTAGTTCTGTCTTTGTCTGTTCTAATATCATGTCTAACTGAGAGAGATGCATTGCTTTATTTTCTCCATCTCGTTTTAGGTGCTTTATTTCTTTTTCCATTTTATACAGTTCTTCTTTGTAGTGATCCATCTCAAGTTTTACTTGCCTAATTAAAAACAAAAAATAAAATAAATAATAATTTGGAAACTTAAAAATCAACTAACTTATCTCTGACTCAACAAAGTCTGCAAGTTATATAAAGACAAATATCAGCAAAATGTCTAGTCATCGTGGAATGAATTGGGAGATTGGGATTGACATATATACACTAATATGTATAAAATGGATAACTAATAAAAACCTGCTGTATAAAAAAAAATGTCTAGTCAGAATCTTAAATCACCTATTATATTGTTAAAACTGCTCCAACTAATAGATTGTAATTCTGTACCAATTACATGCCACTAAACACAACTATATGATGTGTTTACCTAGTACACTGCCTGGCACACAAAAGGTGCTCAATGAATTCGTTTTCTTTCTATTTGGAGATATTTTAATTTTTTTTTAAGATTTTTTTTTTTGATGTGGACCATTTTTAAAGTCTTTATTGAATTTGTTACAATATTGCTTCTGTTTTACGTTTTGGCTTTTTGGCCGCGAGGCATGTGGGATCTTAGCTCTGTGACCAGGGATGAACCCACACCCCCTGCACTGGAAGGCGAGGTCTTAACTACTGGACCGCCAGGGAAGTCCCTGAGATATTTTAATTTTAAAACAGATCCAAGAAGATATATAACAGATATATTTTAACTCTAAACTCTTTTGGGAGAGAAAAACAGTTTTATAAATTATAGTTTCAGAAGTGAAAGAAGCAATATTTGGAACAGAGAAAAACCCTGCTTCATGAAGAGAAGATCTTGGAACTAGGATATATCTTTCTTATGAAGTTTATTCATCTAGTTCATAAGCTTCCTACTAGTAACTAGAACTTATTTTACCCACTGAATGTGCCTATTAGCTATAATTAGGAAGAGTTTTTATCTAGAAGTCAAAGGGTGGGAGTAAGAAAAGAAAGAAGCAGTTATTTCAATTTTCTTAGTGAAACAAAAGCAAGATCATCAGTGAGAGCAAGGATTGGGGAGGGGTTGTTAGAGTTTTGAAAGAAAAGGCAAAGGTGTAAAAGAGTCCTCTACAAGAGTAAGTAACATTGTGATTGCCAGACAGACAGCATTAAGAAAATGCTTAAGGTTTTTAAGTTATGGGTATAAAGTAAGATTGGTCAGTGTGGTTATATTTTTCTCCAGCCTCTGTAAAGATGCAAGCATGAATTAGTCTGAGTTGGATTTTTAGTTCTGTGTACCACAAAGTAAGAGAGAGGTAAAGGAGTTGTGGGTTTATGTAAATCAGTGATTTTAATGACTAACTAGAATTTAAGCTAGGTAAAGAGAGGAGAAATGGCATTAGGGAATGAGACAGTGGTAGAACTGATAGATCAGAGGTCCTAGTTACATCAAAGAATTGTTGAATTGGGGGTATTAAAGGGAATGAGGTAATAATATAGAGGTAGATGCATAGTATTCAGATTATGTTGAAATAATGGAGATATCAGAAATGATAAGATCTAGGATAAATCATGTGAGTGAGTGGCTGAGGATCAGCTAGATAGATGTATATTGAAATCCCCAAGAATAAAGACAGGAGTAGTGTTGGAGAGAGCTATGGTAAGTCAGGTGGCCTGTAGGTGTCAGCAACAACGAGGGATGATATGATCTGATGACATGAGGTTCATGGTGTATGTCATACTATTCCACATCTCAACCCTGTGGTACAAGAACTATGGGGAAAAGTTTTTACTTTAGAGAGCTGCAGGGGAAGAAGCAATGTCCTCAGGGGACAGTCACATTTCTGTTACAGCAAAAGAAAAGAAGAGATAGAGAATATAGGGAATGTCTCTCAGGATGGACTGTGAATTCCAAAGGATAAAGTGAAAAATCTTCCACAAGTTCAGATGGGGTGGGAAAAGGGAAGAAAATACATGAAGAGGTTTTTGGGACTAGTAAGAGAGATGAGGGTAAATCTAATGCCTGGAAATCTGATGCTTCTGTGGCATCTGGCACAAGCAAAGATAAAGTTACAATGTTAATTAGTCTTTGTGGAATTAAGGTACACATTGGTGGTGAGGCTGTGTTAGTGGATAGACAACTATCAATGGCAGAAAGAAGGTGTGAAGAACTGTGGTCTTAGTCTTAAACATAGGATATCTTCTTGACCCCACTGAGAGAGTTGAGGATATCTGGGGAAGCAAGTTGCTACTCAAAGCACAAAGGCCCTACCTTTATTCCTGTCAGAGGGGGAGAGGGAGTCTGAGGATGTTGTGGTTTAAGTTCAAATGCATAAGTTAACTCTTATTCCTGTTGGTAGAATGGTGGGCTAATTAAGAGTTTATTATTAATTATGTCAACTCTTGTCGACAAAGTATAAGAGGTCTGGGGAAGCTAGGTATAACTTTCAGCTCATAGTTCCCTTTCTTGACCAATTAACTATTGATTTCTTAGCACAGCCCAGCCACATTAAATCAGGATCTTTAGAGGTAGGACCTAGGCATCAGTACTTTTTAAAGCTCCTTGGGTGATTTTAATGTTCAGTCAATGTTGAGACCACTGTTTTCTTCTATTAATTTACTCCCTCCCATAAACAATTAGAGCCCATGAAAAGTTCCTCTATATGAGTACATCTTTGCCTACCACTTTCACAATTCAATTTAATAAAACAGCTGCTGAGTGCCTATGAGGTACAAGGAACTATGCTGATTGTTGTGGGAGGACCCTTAAATTAAACCATATATTATCTTGGCCTTAAGGAACTACAATATAGTAGGAGAGCAAAGGATATTAACCTATAATACTAAAGGCATGAGGGATACGAGGGAGTTGCAAACAATGCTATAGGAACACACACCGTAGAGAAATTAATTCCTCAAGCAAACACTTCACTGAACATTATCTGATAGTGAAACTCAAATATGACTGATGTTAAAGCAGGAAGACAAATAAAAACTAACATATTCATTTTACCTGGCAGTACCAGTAAGCTCAATAACTTTTTGCCTTTTTAAATCTGCTTCATATGTGGCTGCTTCACATTTTTCCTCCATTTTTCTCAACTTTTCAGCTGAACTTTCCCTTTGTTTCTGAAGCTCTTGTTCAAGTTTTGATACCTTGTAAAGCAATTTTCAGTTAAGTATTTTAAATTCAAACACAGTTCAACATTTTTCAGACGAAAAATATTTATATAAATTTATAGCCTAGACTATCAGTTTCAAGATGTTATTACAAAAATCAAAGTATAGACCGAGAAACAACGTTTTGAAAATATGAAAGCAAAACAATTTTTAATAAGAAAGATATTTCATTTATATACATATTTATAGAAGTGACCACATCATAACACTAAAATAGGACTTAAAAGAATTGTACAGAGTAATGGTAAATGTTCCTCTTTTCATCATCCTCATCTGAAATGTTCTTTCTTCTCTGTCAAACTATGTTTCTTTCCTTCTTCACAAATTGGCTCATACCAATTCCTAGAATTCCCATCTGCCCTCAAACTTTACAACTTGCATTTGCTCCTATTCATTCCTCCTTCTGTTTTACTACATTGCAGGAGGTATTCTTCCTCCTATATAAGTCAAACTGCTTCATAGGCGTTCTGGATTCAACTCCTATCCACTTTTTAAGGAACCTCATACTACTACCTCTACTCTCTGCTGTATCTTCAATCTCTCTTTCTTCTGGTTTCTTTATATTAGCATTTAAACATGTTCAAGACCTTCTTATCATAAAAAACTTTCCTCCACATCTCTACCTCCTTCCAACTACCACCATTTCTTTCCTCCTCTTTATAGCCCAACTTCTCAGATTTTTTCTATGCTTGTTGTATCATTTTTCTCACTTTCTCATTCATTCCTCAACCCATAGCAATCTAGACACTGTACAGAAACTACACTGTGTCACCAATGGCTTCCATGCAGCTAATTCCAATGGACATTTCTCAACCCTCAATTTACTTGACACTGATTGCAGCAGCCCATGACACGAATTATCATCCCTTAAGTCATGAAATACTTACTTTGGCTTCCAGGTACTGTATCCTTCAGAGGTCTGTCAAAGTCAGTCATCTCACCCCTCATTCTATGTTCTCTCCCTAGTTAACCTCAGCCACTTCATTTTTTTTTTTTCAATTTTTTTTTTGGCCGCGTTGGGTCTTCGTTGCTGCATGCAGGCTTTCTCTAATGGCAGCGAGCGGGGACTACTCTTCGTTGCGGTACATGGGCTTCTCATTGCGGTGGCTTCTCTTGTTGTGGAGCAGGGGCTCTAGGCGTGCAGGCTTCAGTAGTTGCAGCACGTGGGCTCAGTAGTCGCAGCAGTGGGCCCTAGAGCAAGCGGGCTTCAGTAGTTGCGGCACGTGGGCTCCGTAGTTGCGGCGCGCAGGCTCTAGGGCACGTAGGCATCAGCAGTTGTGGCTCGTGGGCTCTAGAGCACAGGATCGGTAGTTGTGGCGCACAGACTTAGTTGTTCTACGGAATGTGGGATCTTCCCATACCAGGGATCGAAGCCATGTCCCCTGTATTGGCAGGTGGATTCTTAACCACTGCGCCACCAGGGAAGTCCCACTTCGTATTTTCAATGAACATTTACATGACTGTGATCTCAAAGTTAATATCTGGCTGATGACTTTAACATCCTCCCTGCTCTTCTAAAACCTCTCATTGAAGAACTAAGTACAGATTATAAGTCATTAATATCCACACCCCCAACTTAAGTTCCAAATATAAAATTAAAATAGAACCCAGGTAAAAAGGGAAGGGAACCATGGAAAATCTACCCATTCTGTGTTTGATTAAATGGCACACTCATAAGCAGAAAGAATCTAAAGATAATAATCTGAATAAATCCAACACGGAACCTGTGCACAGTGGAACATGACTAAAAAGTAGAAAAAATATATGCTGGAAAATTTATTCTAAATACTGAAGGAATTTTTAGATATAAACTTCTTTAGACCCTCAAAGAAATTAGAGAAGACATAAAAATCTCTTAAAACAAAGATCATGGAGAAATAAAATAACCAAATGAAAAATACAAAGGAATTGATAGACCTAAGGAAAAAAAAACTCAGAAGAAAACCGTAAGACAACTATAGAAATGAACACAATTTCAGAAAGAACAAGAATCATAATCAATCTTACAAAAACCGGAGTCAATGACAAGGGATTTAGAAAGTGGGAATCAAATACAGATGAGATGAAGAAATGCCTCAGGATGAAGCTGTACAACAGGAATAGCAAACAGTAGGTCTAGACTTGAACAAAAGGGATGGAGAGCCACAGGACAGATGTCTCTAAAAAAGAAAATACAGAATACCTGCCTGATATATTTGAATGTGCAGAGAAGAGATTCTTTAGTTCCACTGGAGAGGCTGAGGATGAAGTTAGAATACACAGATTAAAAAGTCATACAAATGACAAAAAGGTGAGGTGTAGTGAGGTTACTGTGAACTATCATTTTCTAATTTATACTTTTCTGTAAAGTGTGATGAGAGGAAAACAAAACAAAAAATGTGAAATATCTGTCAGAATAATTCAGATGAATTTGGTAATGAATGAAAGAGAAAAGATTAGATTCTAGAATAAAATTTCCTAGGATTCTTTCTTTGGAGTAATAACTTATTTTTTAAAATGAGTAGTTTCCTTTGGGATTTTTCTTTTAGTGCATTGCTTGGCATTTCTTTAGGGATTATCACACATCTCCTGATCCAAAATGAAGAAATTGAAAGCTATAATGATTCAGATAGGTATTATATTCAGGTCCAAAAAGGAAAAACTGAATAAAGAAAACTAAATTATAACTAGGTTGGATGGAGTGACAAAAATGTGCCCACGGTATTACACGATCACATTACATTGGAATAAAACTTTATACATTTTACAATGTTAATTTAGAATATTTCTTATAATATGGTATCTTTGAGATTAAACAGCAATTTATATAACTAGCAAAAAAATCTATTATCAATTTAAAAAAATTTCTATTTCATAAAACCATTTTGACCAATAATATATACCTGTTTTTCAAGTTTAGTTTGAATGTCTTCTAGCTCTCCATTTCTAACTGTCTCTTGTTGTAACATTTGCTGCTGTTGTTGAAGAGTATGCTGCAGAATAACATTTTGCTCAGTAGTCTCTTGAAGACTGTGATTTTTAATCTTCAGCTCTTTCTGTAAACAATATACCTAACAAATATACACATTTCTCATTATAATGACATATTTCAAATAAAAAGCAATAAAATGTCAATGTTGTCACCTTATTAGATAATTACCCTCACTTGTCATGTGGGACAATTGTATTCATAGCTATAATTTATTATGTGGAAGGGCATGGCTCATTTTTCTGATGGGGAGGTATGTTAGAAGGGCCTGTTAATAGGGTTGGTTCTTGGCTGATGTCTGGGAATGTGGCTTCTGAAACATTCCTTAAGTGATGAGACTGTTTTCCCTGGCTAGGGCACCAAATCATGCTTTCCTTCTAGGAGTTTGGAATTCTGATACTTATGGCTGTTCTTATGTGACCAGCCCCCAATAAAAAACCTTGAACCTTGAGTCATAAGCAGGCTTCCCTGGGCAGAAGTACTGCATAAATGTTGCTGCATTTCACTGCTACAGAAAGGAGCTTGTTCTGTGTGACTTCTCCCAGAACGAGGGAGAAAACATAGGAAGCCATGGATTTCTTCACACTCCATTTGATGTATCTTTTTCTCTTATTGATAATAAACCATAGCCATGAAAACACTGTATAAATGTTAGCTGCTATTTAGTACATTATTGTTGCTATCATTGCCATTGTTTGTAAAATAATATCCCAGTAAGCACTCTTGAATATTCACGCTCCAAAAAACATAAAGGAAAACAATACCAACTAAGAAATTGCACTTATTCACTCCAAATATTTAGGACTTGAATATGATGATCCCCCAAATTGCTTAAAATGAAACCTTTAGAGTTATCTGGGAGAACCTATTAAGAAGGAAAAAAAATGCCCTTTGTCCAAGAAATCCATATCCTAAAAAGTGCCAAAAGAAATCATTTTAAAATTCTATAAATAATACAGCATAATTTAATATATATTTCATAATATTCGTTACCTGTTCCTAAAGTAAGGGGAAGGTTTACTAAATGATGATATATAAATCTGATTTTAAAAGATGCAACCATTTAAAATCACAGTTTAGGGAGTTCACTGGTGGCCTAGTGGCCCAGGTTCAATCCCTGCTTGGGGAACTGAGATCACTCAGGCAAATAGAAAAGTGAAAAGTATTAGAGAGTAAGTATTAGAGAGTGGATTGTAGGTAAATCTTTTTCAAAAGATTTCTTATTGTTGCTTATGTAATAACTTTTTAAAATGAAGGCAAATAAACCCATCCCTTTAAAGCAAACAATCTTTCTAATAAATATCAATCCAGAAGAAAATAATTTTAAACTCCTAAGAAACAGTGAAGAAGAATCCTGACTTGGTTTTTTCTAATTATCCAGCAGTGGAATATTCAGCAGCATCATGAAAGGCTTAGGGGCCAAATAGCCTTTGCTTATGATAAGAAGCTCTTACATTTCAAACTTCTTCATTATATGATGACACTGTAAACTTAGAGAACCTTACATATAACAGGCAACTATCCAATTTCTAATATTATTATAATTCTTTTTAATGCTAATCTATTTTACTTAATGTTGTCTATATGAAAATAATTTATTTAGTGTAAATAGGTATCAGTGACACCTGTTTTGTTTTTCCTGCTAGCTCCTGAGAAAACTACAGATCACACCTCTGCTGTAGTTTATTTTATATAGAACTGACTTGCCTATAAGATAAGTTTATATACTATTCTTTGCTTTACTGGAACATGCTGTCTTATACTTACTTTCCTAATCAAATAAAAAAAATGGTCAAAGTATTAAAGTAAGACAAAATATTAGAAAAAAGATAATGCCTAACCAAAACACTAAGAAAGTCATACCACATAAGAACAATTAAAAAATTTATTTTAGTCATCTAGCCACTAGCAAAATAATTTCCATTAAAAATACTGAAGTATCTAACATATTAGTTGTATCACAAATATTAATTCACAAAAATTAACCTACATCTATCAAATTTATACTGGCATTTCACTCTACTACCCTTTAACTTCCACTTGACTTTAAAAGTAAATATAAGACAAATAGTTTTGACATTATATTCTCTACTAAGTTATTATCATATTCAGAGAATAAACTTTTCCTAAAGAATTCATTATTTTATAATTAAAGTCAAGAAGAAAGTAGAATTTACATTATAATATCTGCTTTATAATTAGCTTTATCTAATATTAATGTATATCCAAAAACGCTCTCATGATTATTACTAAAAAATAAAATATAACCCAGAAAAGTTACTGACACAATGCCAACTCGGCAAAATTTAAGTCCATCAATTTGAATAAAGGCATTTATCAATAAAATGACTGATCTTGCTGAATAAATGCTTTATGCAGAAAATGTTTCAGCTTATTCACATCTATTTTGTGTTTATTTTCTTCTATCATGTTGATAATTCTGCATGAACACATACATTATCACTTTTTAAAGCATTTTAATACAAATTAAAATACTTTCAAAATAATTCAGGACCCCAAAGTCACTATTATTTTCATCATAAATGTATTTATTTCAACATATGGAAAACAATATTTGCCTGAGGCAAAAACTCAGAGGCATATTTATTAGCTTTGTGTGGTGGATTATCAACATGTAGTTTTTTCAGCTGGCTTTCTATCTATATGCTCTGGGGCCATTTAATTATTCAGCTAGTATGTGATTCGGGACTATCTACTGATTTGGTAAAATATCTTTACAACATCACCTATTACTAACAGAATGGATGCACTATCAATCAAATCATATTTTCTAAAACCTAGCTACATATGATGAAAGTCTCATAACTCTGCTGTTATAAGATATTAATTCTATTAACCAGCATTAGAAAGAGTTTTCTCTGTAAGATATTATAATTTGCTCTAAAGACAAATAAGCCAAAACTAAATAAATGTATGGATTGGTACATAAAAAAAAAAAAGGTAAAGAGTAATTGGATTTTTCTCCACATTTCTTATCAACACACAAGAAGAAGTGAAAGATGATCTTTTAAGTAAGTAAGCCAATGCACATGCAGTTGAGCTAATAATTCATCAGCAATAAAAGGGCTGCAAATCTTTTTAATTTACTTACTTACTTTTTCTCTAGTATGGTTGTACAAACCTGACTACCACTTCTGATTTCTAATCCAGTTCCAGCCTAGGTTTATACTTCCTGCTATTCTGAAAAAAGTTCTAAGTTCATTTTGGGTAAATGCCTCTTATCCACCCAAGTCTCTGATGCTATTTCTAAGAATACAAATTCTAAATCTCAGCAAACTCTCTGGTTACAAACACTGCCTGTCTCCAGAGTCCATCTCTGCCAAGTCCATTTATGCTGGAGTGCAGTGAGGGCTACAGAATTTAAATGCCTAAATAGGGACTTTCCTGGCAGTCCAGTGGTTAAGACTCTGAGCTCCCACTGCAGACGGCATGGGTTTGATCCCTGGTCAGGGAATTAAGATCCCGCATGCTGCAGGGTGCGGCCAAAAAATAAGTAAATAAAAATAAATAAATGCTTAAATAATGGTTTAAAGAAGATCCCGGTGGAAAAAAAAATCACACTCTTATTCTAAAAAGTATAAGTATCTGTAGTTTAGGTGGTTTAATTTCCATATATTGGAATACAGAAATATATGCCCACCTGTGAAAGATGCTATAAAAACCTTCATGAAGGGAAGTAGAAGGAAGAAGACAGGACCATATAAAATACAAAGTTTTTGTTTTAACCTCTGAAGTTATATAATTACGTGATGTATCTTTGATGAAGATTTGTTGACTATTTCTTTTTTGTTTTTAAGAAAGGTGTTTTTTTTTTAAATTTTATTTATTTATTTTATTTTTGGCTGTGTTGGGTCTTTGTTGCTGCGTGCAGGCTTTCTCTATTTCCAGCGAGCGAGGGCTACTCTTCGTTGCGGTGCACAAGCTTCTCATTGCGGTGGCTTCTCTTGTTGTGGAGCACCAGCTCTAGGTGTGTGGGCTTCCGTAGTTGTGGAACACGGGCTCAGTAGTTGTGGCTTGCGGGCTCTAGAGCACAGGCTCAGTAGTTGTGGCACACGGGCTTAGCTGCTCTGCGGCATGTGGGATCTTCCTGGACCAGGGCTCGAACCCGTGTCCCCTGCATTGGCAGGTGGATTCTTAACCACTGTGCCACCAGGGAAGTCCAATTTGTTGATTATTTCTAAACATGAAGTTAAGGTTTAAATATATATATTATAAATTCTAACAAAGAAATAAAGGAATTCTTCATTAAGATTATTCCTTTGAGCAAATATTTAGTGACTACCTATTATGTTGAAAGCAAAGTGGTTGACAATGAGTATACAGAGATGAATAAGATAATTCAAGAAAAGTCTTCTATCTAGTATCTGAGAAATTCTTCTCAATAAAGAAAGTTAAATTTATAAACCTAATTCTCAATCCTTCAGACAAATAGAGGAAGAAAAAACAAAATGGAAAAAATTTGAAGAATTTTATACCTTTAAATCTAAAACAATATTCTAAGTGTTAATCATTTTATATTAGAATTACTCTGTGATCAACAATAATCTCCTGATTCCCTAAAAATAGATAATAGAATCAGAATTTTAAGGAGTCATATTTTGTGTTTATATGTCATATGTTTGTTTCTTAACGAATATAAAATTGGGGACTTCCCTGGTGGCACAGTGGTTGGGAATCTGCCTGCGAATGCAGGGGACATGGGTTCGATCCCTGGTCTGGGAAGATCCCACATGCCACGGAACAGCTAAGCCCGTGCGCCACAACTACTGAGCCTGCACTCTGGAGCCCGCATACCACAACTACTGAGCCTGCATGCCACAACTGTTGAAGCCTGTGCGCCTAGAGCCCATGCTCTGCAACAAGAGAAGCCACTGCAATGAGAAGCCCACGCACTGCAATGAAGAGTAGCCCCCGCTCTCCTCAACTAGAGAAAGTCCATAAGCAGCAACGAAGACCCAACACAGCCATAAATAAATAAATAAATAAATTTATTTTTTAAAAAAAGAATATAAAATTGGAGTTTACGTTTTACTGGAAAAATTTTTTTATATCAGCTATATAAAAATGTACTTTTAAAGTATCTTGAAAATAAACAATATCTCAAAAAGAAATCACTTGAAAAATATGCTATATTTAAAGGAAATGTTAATTTACTTCTTCAGATTTCTTCTTTAGCTGTTTTTCAAACTTTTCTTTATTTCCTTCCAATTGGTTCAAATGCAAAGCAAGTTCTTCCTTACAAATTTCCAATGCTGAATCTAGTTGTCTGACCTAAGCAGAAAAAAAGCAAAAAAGGAAAATCAACCAATACTAATGAGTGCTTATTATATGCTCAGTATTTTACAGCGTTATCTCCTAATGTTACCTCACTGCTTCAACCAGTGAATATACAGTCCAACTTAGGATATAAAATGCTATTAAAGAAGAGATTTATTTAGAAAACAAATTATTACTGCAAACTAGGAAACCAAAGAGGAAACCAGTGCCTGGAGTCCTGAAGAATAAATGGACATGAACAAGTGAAGAAGGGCATTCTAGGAAGAGGGAAGTACATTCAGAGACAAGGCACTGTGAAAAGGAATGGTAAGAAGTTGGCAGGAGCTTAGGGTACCAAAACCATGAATTTGTAAGAGATGGGTACTGGAAGGATGGGACTGGCAAGATAGACTGGGGCCAATTGTCAAGGACCTGCAGGCCAGACACCCTGAAACATTTACCTAAAAAGGTAAGCAGTATTTAAACCTATTCCTTAAGTTCCCTTGATCAAGAAAAATAATAAAGTGAGTACAAACTGGTGTATTGTGCTAAAAATGCTATAGTGCGAATATTCTGAATATGCTGAAGTCACTAAGAAAATGAAATGTTTTTGTCGGCTAATGAAAAAAAAACTTAGGTAAGAAGGAGAAGGCTGCTTTTGCTCTGAATCAGTGAAAACATTTTCAGAAAGGCAGCAATGTAACTTGGTTCAAGTGTTCATAAAGCTGCAAATGCTTCACGCTACCTCAACATTAAAGAGCGAATGAGCAAAGAGCAACTCAAGTTCAGTAAAATTTTTCAGAATTTGTAAACATGCTCCATATCCCATCTGTTAATAAGATTCATTCTTGTCTTGTTCCTTTCTTTTCCTTATTGTATTTCTGAGCTTCTTGGGAGTATTTTTTTTTTTCTTTCCTCAACGCTAATAGCATTCTAGTAAGTAGTCATGAAAGTGTGAAAGAAATTTCAACAAGATAAGGAGAAAAAGAAAAATGTTCCCTCTTGCAGATACTATTCTACATCATGAAATTATCTTTGCAACTCTTATTTCTAAAAAGAGGCACAACTGAAAGACACAGTTTTCAAAGCCTGCCCCTATAGCGTGTGAATATAACCATTAACAGTTAAAAAGCTTACAATTTTGATTAATTATCTTTGTTAACAAACTGTTGCCCTAATAATAATTTTTAAAGTCTTTTATGAGAGGCATAAATATTTACAAGTTTTCTCTATTAAGCATGAGAATAAGCATTGGTACTTGTATCATCTTCCACACACAGAAAAAAAAAATCTATGACTGTCAGAACATCACATGTGATAAAAATTAACAACATAAAAACTCAATCAGGCAAGATTCATCACTAGATGTTAAAACCATTGGTCACTAGTTTGTTGAGGGACAGGAATTTGAACATGGCCTCAAAGAATCACTCTATGTATTGCTTATTAATTATAAAGGAAAAATTATGCCCTTAAAATAGTGAGATCTAGCAGTAACCACCTTAAATAATAGGTGTCAAGATTGGCAAAGCCAATAATGGGGTGGTGTGACATTATGTGCCTCCTGATGTGAAGCAGTGGGAAGGACACAGTATAACCCACAGTATAACCCACAATTGTGATGTGTGTGCTATTACGGTTGACCCAGACTTTTCCAAAGATTCAGTGTCGTGAAGAATAGGAGACAGTGAGTTTAGGGGAATCTAAAAAGCCAAAAGCAAAACATGAATTATGATTGCATTATAAATTGGGGAAAGAAAAGGAACAAGCTAAAGTAGTGTCTCTCACAATTTAATGTTCATACAAATCACCTGGACACCCTAATTCAGTACCAGAGCCAGGTCTAGGGTGAGACAAAGGAGGTTCTAGGGCTCAAAGTTTAAGGAGGTACTCACTCTGAGGATCATGCAAATGCATACCCTTCACTTGTACAACCCAGAGAGTAAATGTCTCCTTAAATTGTATGCCAGAGGCACCTCCCTTGCTTCACCTTAGTTCCAGCTCTGTTCAGTAGGTCTGAGATATTCTGCAAGTCAAACAAGTTCCCGGGTGATAGTGATGCTGCCAGACCATGCTTTGAGTAGCAAGATTATTAAGAACATTTTTAAATAATTGGGAAATTTTCAGTATGGACAGTGTGTTGAATGGTGTTACTGAATTAATGTTGACTTTCTATGGTGTATAGAGATGGTGTAATCAGGTAGGAGAAAGTTTCTATACATAGGAGACCCAAGTTTAAGTATTAAGGCTGTAAAGTATCATGACATCTGCAACCTTCTCGCAGGTGGACTAGCAAAAAGGAAATGTGTGAGTGGGGGTGGGACTGGGTGGGTGCATGAGCATGAAGGCATGTGCATGTGTGTGCAGAGAGAGATGAAGTGAGTACGGTTAGAGTTTAAAAGACAGTAAATCTAAATGAAAGGTACACAGATGTTCTCTGCACTAGTCTTTCATTTTGTAGGTTTGAAATTTTTCAAAATAAAATTTAATTAAAAATAAATTAATTAAAACTAATAATAAAAACCAAAACATCTACTACTCTGTTGGACTTCTCATTTGAACAAAGAGCTTGAGACTCTAAATCTCATACAAATAAACATCATTCACTGTGTACAAACTACTCATAAATATACGTGTATATATATATGTACGTGAATGAATAGAATCAAAACAAAGACACTGCTCTGCTAAACCAAAGAACCTCCTCGGGGGCATATTCTGGAGGCAATCACATAGGGGCTCTACGCTACCTACTTTCAACAGAAGCACCTAAGCTAGTCTTTTTTGTTTATTTTTTTTCTACTTATAACTTTTACTTTCTTTGGGGAAATAAAACACACACAAAAATCTAGAGTGGAAAATAAAAGCAAAGCAAGGGGCTTCCCTGGTGGCGCAGTGGTTGAGAGTCTGCCTGCCGATGCGGGGGACACGGGTTCGGGCCCTGGTCTGGGAAGATCCCACATGCCGCGGAGCGACTGAGCCCGTGAGCCACAATTGCTGAGCCTGTGCGTCTGGAGCCTGTGCTCCGCAACAAGATAGGCAGCGATAGTGAGAGGCCCGCGCACCGCGATGAAGAGTGGCCCCCACTTGCCGCAACTAGAGAAAGCCCTTGCACAGAAACGAAGACCCAACACAGCCATAAATAAATAAATAAATAAAATTTAAAAAATAAAAAATAAAAAAAAAAAAAAGCAAAGCAAAACAAATAAAATAAACAAATGAAATTGCTAATAAGCACCATCTCAATTTTCTATTTAATAGCAGCTAACATAATTGCTTTAATTTATTGGGTTTTTTTACCAGTTCATAAACTTCCCATCAGTCTTCCAGCTATCATTATCATACTTCTATAAGTGATATAACTTTAAACTGATCCTTATAACTCTCCTGCAGATAGAAAATTTCATAATTTTTTATGCAAAGAACAAACTGAGGCATGCAGAGGGACATGGCCAAAAGTCAAGAAAGAAGGTGGTAATGACATAATCAAGAAAAGAAGACTAGATTTCAAACTTCTATTTGATATGTTAGAATCATTTAGGGAATTCCCTGGCAGTCCAGTGGTTAAGACTCGGTGCTTTCTGATGAACTCATAAAAGTGCTAACAAAAGATCAAGATGAAAAAAAAAAATTAATTACATGGGACTGAGTGAACTGATGAGGATGAGTATAATTTTTGTGACTTTCTGTCTGAATTAAAGAAAAAATCCCACAAGGACTCAGAGGCAAAGAATATACAAATCAATTTTCACTGCAAAGTAAAGGAGCTGTTACAGTGGAGGATTACTGGACTGAATGTCGATATTATGACATAGTATGAGTGTGTTTCATGTTTGGTAATTGCAATCATTGTTGCTTTTGTTGTGGTCATCCATGTACAATGCTTGGTGTCAGTCTACTTATCTCTTGTAAAAATAAAATACAGTGTGTGTGTGTGAAAAAAAAAATGTAATGTACAGTACAGGGTATATAGTCAGTATATTGTAGCACCTTTTTTTGGAGTCTAGTCTATAAAAATATCTAATCACTATGTTGTATACCTGAAACTAATATAATATAGTAAGTCAACTGTATGTCATTAAAAAAGCCAAAAAATTAAATTTATATACAAATTCAAAGGAAAAAAAAAAAAGACTAAGGCCCCGACCATAGCACTGACCCTTGGGAGGACCAGGTCACCACACTCAGAAGAGAGGCTGTTACGTAGACAAGCCCACCTCAGCTCCAGACCCCAGACATCTAAGCACTGACATTCAGATGCAGGCACGGAGCTTCCCAGTACTGAGGCCAGGCCGGGTCTCTACCCAGGTCCCCATAGTCCTAGCGTACACAGAACATGGTCAGGTCTAAATCTTCTTATTATAGACAACACATGGTCAGCTCTAAACATAATCAGTAGACAGGACATGCAGAGGTCTAAATCTACCATGTAGACAGAACTTGATCATGTTTAAACTAGCTTAGGGCTGATCTCATAGGAGGTACAGATCACACACATGGGTCTCTCATCTTTGGACACCCACATCAGGAAACTGAACAAAATCTTTGTCTTTAAACATTTCAACAGGCAAAAAAAAAAAAAAAAAAAGACTCGGTGCTTTCGCTGCTGAGGGCCCAGGTTCCACCCCTGGCGGGGAACTAGGATTCCACAGACCGTGCAGTGCATCTCAAAGAAAAAGAAAAAAAAAAAAAAAAGAAAAGAATCATTTAGTATAGCTTCAATGAAAGCAAATCTACTAAAGGTACCAAAGGAATAAAACCTAACATCATAATTCATTCTTTAGCTGATTTCCTTCCTGTCTCATATCTGATTATTAACAAATGAAAATAACTTACTAGATGACTGGCTAGATGTGTTAGGTAATTTAATGAAAAACAGGAGTTAAGTGGCAATATGGATTTTATTTAATGAAATTATATCATGCCTACAACCTTTGTACAATAATAATTTTTTAAATATTAATGATCTTAGAGGTTATTTTTACATGAGGAAATGAACTGACATGGCATTAAATGTTAAAAGTTTTGGAGAATACTATAGGAAAATTATGGATAAATACATAATTGGGTTTACGAGGGTATACATGGTCACAAAATGGATGAAAAACAGAGTACTAGGCAAAAAGTAAATAACACTGGATTTTTAAAATATCCTTTATATTTAATCCATATATGACAGAATGAAGGTCACAGCATATTTGAAACTATTTTTAGCACTAAAAATGCAAAGGAGAAAACATTGAATATATAGTAATTACTTAGCAAACTCTGAGTAACTTAGTATGTGCTAAGTATTTTATGTACCTCATTTCATTTAATCCTCAAACCCACCTTCTTCTAGGGCATTGTGATCCCTATTTTACTGATGAAGAAATTAACGTTCAGAGTTTAAATAACCTAGCCAAGGTTACAGTCAGTTAATAAGCACACTGAAGCCAGAACTAAAACCCAAGTCAGTTTAGCTTCAAAGCCCATGCTTTTAAACATAAGGTTATCCTAGACACAAAACTGTATTTTACCCAGAAATTCTGGATTTATTCCCTATTTAATCATATAGCAGAACTGGTAAAAAGAAGCAAAACTGTATTGTTTGTAGTTTCATCTCTCTCCACTTCCTTTGTTAATTTTTTTACTGGTAATGTTAGTAAGTAGCTACAGTTTAAAAAATACATTTTTGTTAAAAAACAAATCTTTCTTAAGGTATTATAAAAAGAAAAGAGGTTAATCTACAAACTAGATTATCAACTATCAAATAATTAAAATCATAATTCACAATGAAAAATATACTACTTAAAGAAAATAAGTTCATTGACTTATGTAAAATTTTTACCACTTTATTTTTATGTAAATTTTTTTTTACAATTTATAGAGAAAACTAAAAAGCCACAGGAATGTCTCCATTAAGAGAAAAAATAAATAAAAAGAAAATTTTTTAAAGTATTAGCATACTAGCCTTGATTGTTTCTTCAGATACTTGGTTCTGTAATGTTCTCAAAGCTTCATCTTTCTTCATATTTTCCTTTTCCATTTCCTGAAAACATACAGATTGGTAGCAAAAATATACGTACGTGTATAAATATTTTAGCATTAGTAACAGGTTGTTAAACAACTGATTTGATTAGAATTAAAGTTATGTTAAAAGAAACATAAACTTAAAATACTGGTCAGCTTTTAAACAGCACTTTTATAAAGATGATTTTACCCCTTTGCTTTCCGTCAAGAGTCTGTCTAGTGATTCAAGGTGATGTTGTTTACATATTATATCTTGCTGCAACGTGGACATAGTCTTTTCTTGTTCTTTAAATTGTTGTTCTTTTTTCTCTAGTTGAGATTCAAGCTAAACATAGAAACAGGATTTATTAATTTTCATATTTTTTTTTTAATTTGAAACATTTTAAATACAGTCGACCCTTGAACAAGACAGTTTTAAACTGCCTGAGTCCACTTATACATGGATTCTTTTCAATAAATATGTACTACAGCACTACACCATCAGCGGTTGGTTGAATCCACAGATGGGAACTATGGAAAGGAAGGGTTGACAGTAAAGTTATATGTGGATTTTCAACTGCACAAGGGTTGGCACCCCTAACTCCCAAATTGTTCAAGGGTCAACTGTACACAGAAAAAACATAACACTCACAATTTAAATTACTACTGAAATTACATAGCTTATTGCATTTTGCCAAATTTCCTTCAGTTTCTCTCCTTTTAGAGAAGAAATGAAATCACAAGTCCATGTCTTATCCCTTCCCTCCCTCACCAATACTATGTTGAAATTGTTCTATATCATTCTCTGGTGTGTTTCATTCTCATACATGTTTTTTGTGCTTTTAACTATATATGTAGATCCATGAACAATATGTAACATAATTTTGTTTTGAAAATTCACATAGGGCTTCCCTGGTGGCGCAGTGGCTGAGAATCTGCCTGCCAATGCAGGGGACACGGGTTCGAGCCCTGGTCTGGGAAGATCCCACATGCCGCGGAGCAACTAAGCCCGTGAGCCACAATTGCTGAGCCTGCGCGTCTGGAGCCTGTGATCCGCAACAAGAGAGGCCGCGATAGTGAGAGGCCCGCGCACCGCGATGAAGAGTGGCCCCCACTTGCCGCAACTAGAGAAAGCCCTTGCACAGAAACGAAGACCCAACACAGCCATAAATAAATAAATAAATAAAATTAAAAAAAAAATTCACATAGACAATATCAACACTTCTGCAAGCTTCAGCAACTTATTTTTTTCACTTAATAGTTTTAAATATTTATTCATGTATCCATATGTGGATCTAGTTCATATTTTTATGATAATACAGTATTCCACTGTAACAACAAACTAGTTTGTTCATTCTTCTACTCAGAAACAGTTAGATATTGCTTTTTCACTATTATGATAATGTTACAATAACATCCTTTGTACATGTCTCTTTAAACACATGTATTAGAGTTTCTTTAGAACATACCACCTAGAAGTGGACTTCCTGGTTGTAGGATATGCACATTTCTAACTTCATTAGGTATTTCTCTTCAAAGTGCATCAAAACTTATACTTTCACTAGAAATGTGTAAGTCTCACTCCTTACAACTTCACCACTAATTGATTGGTGTTATCAAATGTCCAAAAAACTTTTGTGAAGACAAAACATGAGTAAACTGATATGTTTATATGTATATTTGTGCATATACACAAGTGTATAAAAATTATACATATGTGATAATAGCAGCAACAGGTTAACTAGAAAATACTAAAACCAAAGAACTGTGAAATGAAAACACTCAAATGAAAATAAATAACATATCAGAAATTAGAGGAACAGAAAGAAAAAAGATTGAAGAAAGTGAACAGAACATAAGGGACCTGTTGGACACCATCAAGCACACCAGTATGCACATCATGGAAGTCCCAGAAGGAAGGGAGAAAGAGAGAGAGAATATTTGAAGAAATAATGACTGAAAATGCCCCAAATTCGATGAAATACATGATATAAACATCCAAGAATCTCAACAAAATCCAAGTAAGTTGAACTCAAAAAGACCCACAATGAGACACATTATAATCAAACTTTCAAAAGACAATGACAAGAACTTCCCTGGTGGTCTAGTGGTTAAGACTCCAAGCTCCCAACACAGGGGGCACTGGTTCGATCCCTGGTCCCCTGGTCGGGGAACTAAGATCCCACATGCCACGTGGCACAGACAAAAAAAAAAAAGAAAAAGAAAAAGACAATGACAAAGAGAGAATCTTGAAGCAGCAAGAGATAAGCAAATCACCACATATAAGGGATCCTCAATAAGATTACATGCAGATTTCTCATCAGAAACTTTGAGGGTCAGGAGACAGTGGGCTGATATTCAAAAGAAAAAAAAAAAACTGTCTACAAAGAATCCTCTATCTGGCAAAACTGTTCTTCAAAAGCGAGGGAGGAATTAAGACATTCTCAGATAAAAGTTGAGGGAGGCTGTGACCATTAGACATGCCCCGCTAGAAATACTCAAGGGAATTCTGTAAGGTGAAATGAAGGAACACTAGATGGTAACCTGAAGCCATATGGAGAAATAAAAATCTTCATAAATACATGGGCAATTGTAAAACCTAGCATTATCGTAACAATGGATTGTAGCTTCCACTTTTTGTTTTCTAAATGATTTAAGAGACTAATACATAATAAAGGAAAAAAAAAGTTATTAGTGCAAAAGTTAGTATTACTGTAACTTTAGTTTGTAACTCCAAATCTTGTTTTCTACAAAAGAGACTAATCCTTTTGAAGGAATTACCAGTTTGTGTTTTGGGGCACACAATGTATAAAGATGTAAGTTTGTGACAAAAGGTGTGGAGATAAAGCTATAAAGGAACAGAGTTTTTGTATGTTATTGAAATTAGAGTGGCATAAATTCAAATTAGAGTGTTATAACTTTAGGATGTTAAATGTAATCCCCATGGTAACCACAAAGGAAAGAGCTATAAAATATAGACAAATGGAAATGAGAAAGGAATTTTAAAATTTCAGTACAAAAACTCAACTAAATTCAAAAGAAGACAGTAATGTAGGAAAAGAGGGATAAAAAAGCTATAAGACATATAGAAAACAAAGAGCAAGATGACAGAAGTCCCTCCTTATCAGTAATTACTTTAAATGTAAATAGATTAAACTCTCCAAGAGACATAGATTGGTAGAATGGAGAAAATCACACATCCACCTATATGTTGTCTAAAAGAGACTCATTTTATTTATTTTTTATTTTTTTGAATTTTATTTATTTTTTTATACAGCAGGTTCTTATTAGTCATCAATTTTATACACATCAGTGTATACATGTCAACCCCAATCGCCCAATTCATCACACCACCATCCCCACCCCCCTGCGGCTTTTCCCCCTTCGTGTCCATACATTTGTTCTCTACATCTGTGTCTCAACTTCTGTCCTGCAAACTGGTTCATCTGTACCATTTTTCTAGGTTCCACATACATGCATTAATATACGATATTTGTTTTTCTCTTTCTGACTTACTTCACTCTGTATGACAGTCTCTAGATCCATCCATGTCTCAACAAATGACCCAATTTCGTTCCTTTTTATGGCTGAGTAATATTCCATTGTATATATGTACCACAACTTCTTTATCCATTCGTCTCTCAATGGGCATTTAGGTTGCTTCCATGTCCTGGCTATTGTAAATAGTGCTGCAATGAACTTTGGGATGCATGTGTCTTTTTGAATTACGGTTTTCTCTGGGTATATGCCCAGTAGTGGGATTGCTGTATCATATGGTAATTCTATTTTCAGTTTTTTAAGGAACTTCCATACTGTTCTCCATAGTGGCTGTATCAATTTACATTCCCACCATCAGTGCAAGAGGGTTCCCTTTTCTCCACACCCTCTCCAGCATTTGTTGTTTGTAGATTTTCTGATGATGCCCATTCTAACCGGTGTGAGGTGATACCTCATTGTAGTTTTGATTTGCATTTCTCTAATAATTAGTGATGTTGAGCAGCTTTTCATGTGCTTCTTGGCCATCTGTATGTCTTCTTTGGAGAAATGTCTATTTAGGTCTTCTGCCCATTTTTGGATCGGGTTGTTTGTTTCTTTAATATTGAGCTGCATGAGCTGTTTATATATTTTGGAGATTAATCCTTTGTCTGTTCTTTCATTTGCAAATATTTTCTCCTATTCTGAGGGTTATCTTTTCGTCTTGTTTATGATTTCCTTTACTGTGCAAAAGCTTTTAAGTTTCATTGGGTCCCATTTGTTTATTTTTGTTTTTATTTCCATTACTCTAGGAGGTGGATCAAAAAAGATCTTGCTGTGATTTACATCAAAGAGTGTTCTTCCTATGTTTTCCTCTAAGAGTTTTATAGTGTCTGGTCTTACATTTAGGTCTTGAATCCATTTTGACTTTATTTTTGTGTATGGTGTTAGGGAGTATTCTAATTTCATTCTTTTACATGTAGCTGTCCAGTTTTCCCAGCACCACTTATTGAAGAGACTGTCTTTTCTCCATTGTGTATCCTTGCCTCCTTTGTCATAGATCAGTTGACCATAGGTGCGTGGGTTTATCTCTGGGCTTTCTATCTTGTTCCATTGATCTATGTTTCTGTTTTTGTGCCAGTACCATATTGTCTTGATTACTGTAGCTTTGTAGTATAGTCTGAAATCAGGGAGACTGATTCCTCCCGCTCCGTTCTTTTCCCTCAAGACTTCTTTGGCTATTCAGGGTCTTTTGTGTCTCCATACAAATTTTAAGATTTTTTGTTCTAGTTCCGTAAAAATTGCCATTGGTAATTTGATAGGGATTGCATTGAATTTGTAGATTGCTTTGGGTAGTATAGTCATTTTCACAATATTCATTCTTCCAATCCAAGAACATGGTATATCTATCTATTGGTATCATCTTTAATTTCTTTCATCAGTGTCTTACAGTTTTCTGCATACAGGTCTTTTGTCTCCCTAGGTAGGTTTATTCCTAGGTATTTTATTCTTTTTGTTGCAGTGGTAAATGGGAGTGTGTCCTTAATTTCTCTTTCAGATTTTTCATCATTAGTGTATAGGAATGCAAGAGATTTCTGTGCATTAATTTTGTATCCTGTTACTTTCCCAAATTCATTGATTAGCTCTAGTAGTTTTCTGGTAGCATCTTTAGGATTCTCTATGTATAGTGTCATGTCATCTGCAGACAGTGACAGTTTTACTTCTTCTTTTCCAATTTTTATTCCATTTCTTTCTTTTTCTTCTCTGACTGCCGTGGCTAGGACTTCCAAAACTATGTTGAATAATAGTGGTGAGAGTGGACATCCTTGTCTCATTCCTGATCTTAGAGGAAATGCTTTCAATTTTTCACCATTGAGAATGATGTTTGCTGTGGGTTTGTCGTATATGGCCTTTATTATGTTGAGGTAGGTTCCCTCTATGCCCACTTTCTGGAGATAAAATAGACTTTAAAATAAAGAATGTTACAAGAGACAAGGAAGGACACTACATAATGATCAAGGGATCAATCCAAGAAGAAGATATAACAATTATAAATATAGATGCACTCAACATAGGAGCACCTCAATACATAAGGCAACTGCTAACAGCTATAAAAGAGGAAATTGACAGTAACACAATAATAGTGGGGGACTTTAACAACTCACTTACACCAATGGACAAATCATCCAAAATGGAAATAAATAAGGAAACAGAAGCTTTAAATGACACAATAGACCAGATAGATTTAATTGATATTTATAGGACATTCCATCCAAAAACAGCAGATTACACTTTCTTCTCAAGTGCGCACAGAACATTCTCCAGGGTAGATCACATCTTGGGTCACAAATCAAGCCTCAGTAAACTTAAGAAAATTGAAATCATATCAAGCATCTTTTCTGACCACAACGCTATGAGATTAGAAATGAATTACAAGGGAAAAAACGTAAAAAACACAAACACATGGAGGCTAAACAATACGTTATTAAATAACCAAGAGATCACTGAAGAAATCAAAGAGGAAATCAAAAAATACCTAGAGACAAATGACAATGAAAACACGACGATCCGGGACTTCCCTGGTGGCACAGTGGTTAAGAATCCGCCTGCCAATGCAGGGGACACGGGTTCGAGCCCTGGTCCGGGAAGATCCCACGTGCCGCGGAGCAACTAAGCCCGTGCGCCACAACTACTGAGCCTATGCTCTAGAGCCCGCGAGCCACAACTACTAAAGCCCGTGCGCCTAGAGCCCATGCTCCGCAACAAGAGAAGCCACCAAAATGAGAAGCCCATGCACCGCAACGAAGAGTAGCCCCCGCTCGCCACAACTAGAGAAAGCCCGCATGCAGCAGCGAACAATGCAGCCAAAACTAACTAAATAATTTATATTTAAATAAATAAATTTTAAAAAAGAAAAAACACGATGATCCAAAACCTATGGGATGCAGCAAAAGCAGTTCTAAGAGGGAAGTCTATAGTTATACAAGCCTACCTCAAGAAACAAGAAAAATCTCAAATAAACAATCTAACCTTACACCTAAAGGAACTAGAGAAAGAAGAACAAAATCCAAAGTTAGCAGAAGGAAAGAAATCAAAAAGATCAGAGCAGAAATAAATGGAATAGAAACAAAGAAAACAATAGCAAAGATCAATAAAACTAAAAGCTGGTTCTTTGAGAAGATAAACAAAATTGATAAACCATTAGCCAGACTCATCAAGAAAAAGAGGGAGAGGACTCAAAGCAATAAAATTAGAAATGGAAAAGGAGAAGTTACAACAGACACCGCAGAAATACAAAGCATCCTAAAAGACTACTACAAGCAACTCTATGCCAATAAAATGGACAACCTGGAAGAAATGGACAAATTCTTAGAAAGGTATAACCTTCCAAGACTGAACCAGGAAGAATTAGAAAATATGAACAAACCAATCACAAGTAATGAAATTGAAACTGTGATTTAAAATCTTCCAACAAACAAAAGTCCAGGACCAGTTGGCTACACAGGTGAATTCTATCAAACATTTACAGAAGAGCTAACACCCATGCTTCTAAACTCTTCCAAAAAATTGCAGAGGAAGGAACACTCCCAAACACATTCTATGAGGCCACCATCACCCTGATGCCAAAACCTGACAAAGATACTACAAAAAAAGAAAATTATAGACCAATATCACTGATGTATATAGATGCAAAAATCCTCAACAAAATACTAGCAAACAGAATCCAACAACACATTAAAAGGATCATACACCATGATCAAGTGGGATTTATCCCAGGGATGCAAGGATTCTTCAATATACGCAAATCAATCAATGTGATACACCATATTAACAAATTGAAGAATAAAAACCATATGATCATCTCAATAGATGCAGAAAAAGCTTTTGACAAAATTCAACACCCATTTATAATAAGAGACTCATTTTAGATCCAAAGATACTAATAGATAAAAAATGAAAGGATGGGAAAAGATAGTCCACGCAAGTAGTAACCAAAAAGGAACAGGGATACCTATAGTAATATCAGACAAATCATACTTTAAATTTAAAAAGATTATGAGACAAAGACAGATAATATATATTAATATAAGGTTATTACAATATAGCAATAAGATATAACAATTACAAACACTTATAGACCAAAGACAGACTTTCAAAATATATGAAGCAAAAACAGACAGCATTGAAGTGAAAAATAGACAGTTCTACAATAATACTTGGAGACTTCAATAGCCTATTCTCAATAATATGTAGAACAACCAGAGAGAATATAAATAAGGAAAGAGAGGACTCAACACAATAAACAATATTTAATAAACATATAATAAATAACATAAACATATTTAATAGACATACACAGCTCACTCTACCCCAAAACAATAAAATATACATTCTTCTCAAGTGCACACTGGATATTTTCCAGGACAGACAATATGTTAGGCTACAAATTTAAGTCTCAATAAATTTTACAAGACAGATATCATACAAAGTATATTCTCCAACCACAATGAGATGAAGTTAGAAATCAACAACAAAAGGAAGATTGGAAAATTCACAATATTGTGATATTTATTAAACAATACATTTAAAAATAACCAATGAATCAAAGAAGAATTCACAAGGGAAATTAGAAACTACTTAGAAATGAATGAAAACAAAAACACAACTTACGAAAACTCACAGGACTCAGCAAAAACAATGTTTAGGGGGTAATTTATAGCTATAAATGCTTACATTAAAAAACAAGGAAGATCTCAAGTCAATAACCTAACTTTAAAAGATAAGAAACAAGAAAAAGAACAGAATAAACCCAAAGCTAGCAGAAGGAAGGAAAAATAAAGATTACAGTAAAGATCAACAAAATAGAGAACAGAAAAACAATGAAGAATATCAATGAAATGAAAAATTGGTTCTTCAAAAAAATAAACAAAATTGACAAATCTTTAGCTAGGTGGTCAAAAAAGGAGGACTGAATATTACCAAAAGCAGAAATATAAGTAGGAATATTACTATCAATTCTACAGAAATAAAAAAAGATCATAAGAAAGTACAATGAATAATTGTATACCAACAAGTTGGATAATCTAGATGAAATGGACAAATTCCTAGAAACACAAAACCTACAAAGACTCTATCATGAAGAAACAGATAATCTGAACAGACCTATAAATAGTAAAGAGATTGAATGGGAAATCAAAAATCTCCCAACTAAGAAAAGCCCTGAACCTGCTTGCTTTATTGATGAATTCTACTAAACACATAAAAAAGAACTAATACCAATCCTCCTAAAATGTTTCCAAAAAATTAAGGAGAGAATACTCCCTAATACTGTAAGACCAGCATTAACCTGAAACGAAAGCCAGACATTACAAGAAAAGAAAACTACAGAGAAATATCTGTTATGAGCACTGATGCAAAATCCTCAACAAAATGCTAACAATCCAAATTCAGCAGCATAGTAAAAGGATTAAACACAGTGACCAAGGGAAATTTATTCCTGGAATGCAATGAAAATTGATCAATGTTATATGCAATATCAACAGAATGAAAGAAAAAAAAACACACGAGCATCTCAATTGATGCAGAAAAAACATTTGACATAATTCAACACCCTATCATGATAAACACTCTCAACAAATTAGCAACAGAAGGAAACTACCTTCACATAATAAAAGCCTTATATGAAAAACCTACAGCTAACATACTCAATGGTGAAAGACTGAAAGCTTTTCCTCTATGCTCAGGAACAAAAAAGGATGCCCCTCTCACCACTTCTATTCAACATAATACTGGAAGTTCCAGCCAGAGCTATTAGGCAAGAAAAAGAAATAAAAGACATCCAAGTTGGAAAGGAAGAAGTAAAATTATCTATTGGTAGATGATATGATCTTATACCTAGAACACCCTAAAGATTTCACACAATAAAACTATTAGAACTGATAAATGAAATCAGAAAAGTAGAGGATGAAATTCAACACACAAAAGTCAGTTGCATTCCTATACGTGAACAATGAACAATCTGAAAAGAAAATTACAAAAACAATTTCATTTACAATAGTATCAAAAAGAATAAAATACTTAGGAATTAACCAAGGAGGTGAAAGACTTGTACAATTAAAATTACAAAACACTGATGGAAAGAATTGAAGAAAACGTAAATAAATAGAAACATAGTCCACGTTCATGGATTAGAAGACGTAATATTGTTAAAATGTCAATATTACCCAATACAATACAATCCCTAGCAAAATCCCAATGACATTTTTTGCTGAAACAGAAAAACCCATCCTAAAGTTCATATGAAATCTCAAGGGACCCTGAACAGCCAAAACAATCTTGAAAGTGAACAAAACTGGAGGACCCTCACTTCCTGATTTCAAATCTATTACAAAGCTACAGTAATAAAAACTGATTTCGCATAAGACAGACATATAGACCAATGGAATAGAATCAAGAGCTCAGAAATAAATTCTCACATATATGGTCAAATGATTCTGACAAGGGTGCCAAGATCATTCAGTGGGGGGAAAGGACAGTCCTTTCAACAAATGGTGCTGAGAAAACTGGATATCCACATGCAAAAGAATGAAGTTGGACCCACAGCTAGCACCATATATAAAAATTAACTCAAAATGGACCAAAGACCTAAATGTAAGACTTAAAAAAATAAAACTCTTAGAAGGAAACATAGAAAAGCTTCACAACATAGAACCAAAGCTTCACGACATTGGATTTGGTAATAATTTCTTAAATATGACACCAAAGGTATAGGCAACAAAAGAAAAAATAGACAAACTGGACTTCATGAAAATTCTAATATTCTGTGCATCCAAAGACACTCTCAACAGAGTAAAAAGGAAACCCACAGAATGGGAGAGAATATTTGCAAATCACATACCTTGATAAGGGATCAATATCCAGAATATATGGAAAAGTCCTAAAACTCAATAACTACATAAAAACAACCCTATTAAAAAATGGGTAAAGGAAATGATAGACATTTCTCCAAAGAAGATATATGACTAGACAACAAGCACATGAAAAGATTCTCAGCATCACTGATCATTAGGGAAATGCAAATCAAAACTACAATGAGATACCACCTCACACTCATTAGGATGGCTACTGTTAAAAACCAGAAAACAAGTGTTTACAAGGATGTGGAGAAATTGGAACACTTGAGCGCTGTTGGTGGGAATGTAAAACGGTATAGCTGCTGTAGAAATCAGTATGGTGGGTCCTCAAAAAATTAAAAACAGAATTACCATATTATCAGCAATTCCACTTGTGCATGTATACTCAAAATAATTTAAAGCAGGGTCACAAAGAGATACTTGTACACCCGCATGATCACAGCAGCATCATTCACAACAGCTAAAATGTGGAAACAAACCAAGTGGCCATCAACAGATGAATGGATAAGCAAAATGTGCTATATACATACAATGGAATATTATTCAGCCTTACAAAGGAAGGAAATTCTGCAATATGCTGCAACATGGATGAACCTTGAGAACATTATGCTAAGTGAAACAAACCAGTCATAAAAAGACAAACACTATATGATTTCACTTACATGAGGTACTTAGAGAAGGCAAAATCATAGAGACAGAAAGTAGAATAGTGATTGCCAAGAGTTGGGGGGAGAGGAGAATAGGGAGTTATTGTGTACTCTAATGAGTATAGAGATTCAGTTCTACAAGATGAGAAGAATTATGAGGATAAATGGTGGTGATGGTTGCACAACAATGTTAATGTATTTAATACCACTGTACACTTAAAAATGGTTAAGATAACATAAATTATAACATCAATAACACTAATACTGATAATACTAACCACAATAAAAAGTTTGAAAAATATTAAATAACTTTAGAATTTTTTCTTAAAACATGAATATAAGACAGATATCATACAAAGTATATATTTAATTTCATGAATAAACAAGACTAAATGATGTTATAACCATAGATTTTCATAGAAGCTGACCCATCAATTATCAGGGAGGCCCTTGGACAGACCTATCATGCCAATTCTCTGCAGCAGTTCAGTATTTGAGATATCAAATATAATATCTTCCTAGAATTTCTGCCATTTTCAAATTAAACTTTGAAGAATTTATGAGGGATAAACTCATCTGAAAAATATTTTTTATCTTCTGAGTCAGTAGTTTCATTTTTGAGACTCTATTATAAAAAAATATTCTAAAATAAGAAAAAAATAGCTTACAATAAAGTTTACTGAAAATTAATTATAATCCTAAAAAACAGAAAAGTCAAATAGCAACCATTCTGTAAAACGAAGCTATTAAAAATTGTTTACGTGTGTCTGTGTATATGTGTACTATAAACATGTAAGTGTGCAAAGATGCAGAGAAACTGGTCTGAAAGACATAAACTAAGATTGTAACAATGATTCTAGGGTGGGAGACTTTTTAAAACTTCATTTACATTCATTTTTTGGGTGTATGATTCTGAGGTTTTTTAATACATACATAGATTCATACAACTCCCATCACAATCAGGATACAGAATGATTCCTTCACTCTCAAGATCCCTCATGTTAATCTTTTACAGCAGCAGTCCCCCACCTTTTTGGCACCAGAGGCTGGTTTCGTGGAAGACACTTTTTCCACGGATGGGGGTGGGGGGGATGGTTTCGGGATGATTCAAGTGCATTAAATTTATTGTGCACTTTATTTCTATTATTATTACATTGTAATATATAATGCAATAATTATACAATTCACCATAATGCTGACAGGAGGTGGAGCTCAGGTGGTAATGCAAGCAATGGGGAGTGGCTGTAAATACAGATGAAGCTTTGCTCGCTCACCCGCCGCTCACCTCCTGCTGTGAGGGCCGGTTCCTAACAGGTACCATTCTGTGGCCCGAGGGTTGGGGACACTTGCTTTATAATCAGCTCTCCACCCTCCCCAACACCTGGCAACCAATAAAATGATCTTCATCCTATAGCTTTTGACTTTATTGAGAATGTCAAAGAAATAGAATTGTATACAACATTTTGCAATTGGCTTCTTTCCATTAGCATAAAGCCTTGTAGATTTACCCATATTTTCGCCTGAATCAACAGATTATTCCTTGTTATTACTGAGTAGTATTCCATTGTATTGAGGTACCATAGTTTACCCATTTACTCATTGAAAGACACTGGGTAGTTTCCAGTTTTTGGCAATTATGAATAAACCTACTATAAACATTTGTAGTAGGTTTTAGTGTAAAGATAAGTTTTCATTTGTCTAGAATAAATATCTAAGACTGCTGGGTCATATGCTAAGTGTATAAGAAGATGTTACGTTGTTTTAGTAGTTTTACTACTTTGCATTATCCCCAGCAATATATGAGAAAACCAGTTGTTTCACAACCTGGGTAGCATTTGCTATTGTCAGATCTTCCTTCCTCCCTCCCTTCCTTTCTACCTCTCTCTCTCAGTATTCTAACAAGAATGCAGTAGTATTTCACTGTGCATTTAATTTGCATTTCCCTAATGATGAATCAAGTTCACCATATTTTCATATGCTTATCTGCCATCTGTATATCTTTTCTGATGAAGTATCTGTTCAAGTCTTTGTCCATTAAAAAAATTGGGTTACTTTCTTATTGATGAATTTTGAGAATTCTTTATATATGCTGGGTAAAAGTTCTTTGCTGGATATGTGATTTAGAAATATTTTCTCCCAGTTTATAGCTTGTCTTTTCATTCTCTTAATAATGTCTTTCACAGAGCATACATTTTTAATTTTGATGAATTCCAATTTATCAATTTTTCCCTTATATTGTTTTGGTTTTATATTTAAGAACTCTTGCCTAACCTAAGGTCATGAAGATTTTCTCCTATGTTTTCTTCTGAGTTTTAATATCTTTTTATTTTATATTTAAATATATGATTCACTTTGAATTAATTTTTATATAGGTATATATTGCAGCTCCATCTTTTTGCATATGGATGTCCAATTGTTCCAACACTACTCATTCAAAAACTATTCTTTCTCCATTCTGAATTGGTTTTGTACCTTTGCTAAAAATCATTTGACCATATTTGCCAGGTCTATTTCTAGACCCTATATTTTGTTCCTTTCATCTATGTGTCTATTATTTTGTTAATACCTCACTGTCTTGATTACTATAGGTTTACAGTAAGTCTTAAGATACGGTAGCATAAATCCATTAACTTTGTTCTTTTTCAAACTTGTTTTGGCTATTCTAGTTTCTTTGCCTTTCCATTACAAAATTCAAAATCAGCTATCTATGTATACAAAAAAATTTTTACTGGGATTTTGATTGGAAATGCATTAAATCGAGAGATCTGTTTAAGGTGAACTGACATCCTAAATATATTGAGACTTCCAATCCACAGAAATGGTATTTCTTTCCCTTTATTTAGGTCTTTCTTTAACATTTTGTAGTTTTCGGCATACAGATATTCCACATATTTTGTTTTATTTACATCTATGCCTTATCTCTTTGGAGCTTTGTAAATAGCAGTATTTTTAAAATTTTAGCTTCTAATTGTTCATTGCTACTACAGTTGACCCTTGAACAACGTGAGGGTTAGTGGCACCAACCCCTCCTTGAAGTCAAAAACCTGTGAATAACTTTGCAGTCTGCCCTCCATATCTGCAGTTCTGTATCCACCAATTCAACCAATTGCAGACTGTGTAGTATTACACAAACTGAAAAAAATGCGAGGATAAGTGGACCCACACAGTTCAAACCAGTGTTGTTCAAGAGTCAACTATATATAGAAATACAACTGATCTGGATGTTAACCTTGCATCCTGTGACCTTGCTCACTCATTAGTTTTAAGGTATTTTTGTAGATTCTTTGGGATTTCCTACATAGACAATCATGTCTGAAAACAGGGATAGCTTTATTTGTTTCCTCCTGATTGAAATGAGCTTTTTAGTATGATGTTAAATAGGAGTGATGACAGCAAATATTCTTGCTCTGCTCCCAATCTTACAGGAAAGAATTAAGTGTTTCACCATTAAGATATATTATCCATAGGATTTTTTTGAAAGATGCCCTTCATAAGGTTCATGAAGTTCCCTTCTATTTCTAGTTGGCTAAGAGTTTTTATCATGAGAGAATGTTGAATTTTACCAAAAGCTTTTTCTGCATCTATTGATATGATCATGTAGGTTTTTCTGGTTTTTGGTATGCTAATATGGTAGATTACAATGATTTTTTTTTTTAAGAATGTTGAACCAGCCTTCCATTCTCAGGATAAACCTCTCCTTTCCTTTATTAAACTTTAATATCTGTGAGGTCTCTAATGATACACCCTTACTCACTCTTGATACAGGTTATTTGTGTTTTCTCTCTCTCTTTTTACTTCATCACACTGGCTAGAGGTTTATAAATTTTACTGATCTTTTCAAAGAACCAGCTTTAGATTTGACTGATTTTCTCTACTAATATTCTCTTTTCAAATTCCAATTTCTTTCAATTACGCTTTTTATTATCTCCATCTTTCTGTTTCTTATGGGTTAATTTTGCTCTTCTTTTCCTAGTTTCTTAATGTGGAAGTTTAGATTACTGATTTTTCTTTATTTTCTTCTAATGTATGCATTTAATGCTATAAAGCTCTATGAACTGCTCTAGCTGCATTCCACAAATTCAGATATATTGTGTTTTCATTTTCATTGTTTAAAATATTTTAAATTTCCCTTGAGACTTATTCATTGATCCATGGATTATTTAAAATGTGTTGTTTACACAACATTGTAAAGCAATTATACTCCAATAAAGATATTAAAAAAAAAGTGTGTTGTTTAGCTTCCAAATATTTGGGGAATTTCCAGATATCTTTCCGTTAATGGTTTCTAGTTTAATTCCATTATGGTCAGAAAACATACTACAGTTGACCCTTGAACAACATGGGTTTGAACAGTGCAGGTGCATTTATATGCAGATTTTTTTCAATAAATACATACAGTACTAAACGATACATGGTTGGTTAAATCCACTGATGTGGAACTGCAGATATGGAGGCCCCACTATCGGACTTGAGCATCTGCAGATATTCTACAGTGGGTCCTGGAACCAATCATCCATGGATACCAAGGAACAACTGTATACACGGTTTTAATTCCTTGAAATTTGATAAGGCTGATTTTATGACCTAGGGTATGGTATATCTTGGTGAATATTTCAGGTGTACTGAAGAAGAATGTATATTCTGTTGTTGGTCCAGTGGTTAGGACTCTGCACTTCCACTGCAGGGGGCATGGGTTCCATCCCTGGTTGGGGAACTAAGATTCCACATGCCGCGTAGCACGGCCAAAAATTTTTTAAAAAGAGAAAAAAAAAAAAGCTCGTTGACAGTGTTGTTCAGGTGACTTCTATATCCTTGCTGATTTTTTAATCTACTTATTCTATCGATTACAGAAAAGAGTAGTGTTGACATCTCTAACTATAATTTTGTATTAATTTCTTTCTCCTATCAGACCTCTTCACTTTTGCTTCACGTATTTTGAAATTACTTTGTTAGGTACATATCACATTTAGGACTGTTATGTCTTCTTGGTGAATTGAGCCTTTTATCACTACATAATTTTCTATTTTATCCCCAGTAATTTTCTTTGTTCTAAAGTCTACTTTGTTTGATATTTATATTGCCACTCCAGCTTTCTTTTGATTATTGTTTGCCTGCTACATCTTTTTCCATGCTTTTATACTTAACCTATCTACATCTTTATATTTAACATGGACTTCTTTATAGAATTTTTTTTTAATTAATTAATTTATTTTTGGCTGTGTTGGGTCTTCGTTTCTGTGCGAGGGCTTTCTCCAGTTGCGGCGAGCGGGGGCCACTCTTCATCGCGGTGCGCGGGCCTCTCACTATCGCGGCCTCTCTTGTTGCGGAGCACAGGCTCCAGACGTGCAGGCTCAGCAGTTGTGGCTCATGGGCTTAGTTGCTCCGCGGCATGTGGGATCTTCCCAGACCAGGGCTTGAACCCGTGTCCCCTGCATTAGCAGGCAGGCTCTCAACCACTGCGCCACTAGGGAAGCCCCAACATGGACTTCTTAAAGAGAGTATATCTGTGTCTTGCTTTTTTAAATTCAACCTCACAATTTCAATTTTTATTTGGTGTGTTTACAACAGTTACATCTAAATTAATATCTGAGATGCCTGAATTTAAGCACATACCCCTTTATTATTAGTTTTCTCTTTGTCTCCTCTATTTTTCATTTCTGTTTCCCCTTTCCAGCCTTCTTTTAAATATATGAATATTTTCAGAATTCTATAATATTTTGTTAGCATTTTATTGTATCTGTATAGTTTTTTTAGTGGTTGTTCTAGGGATTATAATATACATACAGTAGTCCCCCCTTATCCGTAGTTTCTCTTTCCACAGTTTCAGTTATCCACACTCAACTGTAATATGAAAATATTAAATTCCACAAATGAACAATTCATAAGTTTTACATATCATGCCATTCTGAGTAGCATGATTAAACCTTGAGGAAAACTCTTTCCTGCCCAGGATGTGAATCATCCCTTTGCCCAGCATATCCACACTGTATACGCTACCTGCCATTAGTCACTTAGCAGCCATCTCAGTTATCAGATTGACTGTCATGGTACAGCAGTGCTTGTGTACAAGTAACCCTTAATTTACTAAACAATGGCCCCAGAGTACAAGAGTAGTGATGCTGGCCATTTGGATATTCTCTTACTGTGCCTAATTTATAAATTAAACTTCATCATAGGTATGTATGTATGTATAGAAAAAAACATAGTATTTATTGGGTTTGGTACTATCCACAGTTTCAGGAATCCAGTTGGGATCTTGGAACATATAATCTGTGGATAAAGGGGACCAACTGTTTTTAAATTTTCATAGTTTACTCAGAATTAGATTTTTTCACCTGAAGTGAAATGTACAAACTTTACAAGATTATACTATTCTTATTTTATACTGTAATCATCCAAGGTATTACATGAACATACAATGAAAACCTCACTAGACAATGCTATTCTTTCTTTCAACAGTCATAGATATTACAAAGATCTTAAAAGAATAAATATAGTCCATGGTATGTAACCAAATATTTACTGTTTTTGTTGCTCTTCATACCTGAGGCTTAAATTTTCCCTCTTATTTCTCTTTTGCCTGAAGAACTTTCTTTATCATTTATTTTAGAACAAGTCTGCTCATGACAAGTTCTCTAAATTGCCCTTAATCTAAGAATGTCTTTATATATCCTAAAGAATATTATTGCTGGACATAAAATTCTAGGTTGACAATTTTTCTCTTTCAGCACTTAAAAAAAAAACAGTTCTTTGGTCTTCTAACCTTCACAGTTTTTGATTTTCTGATGAGAAACCTGCAGTGAATTTTAATCTTTGTTCCTCTATATACAATGTGTTATTTATCTCTGGCTGCTTTCAAGATTTTATCCTCTTTAAGCTTGTTGAATTTGTAAATTTATTTCCTTCACAAATTTGCAAAGTTTTCAGTCATTATTCCTTCAAATATTTTTTGTACCAGTCTCATTCTCCTCTTCTCTGGTACTCTGATGACATAAACGCTAGACCTTCTGATATTGTTCAACAGGTCTCTGAGGCTCTGTTCACTTTTTTTCCAAATCTTTTTTTCTCTCTATTACTCAGACTGAATAATTTCTATTGCTCTACATTTGAAGCTTATATTTGTGTGTTAGCTACATTCTGCTATTAAACCCATCCAAACTATCTATTTTTTGTTTGGTCTTGTGCTTCTGGTCTCACGGTTTCTCCTTCACTTTTTTTTTTTTTTTTACTCTTCACTTTTAACCCAAGATCAAGAGAGCGTCTCCTCTTAACCAATCTTCAAGCAAATGATATCTCTAGTGGAAAAGAGTCTACAGAATCACTCTTAGTTTGATAATGTCAAAAAATAATGATCAAAACTGAAATGGCAAGAGTACTAAAGGAGAGAGCATTGTAAAATGATCCAGAAGTAATGGGATTCTAATTATAGTATTTGCTACTAACTTTTCTATGTCTTTGTTTCCTCATCTATTAAAATAAAGAAAGCTGGGCTAGTAATGTTTAAGGTTCTTTTCAGCATTCATATTCTAAATATATATTACATTTACTTATAAAAACATAATTAATATCTTACTCTTTCAATCTGCTTTTCCATTTCTTTATGCTGGTCAAGATGAATTTTCTTTGCCTTTTCAAAAGCTAAACAAATTTTCTCATGCTCTGTATTGATATTAGTTTCTAGACTTCTAATCTTTTCATTCTTTTCCTAGAAATATAAAAACACTTTAAAAGAACATAATTAAGAACGAGTTTTACATAAAAGTACATTAGTAAAGCATAAAATTTATCATACTCTAGTCTTCAAAGAATCATAGTAGTTAATATGTCAACTTCAAAAATATTTAAATATTTATAAAAAAGAGAAAGTGGTTATTTTTTAAATTGTATCAAAATGATAAGATTGTTTAAAAATGTTACAAAGCATATCAAAGAACTACTACCATTTCCTTCAATTCTACTAAAATAAAAATGAGGAACTTTAGATAACAACTTGCCATATTAACTTAAAAATATATAACTTTAAAATATACAAATAAAAATTGAATAATCTGAAGAGTTTGGTAGAATTTATATTTTCCTATATGGTACATTTTAGAATAATGATACTAAAACAAACATGCTGTTACAAATTAAGTTTCTTAAAGCCACAGTAAATCTGTAGCAAAAAAAAGGTAATTTTTACCATAAGTTCCTGTTCTAGTTCCGCATTTTTTGCAGCAATAGAGGAATAAGCAACTATTTTTTCTTCTAGCTGTTTCTCTAGAGTTAAAAGTTGAGAACATTTCTTTGTCATCTGAAAACACATTGAAATAAATAAAAAATTATTTTTTAAAAATAAGTGACAATTCAGAAGAAAAACAGTGAAAGGAAGACTAGAAATATGACATAGCTTATTCCATCTGTGTAATACATAAGTATTTATTTCAGACCCCTATGTTCAAATAGGATTGCCCCGAACCCATTTCGTAAAAGTAGCTATTAAAGACTGAAATTAGTACAATAAAATGTTAACAGTAGTAATTTCTTGTGGTAGAACTATCAATGTTTTATTTTCTTCTTTGTCCCTTTTTGTATTTTCAACAAGACTGTGCTAGTATTTTAATTTTTAAAAAGTTATTCATCTCAGTACTTGGAAATTTTCTAAGTAAGCTGATGGCTATAGTTATAGACTGACTAAATCTCCTTTCCATTACTTATTTAAGTTCCTATACCACAGGTCTTTTCCCTAGTCTTGGCTACAGACTTTAAGATGAAAAATCAGACATTTAAAAAGTACCCTCAGAGAGCTGCAGCCTCTGGTTTGAAGGGTGAGTATAGCATATACATACGTGGACCTGGTCCGCAATTACCTAATAAGGCATCCTGTTCTGTCCTCAGTGGAAATGAAGATCAGATATTCATAAAACATATTTCATCCCCTTTTCAGAATGTAATCCATAAGATATCTGCATCAGATTCACATGTAATTGTTTAAAAATGCAGATTCCTTTGCATTACCCCATACGTACTAAATCAGAATCACTGGAATAGGACCCAAAACGTGCATGTTTAACAGGCTTTCCAGGTGGTTCTACTGTTTGCTAAAATTTGAAATCCTCTATTACTACCCCTTTTTTCTTCCAATTACATAATCCAAATTTTTTACTTGTAAATATGTATTAGCCATATTAACTTATACTTGGAAGAAATAATAGAATGCAGTACAATTTGTTTCACCAAATTTAGCCACTACAGTATTTTCCTACTTTTAACATATGTTAAAAGCCAGAAGTTTCCAAATATAATTTTAAAAGAAGTTATAACTCATGTGGTACCATTAATTTTTTTTTAGTGTATAAATCTGGACTTTAACATACAAGTTTTACAAAAACCCTACAACACTTTTTTCTTCTCTCAAAATCCAGTACATATAAATAGCTAATTCAAGCTTACTTCACTTTCAAGTTTGCTAGAGTTTGAAGCTTTCTCTAGCAGCTCCTCTTGAATCAGCTGAAACTGACTAGTTCTGTGGGCCATGTTAACCTTCAAATCAGAATTCTCAGCTTCTATCTGCATCAACTTTTCACGTAATTCTTCTATTCCAGAAGCAAGTCTTTGCCTTTCTCTTTCATATTGCTTGTTCACAGTATGTTGATTTTGAACTTTTATACTTTCTGTTAATAAACATAAAAGGAAAATTGTTCTGTATAAAACTTAAAGAATAAAAACCCATTTCAATGTTGAAAGATTTAATCATAAGTTTAGTTTCTGATCTAAAGAATACTAAAGTGGATGGAGAATAAAACATACATTAAGGAAAATATAATGAAGGAACATGGTAAGCAAGGTACTTCCTATTATTAAATACATAAACAAAGTAGGAATAAGGTCTTCTGACTCACTCACTTTTCTTTTTTCCACAAAGAGCCCGTCTCCATCTTTAAAAATCCCATTGTTTGGATATAAATCATTGTTTGAAAAAAAAACCCCAAAACACACAAACATTATCCTGTCTCCTTAAACCAAAGTTTATCATAAATTTATTTGGATAACTTGAGATCGTTAACAATATTTGCTATTGTACATAGATGTAGGTTCAAAAGCCAAAAACAGAGAATCCTTCTTATTCCAAACGAGCTGATAAGAACTCAGTAATGCTTTTTAAAAACACTGAAGGTTATCAGAGGTAGTTGTTTGAATACACCTTTTCTCCATTATAAATGTACACACCTATGCCCACTCAAAGGTAAACAAGCTTTCAGGAGTGTTTTAAAGTAGATGCATAGGGGCTTCCCTAGTGGCGCAGTGGATAAGAATCCAACTGCTAATGCAGGGAACAGAGGTTCGATCCCTGGTCCGGGAAGATCCCACATGCTGTGGAGCAACTAAGCCCATGCGCCACAACTACTGAGCCTGTGCTCTACAGCCCACGAGCCACAACTACTGAGCCCACATGCTGCAACTAGTGAAGCCCACGCGCCTAGAGCCCGTGCTCTGCAACAAGAGGAGCCACTGCAATGAGAAGCCCGCGCACCGCAACGAAGAGTAGACCCCGCTCAACACAACTAGAGAAAGCTCACGCACAGCAACGAAGATCCAATGCAGCCATAAATAAATTAATTTTAAAAAATAAATAAAGTAGATGCATAATGTAGATGACTGACTGAGAATACACAGATGTGGAAACAAGTACAGATGTACTATGCCTTCAAGGACTGCATAAGTAGCCATTTCCCATCAACTCTCCATATCCCTAATAATTCAATTTCTAAGTAATCTATCATTGTCTCTGTTCTTCTGTGACGTTAGAGAATATATGATATATGCTATCACCACCTCTAATAACTAGAATTCCCTCTGCTGATCCCATCATTCTCTTCTGTATTCCCTCTAATTACTTAGATATCTAATTTTCTCTGCTGTCATTTCTGCTACTGGCAGCCCATTGTCCTTGAAGATACAGCATGATAAGTTAAAGATGCATATGTTAACCACTAGGGCAACCACTAAAAAAAAAAAGAGGTATAATTAATTACTCAATCGAGGACATTAAAAAAATGGAATACTATAATTCATTCAAAAGAAGGCAAGAAAGATGAACAAAGGCCAATAGAATAGAAAGCAAACAAATACCAAGATGGTAGACTTAAACCCCAAAAGATCGATAATTACATTAAATGTAAGTAACCTAAACATTCCAATAAAAGAGTAAAAATGACTGGTTATTAAAGCAAGAACCAATTATATGCTTTCTATTAGAAACTCACTTATATATAAAGATACAGGTTTAAAAGGATGGAAAAAGTTTTACCAGGCAAACACTAATCAACAAAAAGCTGCAGTGATTAACTATCAGATTATGACAGTTCAAAGAAAAAAATAGCATTGTCTAGTGAGGTTTTCAATGTATGCTGGTGTAATACATTGGACAATTACAATATAAAATACGGATGGTAAAGAGACCTATAATCTTGTAAAGTTTCTACATTTCACTTCAAGTGGAAAAAATCTTAATTCTGAGTAAACTATAAACTATCAGAAAGAAATTTACTCCATCAGTCTGGAAGGACGTTGTTGTTGAGCTATCAAGAAAAACTACCCTGCCTTCCAGTTCTTTGACAAAACCTCAGATGTGTGGCCTTCTGGCCAAGCGCCTGTGATTTCATATTGTTGGAGCTCTCATTGTCTCCCTAGGAGTTGCAACTTTCTGTAAGTTTGCTGTGGCTGAACCAAGAAAGAAGGCATATGCAGATTTCTACAGAAATTATGATTCCATAAAACATTTTGAAGAGATGAGGAAGGTTGGTATCTTTCAGAGTGCAAAGTGATTTTGGGATATAAAGAATTTCTTTGGGTTGAGTTCCACAGAAGTTTGTCACTTACCTGTGTTCCTGAACTATGAAACTATGAACTATGAATATCTGGGCTAAGGAATAATTTTTCTTGATAAATAAACAATTAACAAATTTTAAAAAACAGAGAAATTTAGAGAACAACCCCATTTACAATTGAGTCAAAAAGAATAAAATACTTAGGAATAAATATAACCAAGTAGGTAAAAGATCTGTACACTGAAAACTACAAGACATTGATGAAAGAAACTGAAGACACAAATAAATGGAAAGACATTTCATCCTCATGTATTAGAAGAATTAACATTGTAAAACTGTCCATACTACCCAAAGTGACCTACTGATTCAATTCAACCCCTATCAAAATTCCAATGGCATTTTTCACAGAAATTAACAAACAATCCTAAATATTTATATGGAACCACAAAAGAGAAAGAAGAACAAAACTGGAGGCATTACACTGCCTGGTTTCAAACTATATTACAAAGTTATAGTAATCAAAAAAAGTATGGTACTGGCATAAAAACAGACACATAGATCAATGGAACAAAATAGAAAGACCATAAATAAATATATGTATATATGGTCAATTAATTTACAACAAAGGAGTGAAGAATATTCCATGGGGAAACGATAGTCTCTTCAATAAATGATGTCAGGAAAACTGGACAGCAACATACAAAAAAATGAAACTGGACCATTACCGTACCCCATACACAAAAATTAACTTAAAATGGATTAAAGACATGAACATAAGACCTAAAGCCATAAAACTCCTAGGGGGAAAAAAAAAAAACCAGACTGTAAGCTATTAGACATCAGTCTTAGCAAAGATTTTTTTTTTTTGGATTTTACACCAAAAGCAAAAACAAATGTGTGGGACTGTATCAAACTAAAAATCTCCTGTACAGCAAAAGAAACCATCAATAAAATGAAAAGTCAACCTATGGAATGGGAGAAAATATTTGTAAATCATGTATCTGATAAGAGGTTAATATTCAAAATATATTTAAAAATTCATATAACTCAACAGCAAAAAAAAAAAGGGAAAAGGATCTGAATAGACATGTTTCCAGAGAAGACACCAATGGCCAACAAGGTACATGCAAAGGTGCTTAACAACACTAATCATCATGGAAATCTAATCAAAACCACAATGAGATATCACCTCACACCTGTTAGAAAGGCTATTATCAAAAAGACAAGAAATAACAAGGGTTGACAACAATGTGGAGAAAACGGAACCCTGGTGCCCTGCTAGCAGGAATGTAAACTGGTACAGCTACTGTGGAAAACAGTATGGGGGTTTCTCAAAAATTAAAAACAGAACTACCATATGACCCAGCAATTCCACTTCTGGGTATTTTTCTGAAGAAAACAAAATACTAATTAGAAAAGATATCTGCACTCCCATGTTCATTGCAGCATTATTTACAATAGCCAAAATATGGTAGCAACCTAAGTGCCCATCAATTGATAAATGGATAAAGAAGATGTATATGTAAAATGTATTTATACAATAGAATATTAGTCAGCCATGAAATAGAACGAAATCCTGCCATTTGCAACAACACTGATTGATCTAGATGGTATTATGCTAAGTGAAATAAGCTAGACAAAGACAAATACTGTATGATTTCATTTATATATGGAATCTAAAAAAACAAAACAAATGAAGAAACATAACAAAACAGAAACAGACTCATAGATACAGAGAACAAACTGGTGGTTGCAGTTGGGGAAGGGGAAGGAGGAGATAAATAAAATAGGTGAGAGAGATTAAGAGGCACAAACTTTCAGTTACAAAATAAATGAGTCATGGGGATGAAAGGTACAGTATGGGGAATACAGTCAATAATACTGTAATAACATTGTATGGTGGCAGATGGTAACTAGACTTATTGTGGTGATTTTGTAATGTCGAATCTTTATGTTGTGTACCTGGAACTAACAGTGTTGTAGGTCAATTATACTTTAATGATAAAGAAAGAAAGAAAAAGAAAGGAAGAAAGAAGGGGCAATATTCAAATTTTTAAAAGCAACAAGTAAACAAAACCTAAAGAGTCTTAAAAAGACTATCTAATAACCTAGATAATCATATATAAGGTATTCAAGTGATTTGCTATTATTACAAATACGGCAAGTTTTTTTCTACACGGTGGTTTCTTCATGTTAATTATTGGCTAATAACTAAGTATATTAAAAGTAAAAGTGGATCCATAATGTACAACATGATGATAATAAGTTACACTGTTGTATAGTATATTTGAAATTTAAGAGAGTAGATCTTAAAACTTTTTTCCTTTTTTTTTGGTATGTAAATGAGATGACGACGTTAACCAAATTTACTGTGGAAATCATAACATATGTAAGTCAACTCATTACACATTTCAGTTACCGGCTGTCAACTGAGGCTCGAAAATAATAAATGGAAAATTCCAGAAATAAACAATTCATAAGTTATATACTGTGTGCCATTCTCAGTAGTGTGATGAAGTCTCACACTGTCCCTTGCCGTCCAGCTCCGTCCTGCCTAGGATGTGAATAATAATCCCTTTGTCCATGTATCCAACCCGTTAGACACTTAGTGGCCAACTAGGTTATCAAATCAACTGTTGCAGTATCGCAGTGCATGTGTTCAAGTAATCCTTATTTTACTTAATAATGGTCCCAAAGTGCAAGAGTAGTGATGCTAGCAATTCAAATATAAAAGAAGCTGTAACATGCTCCCTTTAAGTGAAAAGGTGAAAGTACTAGACTTAATAAGAAAAAAAGTTGTATGCTGAGGATGCTAAGATCTACAGTAAGACTCTTCAATCCATGAAATTGTAAAGAAAAAAGAAATTTGTGCTAGTTTTGCTATCACACGTCAAACTGCAAAAGTTATAGCCACAATGTGTGAAGATGGAAAAGGTATTAAATTTGTACAATAAGACATTTTGAGGGAGAGAGAGGCCACATTCACATAACTTTTATTATAGTATACTGTTATAATTGTTCTATTTTATTATTGTTGTTGTTAATCTCTTATTGTGCCTAAGTTACAAATTAAACTTCATCACAGGCATGTACGTATAGGAAAAAACATAGTAGTACATAGGGTTTCATACTATCTGCAGCTTCAGGCATCCACCGGGGGTCTTGGAATGTATCCTGGGAGGATAGGCAGGGACCACTGTATGTCTTGATTGTGGTGATGGTAACAAGGGTATAACCATATGAAAAAACTAAACATCTGGACTTCCCTGGTGGTGCAGTGGTTAAGAATCCGCCTGTCAATGCAGGGGACATGGGTTCGAGCCCTGGTCCGGAAAGATCCCACATGCCGCGGAGCAACTAAGCCCATGCGCCACAACTACTGAGCCTGCACTCTAGAGCCCCTGAGCCACAACTACTGAGCCTGCATGCCACAACCACTGAAGCCCGTGAGCCTAGAGCCCATGCTCTGCAACAAGATAAGCCACCGCAATGAGAAGACCATGCACCACAACGAAGAGTAGTCCCCACTCACCGCAGCTAGAGAAAGCCCGTGCGCAGTAACGAAGACCCAAGGCAGCCAAAAATAAATAAATAAAATAAATTTATTTTTTTAAAAAATCTGACAAAATGCATTGAATTTTTATTTTAAATGGATGCATCTTATTGTAAGTAAATTTTACTTCAAAAATATATTTTTAAAGAATGATGCAAAGTTCAAGAATTTTGAAATAATTTTTACCGTCTTATCAACACATAAGTAGTAATAACAGATTATCAAGTATGTTTGATAACAGTAACCAGTTGATAATCTGTTTCTTTAAAAAACTATCATAAAGAACTCTGATTACAATTTATAATAAGAATTGAATATAATATACTTACCTCCTTGATTACCTCCTAGTTTTACAGGTTCTGTTTCTAAACTATTTAATTTGCCACTTTCTTGGTTGTCATTAGAAGCAATAAGATTGTGAGATAATTGATTAGCAGTCAGGTTTGCCTGAAGCTTTTGAATTTCTGCCTCTTTCATTGCAAGCTTAATCCTGGCACAAAAGAAAATAAACCAAAAATTATTAGAAAGATTCTATAAAAATATCACATACCATTTTCCCCTTTCAAATTAAAATAATTTTAATTAAAAAAAATTTTAAACTCTGATATTAGTCAACTATTGGCCAAGATACAGAAAGTCTTATATACAACTGATTACACTGTAAACTGGTTCAGCTACTTTAGAAACTTGATAGTATACACCCTATGACCCAGCAATTTTACTTTTAGAAATATCTGCTAGAGAAACTCTCGCATATTGTACAGGAAACATGTGTAAGTATGTACTTTGCAGCACTATTTGTAATAGACGAAAACTAGAAATAAGGCAACTGTCGATAAAGGAACAGATAAATTGTGATGTAGTTGTAGGAGAGACTCTTACACAGCTACTAAAACTAAACTAACCACACTAATCCATCCATTGATCAACCATTCTACCTACCTACCTCGACATCGATGAATTTTAAAAATGATGCTGAGTGAAAAGGCAAAATTACAAACCATATAAAAACAGTATATTTATATGTGTGAATATAAGCAAACACAAATGAATTGAAGGATAGATACCCATCTCATGATGGTAGATAACTTAGGAGGAGAATGGGACTAGTGTTAAGGATCAAAGGGCATTATCTACCCTGTAATGTTTTATTTTTTATTTAAAGAAACAGATTTGAAAAAATATCAAAAAATGTTAAGAAGAATCAGCTCTTAGTTGTGGAAATATGGATATTTGTTATAATACTCTCTAGACTTTTCTGTATGTTTCTCAACTTCTCAACTAAAGATCTTAATTACCAATTTTTAAAACACATTGTATGTGCTAAAACTTCAGCATCTGAAAACCGTACCTCAATTCCGAAATCACCATTTTATTTGTCTCACAGCAGCCAATGTAACTGTCTTCCTTGTTTGACAAAATACTCATCTGGTGCTTAGACAGAGATGATTTAAAACCAAACATTTCTCTTTTTAACTGCAAGTTTAAAAACAAACATATATAAACTTACAATATCTATGATACAATTTATTTATTTATGGCTGCGTTGGGTCTTCATTGCTGCGCGTGGGCTTTCTCTAGTTGTATTGAGCAGGGGCTACTCTTTGTTGAAGTGAGTGGGCTTCTCATTGTGGTGGCTTCTCTTGTTGCGGAACACAGGCTCTAGGCACATGGGTTTCAGTAGTTGTGGTGTGTGGGCTCAGCAGTTGTGGCTCACAGGCTCTAGAGCCCAGGCTCAGTAGTTGTGGTGCACAGGCTTAGTTGCTCCACGGCATGTGGGATCTTCCCGGGCCAGGGATCAAACCTGTGTCCCCTGCACTGGCAGGCAGATTCTTAACCACTGTGCCACCAGGGAAGTCCGATACAATTATTTTTCATGTAAGTTTGAAAAATTGTGTGAATTTAATAGAAACAATCTAACAGCCATCAACAGAATGCATAAATTCATTATGAAATATTAACATAATGGGAAAACTACAATAGTTAAAATAAATCTGCATTATATAAATCATTATGGAGACATCACATGACACTGAGGGAAAAACAACAGAGGCACATATCGTACTTTCAAAAATGCACTGAACTATATATTTTTTTTCCAGATACATCTGTGTGTGGCAATATTTAAAATATGGGCAAGAAGGATACATATGAATTTCAAAATAGTGGCTACCTCTGAGGAGAGAGGGAGAGAATGGGGATCTAATGAAGTACATAATGAGGCTTTATTTCCCTATAAATTTTTATTCTAAAAATGTCTGAAGTAGATATCACGATATGTTTCCCAGATTTAGCAAATGTGCTATATTGGTCTCTGTATGCATTCTGTATGTTTTGAATAATAATTTTAAAAATTAGTTGTGAAAAGGGGCAAGGTAAGCACTTAATGACTACTACCTTCAAACTATAACAAAATCACACTTTTTAGAAATAGACAAATTCACATTTCCAAACCACGTTATATGGGATCAAGCATATATTATCACACCACTTTCAGAATCACATATCAAGTAATTCTTGATACTGAGTCAAAGGAAGTATCAATTTTAAGTGAATGCTACCTGCATTTGATTATTATCAAATTTCAAAAGCAAACAGTACATTAAAAATCTAAGCAAACAGGGACTTCCCTGGTGATCCAGTGGTTAAGACTCCACATTTCCACTGTAGGGGGCGCGGGTTTGATCCCTGGTCTGGGAACAAAGATCCCACATGCCACGTGGCCAAAAAAAATTTTTTAATTAAAAAAAACAATCTAAGCAAATAATCAGCATCCCAGGAAAGTACATACTGCAGGGGGATGGGAACCAAGAATGGTATGTTCTGGTTTAAACTCTGCCACTAGCTAGCTGGACAAATTATTTACTTCCTTGGGTACACTTCTTCACCAATTCAATAAAATGATAATACTGAATTAGATGATTACTAAGGTCCCTTTCAGCTTCATAATTCCATGACAGTTTAAAATTGGTAAAAGTCTACCATCCATCCATATGTGAAACCAATCATGACACATTTATCTTATACCTTTCTCCTGACTTCACCTTTACTTTGCACCTATGAATAACAAATTTCTGACACAAGTATACTTACTTTCTTCCTAATCTCACTTATAAATATGGTCATATATATAACTCATGGAGAAAAGGTGGCCAGATGCTACCATAAAAACAATTTAATATTCTGTACCATTCTAATAGTATATGAAAAGTTGCTCAACATGGTCAACAGGGAAATGGAAATTAAAACCACAATGTGATACCAGTTAATACTCATTAAGATGGCTATAATCAAAAAGACAGACAATAACAATTGTTGGCTAAGATGTAGAGAAACAAATGCTCATATTTTGCTGGTGAGAATGTAAAATGGTACAGCCACTTTGCAGAAGTTTGGCATAAATTTTCCACATGACTCGGCAATTCTACTTCTAGGTATCTACTCAAGAGAAATGTGTGGACAGAGACTTGTAAGCAAATGTTCATAACAGCATCATTCATAATAGTTCAAAAGTGGAAACAACCCAAATGTCCATCTATTGGTGAATGAATAAATAAAATGCGGCATATCCATATAAAGGAATAATATTAAACAATAGAAAGAAATGAAATACTGATATATATCACAATGAAAGAGCCTCAAAAACATTAAGAAAATGTAAGACCACATACTGTACAATTCATTTATATGAAATGTCCAGAAAAGACAAATCTCCATAGGCAGAAAGTAGATTAGTGATTCCCCAGGAGTGGGGATGGGTACAGGGACTAATTATAAATGGGCACAGGGACCTTTGGGGGATAGAAGTGTTTGAAAACTGGATTGTGGTGATTGTTCCAGAACTTGTAAATTTACTAAAAATCATTGAACAGTACACTTAAAATGGGTGAACGCTGTGGTATATAAATGTTCCTTTAAAACTGTTGTTTTAAAAAATTCTGTGCCATTCTTATACATGGCATCTGAGAGACTGAGAAAGGATGGAAAGGTAAGTTCAGAAAAACGGATTAGATAGAAAAGAACTGATGACTGAAAGCAGACATGTGAGGAAAAAAATAGAAGGTAATAAAGCAACAACAAAATTATGATCTCTTATAAAGCACTTGGGTAAAATTTTCCTTGTCACACATACTTACTGGCAACTGGGACATAATTTTTTCCAAACTTCTCAGTTCCACCCTTGAACTTTCTATTTCTTGCTGACACAAATCCAGTCTCTCATTCTGTGTTACAATACGAACTTTTAATTCTCGGTTTTCATTCATCAGAGAAAATTTTTCTCTAAGTATTTCGTCTTTATCCTCTAACTCACTCTCTAGCTTAAGAATACTTTGTCTAGATTCAGTTAGTTGCGCCATGACTTCTGAATTTTTCACTGCCATGATCCTTAATTTTTCTTTTCCATTATTATTTTCTTCTTGTAACTGCCTATGAAGAAAAAAGCATAAAAATGAAAATAAAACATACATTCACTGTCAATAATATTTAGTTAATCTCACTTTTTAAATATTTTAAAGTTTAATTCTGAAATAATACTTGCTCACATTTACTGAGTGCCTACCTTCTGCATGCTAGGCACTCACAACTTTATGTGGCTAGCACTATTGTTACTCCCTGCTTACGGATGGAGGAAAACAAGGCAAGGAAAGGTTATGAAACTTGCCCAGTGTCTCACAGTAAGTAGTTGAGCAGAATAATCCCACTATCTTGGAGGTATTTCTGCTCCCTTTTAAAAAGTGTACGACAGGAGAGTTAGCTCCAAAATCCTGACACAATATTTTGCAGCATCAAGAAAGTTTTAGATAGTATAAGGAAAAAAATCACAAACTATTTATTAGCCACAACTCTAAAAGATAAAGTCTAATTAACCATTAACAGATTACTATGCAGCATTTGAAAATATATATGTATATACCTATAAAAACATGTCAAACATTAGAACAATCTACTGTTTAGAACTGTTATTGTATTTCATCAGTTCCCTTTTTCACATTTTTAACATCTCTGAAATGAGAAGGTTAGACTAGGTGATGCTTCATGATTTGAAGAATACATATTTTACTAGCTAATGTGGTCACACTACAAGGACACTACATCTGTGTTAATATTTTCTAAATATATTCAAAGCAAATATGTTGATCATATTACTCTATATTTACAAGTATATTAACATCAACACATGTTTTATTCATTTAAAATCCTAAATTTACAAGTAGAAAACAATTTCAGTCATGGATGCCTATCTTTCTACATTATTTAAGGCCATAATTACAGAATTCAAAATATTCTATTTTTAAATGTTTCAGTTTTTTCTCTATTTCCACACAAAAATCCTTTTTTTACAATAGGATACTGTACCTTAATTTCTCTTTCAGAATTTCAAGTTCACTTTTATATAGACCACACTTTTCCTGTAGCCTTTTATTTTCTTTTTCACAGTTAATTAGATTTTTCTCTAATATTGCTTCTTCAGCTTGAACCTAAAACAATAATTTGTTTTAAGTGGATGCACTAATGTGGTCATAAGTTTCAGGTATTTCAAGTTAAAATGTAGTGATTTCGGAAATAAGCAGGAGAGTGGAGTAAGTACTCCACAAGTTTAAGTCCCCAGCCTTGTAGTGAAAGGAGCAAAGTGAACTTTCAGCAACAAAGAACAGGGAGGGGGGAATGCTACCACCTGTCCAGAAATGGTTAAGAGCCTACAAGAAAGGAACAACAGCATGATTACCTGAAAGCAGAATTGTTCTGCTCTTATGTGGACAAGGCAAGCAACTCATGTAGAGATGCTCCATCAAGTTACTAAAGGCTAACTTTAGTGCAAATGTTCCAGAGAAGTAATTTTTGAAATTTTAGCCACAGAGTACTCCCAAGGAAATCATAGCCCCAAATTTAAAACAGATAAAAGTCAAGCATCCAGGTTTGAGCAGTGGGAATGGAGGACTGGACAGATCTGCCCCACTTCCTTTGTTATATCTATCTAACTATAGGGCTCTGCTGAGCAGTTTGAAATTGATAATCCTAAGAAGTATGAAAAAAATCATGTCTTACATTTTCCTCTCTTTCCTCTATAAAGTCCTCCCTCTCTAGGAGGATATTCCCCCTACTAAGTTTTCTACCTCCCACTCCAGATTACCTTATTAAAAATCCTTTCTACAATATTTCTTTCCCACAGGGACCTTTTCCAAGGCTTTCAAAACAGTGATCTTATTAATTCACACTTAAGACGTCAGTATCTAATGGGATCTTAAATTTTTCTTATTTTTAATATTTCTTCTATCCTACCTTTCTTCGAACAGAATTTGTAAATATTAATTAAGGATATAAAGAATTTATATTAATTAAGGATATAAAGAATTTATCTTAATGTCCAACATGTGGCCTCCCTCCAAACAGGTTTATTATCATGTGGTATTACTTGAAGATATTCAATGAATGTAATTAAGCCACTATATTACTATGTAGAACCTATTCATGGAACCTTCCCTCTGAGAGGCAGAAGTGAGCCTCTCTCAGGGTGCTATGTCTAAGGAGACCAATTAAAGGCTACATAAACTACTCTGCCTTCATTTTCACTGAGGTGATAGGAGCAAATTTCCTGCTTTTACTTCTATAGCTCCAAACTGCTCACTCACCCCATTTTTCTCTACATTTTGTTCCTTGTCTCCACTCTTTTCCTTCTTTGGATAAGAAAGTTTCTGCTCATTATAAGAAGATGGTAAATATTATACTTAACTAATAATTATAAATTCTTTATTTCAATGATTTTATTATGAATGAGATCATAAAAATTACTCCCCACTTTAACCATAAATAAAGATATTCTATTTATGTCTATATTTTCAGAATGTGGATGGTAATACAAAACACTGAGTTTGCACAACTGCCTCTTACCTTTTCCAGTTTTTCAGCCACTTTTTCTTTATAATGTTGGAAAGCTTTACTTAGCTCTTCAGCATTATATAGTGCTTCATTCCTTTGTCGTTCAGCTCTAAAATTTAACAAGAGATAATTAATAAAAGTAAAGAATGCTCTGTACTTGTGTATTTAAGTTCCAAAATAACCTATATTCAATTTTAAGGAATAACTAGAGAGAAGCAGATTTTTCTGTGTTAAAAAAGAGTATAAGGCTTAAAATGGCAAAATGAAAAATGAAGACTAGACTACAATAATTTCCTCATTATGAAATCTATATGAAAAATAAAATAGAATATAAAATACTTACAAACTTTGAAACATACAGACATTCTTATGTGTTGGCAATTTTTTCTCTGTCTCGAAAAGACAGATTAGGGAAGTTGCCTGAGGCTATATGATAAATTTTCAAAGATCAGGTATTACAGAATCAATCCACTGTCTAGTATATTAAAAATACTCAGTAAATCCTGTGATCTTTGAAAAGGCCAAGTAAATTTTCAAAAAAGATATAAAATCTGAACAACAAAATCCAACCACTACCAAGCACTGTCTTAAGCCCAACCATTCTGTCTCACCTCTTAGTTCATCCTGACCTTTCCTCATACCTCTCACACTGAATTGAGACTACTAGGCTGGAACTTGGTCGATTTCATACCCACATCTAAAAATTTTTCTATATTTAAACTTATTTTCATCACATTATTTTGAAGTTAGTGACTCTTCTCTTATCTAAGGTGAATTCCTTTATCTATACTCTGGATCTTAGCTCTTCCCTTTCAGGACTCTTCTGTATTTTCAGTCTCTTCTCTATTGGCTTACAAATTCAAGTGAAAGTATCTCTTACTTCCTGAATATATGGGGTTCTTAAATTTGGACAGCAACTGTGGATATCAGGGATGTCTGTCTGGTTCCAAGTTTCAAATAAAAAGGAGTTTAAACAATAAGGGATTTATTTGAAAATCTACGAGAATATATTCCATTCCTTAGTTGGCATAGCTAGAATTCAGAGAGCAAAGGATACCTGTATTTTTCACTTTTTAGTTTTTAAATGGTCCATACTTTTGACCAGATTTAATAGCTTTATTTATTTATTTATTTTTATTTTTTGGCTGCGTTGGGTCTTTGTTGCTGTGCTCAGGCTTTCTCTAGATGCAGCGAGCGGGGGCTACTCCTCGTTGCGGTGTGCGGGCTTCTCATTGCAGTGGCTTCTCTTGTTGCAGAGCACGGGCTCTAGGCGCACAGGCTTCAGTAGTTGTGGCACGTGGGCTCAGTAGTTGTGGCTTGCAGGCTCTAGAGTGCAGGCTCAGTAGTTGTGGCTCACAGGCTTAGCTGCTCCGCAGCATGTGGGATCTTCCCGGACCAGGGCTCAAACCCGTGTCCCCTGCATTGGCAGGCGGATTCTTAACCACTGCGCCACCAGGGAAGTCCCACCACCAATATTTATAAAAAGGTCATAATATTTTCAGCCTCACAGAAGAGAATGGATAAATATATACATGTACTCCCAACCCAACTTTTGTGAATCTTAACTCTTTGCTATTTTTGTTTCATGTAGCTTTTTCATTATAAGCAAAAAAACATTATAGACATTACGGAGTTGAGGTCCCTGTTCACCTCCAAATCCCATTCCCCTGACTTCTTCCACAGAGGTAACCCTAGTGTGACTTTGTTGTATTATCATCATACATTTTGTACATTCACATGTTAACCAAAAAATCCACAAACAATACATCATAGTTCATCTATTGTAAGAGGCACACTGTTTTCACATTTTTAACATCTCTAAAATTATTATGTATTTTACAATTGATGGTATACCATAGTTTCATGATATTTTTTCTTAGTGATTACTAAAATAACGGTACACCTTAAAATCTGTGGAATCTTACATTCAATGAAATATCGTAATCTTTTTCCATATACTTTATATGAATGGCACCACAATGTATATATCCTTCTACAGACTACTTTTGTTCATTATTATTCAAGACATATCTATGTTCATCCATGTGACTATAGTTCACTTTTAAAAATCTAATATATACTATTCTATTGTATAAAAATAGTATAATTTATTCATCCATTTTTTTAGTTGATAGACATTGAGGTTGCTTCCACCTAACACAATGTTGCAATGAACACCTTGGTGCATAGTTCCTTGGCAATATGTGTGAGAGTTTCTTTAAGATAAATAATTAGGAGCTGAATTGCTAGATATTTTCCAAAAGGTATTTCAAAGTTGAAGGTACTATGGTACACCTTCAATTTATTAAATCCTTTTAAAAAAAAAAGTAGTACAGCAGCTGCACCAATTTACTCTCCCAACCAGAAATATGTATGCGTTTATTATACCACACCTTCACCCACACTTAGAGATGCAGTATAGAATAATAATAAAATAGTAACCTATCTAAGCCTCCCAGCGACCTATGATAAAGTAAGTGCCACAAACAAGGAACTGAGAGGTTAAGTAACTTGCCCAAGATCTCACGGGTTACTGTGAATGTAACCTGTTTGCATAATCCTTCTACCTAACCACTTTGCACTACTACTTCTGTCACGGTATTCAATTCATTGGGCCCTAGAGCCACAGTGTTTGGGTTCAAATTCTACCTCTACCACTTTCTACATGGGTGACGTTAACTTCTAATTCAGTTTCTTCATCTATAAAATGAGGATATTATCAAACTCTTATGATTGTGTGAGGAATAAATAAGTTATATACCTAAAGCACTTAGAAAAGTGTTCACACATAATAAATGCTCAGTGAGTTACAATATCATCAAATTAAAACTTTTGCCAATCTAATAGTGTGACATGTTTGTAGCTTTACAACCTCACTGTAGTTTTAATTTACATTTTTGATGACAGTGAGGTTAAGCAACTTTCATGTTTCATTGGACATCTGAGTTTCCTGTCCTTTACTTCTACAGATTCTTTGTCTTTTATTACTGGATATCGCCCCCCAACCCTGCCTTTTCTTATTGATTTGTGAGAGTTCTTTACAAATTCTGGATATTAATCTTTGTTATATTATTTGCAAATATTTCCCCAACCATTAGTCTTGTCTTTTTCACTTCTTTTTTTTTTCCTTTTTTTTTTATAATTTTCTTTTATTTTTTTTTTAAGTTTTATTTATTTGTTTATGGCTGTGTTGGGTCTTCATTTCTGTGCGAGGGCTTTCTCTAGTTGTGGCAAGCGGGGGCCACTGTTCATCACGGTGCGCAGGCCTCTCACTATCGCGGCCTCTCTTGTTGCGGAGCACAGGCTCCAGACGCGCAGGCTCAGTAATTGTGGCTCACGGGCCTAGTTGCTCCGCAGCATGTGGGATCTTCCCAGGCCAGGGCTCGAACCCGTGTCCCCTGCATTGGCAGGCAGATTCCCAACCACTTCACCACCAGGGAAGCCCTTTTTCACTTTGTAATTGATGAGTTTTATAAACACAAGGTTTTTATTTTAATGGACTTAAAATTTAGCAATCTTTTCCTGTAATATTCATGCTTTTTTGCTCTCATTTTAAAACATTCTTCCCTACCATGAGACAACACAGAAACTATTCTCATATATTTTCTCTAAAAGTTTTACTTTTCACAATTGGGCCTTTAATCCATCTGGAATTTTTTTTTTTAATGCAGGTATAGTATGAGGCAGGAATCTAATTTAATTTTTTAATCAATAATCAATTCTCCATGAATCATTTTTTGAAGTTCGTTTTTTTTTTAAATATATATTTATTTATTTAGGCTGCGCCGGGTCTTAGTTGCAGCATGTGGGATCTTCGTTGCGGCATGTGGGATCTTTTAGTTGCGGCATGCAGACTTCTTAGTTGCGGTATGCACTCTTAGTTGTGGCATGGAAACTCCTTAGTTGCAGCATGCATGCAGGATCTATTTCCCCGACCAGGGATCAAACCTGGGCCCCCTGCATTGGAAGAGCAGAGTCTTACCCACTGGACCCCCAGGGAAGTCCTCCTGAAGTATTTGTTTTTAAAATTAAATCAGTATACCCTTAATGTGGATTCACCATTTTTTGATATTTTGCCACCATTGCTTTATGTCTCTCACTTGAGAGATTTTTTTGCACTGAACTATATATCCTAGAGTAACTAGTAATATAACCACAAGTAACTATCAAATTTAAGAAATCTAAAATTGATACAATATTACTGTCTAATACACAATTCACATATAAATTTTATTAATTATTCCAATAATTTCTTTATGGAATTTTCCTTCTTCTGATCCAGGATCACTTACTGCTTTTAGTTATCATGTCTCTTTAGTCTCCTTAATCTGGAACATCTTCTCAGCTTTTCTCAGTCTTTCATGACAGTGACATTTCTGAAGAATAAACAGTTGTTTTACAGAAGACCAGCCTGAGCTTGTCTGATGTTTCCTCGTGATTAGTTTCAGGCTATTCATTCTCAAGAGGCATACCACATAAACAGTGTTGTACCCTTCTCACTGTATTATATATGAAACACATGATGTCAGTTTGTCCAGCACCTTAATTATTGATTCTTCCATCCTTTGCCCTGATTTGTAATGCCACCTGTTACATTATGAAGATTCCATTGTATGCATGTTTGCTTAAGAGTCTCTGTTCTGTACCACTGATCTTTTTGTTTATTCCTATACCAATATCACGTTGACTTAATTAGTATAACTTTAGAAGTCTTGTTATCTATAGACATGTTCTCTACCTTGGTCTACAGCTTCAAAAGTGCCTTGTTTGTTCTTGGACATTGGTTCTTCCACATGATTTTAGGGTCAGTTCATTAAGTTCTACCAAAAATTTTGTTGGGATATTGATTGGAATTGTACTGAATGTATAAACTATTTTGGGGAAAACTGACACCTTTATGTTAGGTTCCCTTCCAGAAAAATGGTATACACCTCATTAGTTAGATCTTCTCTTAAGGCTTTCAAAGAACCTTTATTATTTTCTCCATTGTATTAAGTATGTCTTTTCAGTCTGATATTTTGACATCTGGGGCATTACTGACCCTAGGAAGATTGGCCCTCCCAGGGCTAACCAATTCTCAGAGATTAATAAACTTTGCACATGGGAGTGCACCTTTCATACACAAACTAAGTAATCCAGAGCCCACTCCCCATTCCTCTATCTGGCTCTTACACACCGGGCTAATATTCTCCTGTCCTAATCACCCCAGGACCAGGTACTAGACCACTCAGGACAGTCTTACACTTCTGCCCACTGAGATTATTCATACTAGCCAATCCGAAGGCTGAATACCCTACCGCAACCGTTTATTCCCACAGAAGCCACAGTAAAACCTCTTGTTCATATTTTCTTCCCAACTCCCTCTGCCTTCTGAACAACCCTGATACTTCCCTGTGTGGTCCCTCTACATGACATGTCATGTCTCCTATTTCTAGTAATCTGTGAGTATAAAAACTTCATTTATGACAGCCATTTCCATGTCTATCTTGCCATACCTGATTAAAACAAATCCTGAGTACATTTTTAAACCTCCATTAAGATTGTACCTATCTTCTGTAGATTTTTTCAGATTTAACTTATAGTTATTTTAATTTTTTATTGAGTGAAGTGCTCACATCTTAAGTGAATGAATTTGTACATATGTGTGTACCCACATTACTATCCAGATCAAATATAGAACATTTCCAGCACCCAAAAGGCTCCCTTGTGCACCCTCTCAGTCAATACTCTTCACCAAAAAAGGTAAACACTATTTGGACTTTTAACACCATATATTAATTTTGCTTATTCTTGATTTCTTAAGGAAATACACAGTATTCTTTTGCATCTGGCTTCCTTTGTTTAACATCTGTAATATCTGTCCCTGTTGTTAAAGAACTATAGTTGCTCTTTTTCACTGGTTCATGTATTTCAGAATATGAATGAATATATTTATTAATCCTGTTGTTGATGAACACTTAGCAATTATTAATAAAGCTACTTTGAGCATCCTTGCACATGTCTTTTGATAGATACAGGTCTTCATTTCTGTTGGAGTGGATGCTGGATCATAGGGTGACTTACGTTTAGATTTAGTAGATACTGACAAATAGTTTTCCAAAGTGGTTCTACCAATTTATACTCCTACTATAAATATATTTGAATTCCAGTTGCTCTACAAATTCAAAACTTGATACTGTGAGTCTTTTTCATTTTAGCCACCATGTGCCATAATGGGACTGTTCCTTTCGTCATCATCGTTTTGATTATTTTATTTTTTTGTGGGGAAATTTCTAATGATTGATTGAATACCTTTAATGGCTAAACAACTATTAAGGTTTTCAATTTATTTACTTAAAACATTCATTTATTTAATTATTTATTTGGCTGCACTGGGTCTTAGTTGTGGTACGCGGGATCTTTGTTGCCACATGTGGAATCTTTAGTTGTGGCATGCGGGGGTCTTTAGTTGTGGCATGTGGGACCTTTAGTTGGGGCATGCGAACTCTTAGTTGCAGCATGTGGTATCTAGTTCCCTGACCAGGGATCGAACCCGGGCCCCCTGCATTGGGAGCGCAGAGTCTTAGCCACTGGACTACCAGGGAGCGCAGAGTCTTAGCCACTGGACCACCAGGGAAATCCCCAAGGTTTTCAATTTATGCTGAAGTTAGTTTTGTTAAACTTAATTTTGTTGGGAAATCATTTATTTAGTCTAAGTTTTCAAATGTATTATCCTAAAATGGTTCATAGTACTTGGTCTTATTTCTTAAATCATAGCTAAATCTGTAACTTACGAGTTCCTTTTCAATTCCAATATTGGTTTTTATGCCTTTTCTCTTAGATTAATCTTGTCTGATGCCCATTCCCTTGGTCACTGTGAAAAGAACCAGATTTAGGTTTTGGGGATTCTCTATTGTTTCTTTGTTTTCTACTTCACCCTTATCTTTATTATTTAATTACTTCTATTTTTCTTTTGATCAAGCTTTCTTTTATGTCCTTTTCCTGACTACATAAATTGAATGTTTTAGCTCATTCACATACTAATTTTATTATTTTTTTAATAAATTTATTTATTTTTATTTATTTATCTTTGGCTGCGTTGGGTCTCTGTTGCTGTGCGCAGGTTTTCTCTAGTTGCGGCGAGCAGGCTTCTCATTGTGGTGGCTTCTCTTGCTGCAGAGCACAGGCTCTAGGTGTGCGGGCTTCAGTAGTTGTGGCACGTGGGCTCAGTAGTTGTGGCTTGCGGGCTCTAGAGTGCAGGCTCAGTAGTTGTGGCCCACGGGCCCAGCCGCTCCGCGGCATGTGGGATTCTCCCGGACCAGGGCTCGAACCCAGGTCCCCTGCATTGGCAGGTGGATTCTTAACCACTGTGTCACCAGGGAAGTCCCTCACATACTAATTTTAATACATGCAAAGGAGACTAAAAATTTTCTTCTGAGAATATCTTTGGCTGCAGCCCACAAACTGCAATATTTTTTATATCACTCAGTTCTAAGTCTTCTAATTTTCATAATTTCTTCAATGGTCCATGAGTAGCAAGAAGGATGATTTTAAATCTTCAAACATACATGATTTGGGGGTGGGGGGGCGGGGTTGTTATATATAACTTAATTATACTGTGGTCTGAGAAGGTGATATGTATGACACAAATATTTTTATCTTTGTTAAAATTCATGCTTTCTGGCAGAGTGAGGTAACAAATTATAAATGTTCTACGAGTGCCTGAAAGAATGTGAATTCTCAAATTGTTGGCTACAGGGTTCCATACATACATCCATTAGATCAAGATTATTAATCACTCAACTCTTCAGCTTCTTACTTTTTTGTTTCTTAATCTCACAATTCTAGTAAATGTGTAAAAGTGTTCCCTGTATGATTACAGATTTGTTCATTGAAATTTTGTTTTCTTTAAGTATTTTGGGACTAAATTATTAGATAAATAGAAGTTTAGAATCTTTATAGCTTCCTGCTTAAGTGCTACCTAAACATTATATATATGAGTTCTTTTTAACTCTAGTAATGCTTGTTGCACTTAGAACTATTCTGTGTTATATTAATATAGCTATATCTACTTTGTTTTGGTGACTATTTGCCTGAAACATTTCTTTTCATCCTTTTGAGTTCATCTTTTCTGTGTCCTTATGTGGTTTTCTTTTTCTTTTCTTTTTTACAACATTGTGTTTAATTTCTGCTGTACAGCAAAGTGACTCAGTTATACATATATATATTTTTTTCATATTCTTTACCATTATGGTTTATTACAGAATATTGAATATAGTTCCCTGTCCTATCCTATACGGTAGGACTTTGTTGTTTATCCTGTGTCCTTATGTTTTAAGTATGTCTCTTATAAACAGCATAAAGCTTAACAACCTCCGCCTTTATACTGGCTTTTTAATCCATTATGATTAATCATCACCAAAAAAAAGTCTTTGCAAAGGTTTTGATCTTTCATTTTCAGAATGCCAATCTTCATTCTAGCTCTTCAAAAAGTTCCAAGCGTCTTCATGTCACATCTCTACCTAAAAATCTCAATTGCCTATTTATCCTCTCCAGGTTAAAACACAAATCTTTTGGCATAAAACACAAAGCTATTTACAGTCTGGACCAAGTCTGTCTTTTTCCTCAAATCCTACTACACCTGCCCATTTATAAGTACACAAAACTCCTAGTGTTCTTCAGAAATGATGTTCTTTTATACTTCTATGACTTTGCACATGCTGTCCAGAACGTGTCCATCCCTACTTATTCACCTTATGACAGCGTAGTCAATACCCTACCCTAAAAATCATCTCTTGTATAAGTTCTACAGAGAGAACTAGTCGCTCTTTCTCTGTACTTTTTTTTAGCTACATTGTAAGGCTTGTCTTCATGTATTATTATCTTGTTATTTTAAATTATCATGTATAAAAAGCTCATCTGAGTAAGTAAAGTCTGAATTTCAGAATATTTAATCACACAGTTTACATTTGCAATAGCTACATTTGTTAGTGTTTATTATTTACAAAGCACCTTACATTTCTTTTTTCATTTATTCCTCACATCAAGACAATATCATCTTGACTTAATAGATGAACAAACTGAGGTTCAAGAAGGTTAAATAGTTTCCCCAAGGTAACGAAGTCACTTAGAGGTAAAAGCTGGCTGTTTGACTCCAAAATCTAAACATTTCCACTAAGTAATACTGCCTACTAAATATATATTGTAACCTGAACTATACTAACCAAATACTGCTGAGAAAATGTTCTTCCAAACTCATTTTAATGAAAAAATGACATAGATGGGATTTGAGCAGTTTTTAGAAGTTTAAATACACACGCAAACAAATATTTATCTATGTATGACAACTTTTCAAAAAACACTTCCTTCATAACATTATTTATATCATAGTATAAATTTTTAAAACATATTTTTGTTGCCAGAGAAGATAAAAATGCAAATTATGATTTTACCCTGTGTAAAAGCTGCTATAATTACATTATTATATTGTAAAATCTCATTAAACTAAAAAATTTTTCATCTTTATTAGTTTAAAAGTTAACATTCAAAGTTAATGGTTATATGGTCAAAGCTAACTAGAAAACTTTATCTTAAGATATGATTTATACAAAATAGATATTTTTGCATTACTTATGTATTCCTAAAGGGAGACCCAACCACACTTTCTCATGAATTTTATTTAATTTCAGAAATAAGTATCATTTCATTGATAATCATTATCGGGCTTTAAGGAATTAATCCCAATTCAAAATGCCAATACCATAAAGTCCACACGTGAAATTTTTAATCAAAAATTTAAAAAAATTAATGGACAGAAAAGAACATTAAATTTTATACTGCCAAATTTCTGAAATTTTTTCACTTCTAAAACTAAGTAGAATTTTAAACAGATACTATATTCTTTGTTTCTCCCCTAAGAAAACAATTATTTGTTTTAAAAACACATACCTCTTTCCTTGTTTACTTTGTTCAAGTAAGTCTACCTTCAGCTTTATACATTCCTCTTGGGACTTCTGCAAACTCTGTTCCTTTTCAGTCACCATTTTCTGACTCTGCTCTAATTTATCTTCTGCCTCTCTATAAAACAAAGATACTTTTAAAGGCTGTTGAAGAGATTATTTCAGGTAGGCAATAACAGTTCAACATCAGGAATTCTATTAGTTTAAATCACTGAGTTAAGAGAAACATATATTTAACAAGAGAAAGAGAAAAGGCATATTCATCACTTGTGAACTATTAGTTTTCATAAGGAATAAAAGGATACTTCTATCAGATGATAAATATATCTGAAATAAAAGATTATATCCTATTTAATGATCAGATACATTTCAGAAGCTAGATAAGTATGACTGTTATCACCACTATATCCACTGATTTTTCTGACAGTTGCAAAAAGCTAAAATGAAAAAGTAGTAAGTATAAATTTTGGAAAGGAAAAACAAAATTCTTTTTTTTGCTGATAATATCATTAGCTACCTGGAAAATCCCAGGAGAATCAAAATAAAAATCAGAATTAATTAAAGGTATGACAAATAGTCCAATTACAAAATAATTATAGTATTATACAAAAAGCAGTAGCCTTCCTATATACTATCAATGAACAGAACAAGAACAAATTCACAACAACCAAAAATATAAAATACCTAGGAATAAACTTAACATATATATTACAAAGAAAATTATGAAATTCTGATGGTCATGAGATGACTTTAGTGTGCATCAGAATCATCTGCAGGACTTGTTAAAACACAGATTGCTGGGTCCCACCTCCCAGAGTTTGTGACTCCGTAAGTCTGAGACAGGAACTGACATCTGCATTTCTTACAAGTTCCCAGATGATGCTCTTACTGCTGGTGCCAGAACTACTCTTTTGAGAATCACTAAAATGGAGCAATATGCTATTTAGTATGCATATATTTCTCATTTTATTCATAGCAGAAGAGTAAGATAAATTATAAAGTGCCTGATTCCTTGTATTTTATTTCTTGAACTCCCATTGAAGTACTGAGTACATATTACTATGTAGGGCAACAAACGAACTAGTTCATATTAATGAAAACACATAAATAAACATCTCAGCTTAGATTTAGTCTTTTTTAGCCCCTATATACTGCATGTATCCTGCAGCCAAGAGGAGTTATGATGGACTGAAAACAGAATCAACAAGTTCTAACTAAGACAGTCTATAAACCAATATGGATTTATTGGGGTGGGGGACAAATTTTAACAAGATACGTCAAAAAGTAAAAGTAGAAAATAAATATTTTAAAGCTGTAAGTTTTACCTCAAAACTTTATCTTGGGCTGAAACTTCTGCTTCCAAATTTATAATCTGTTCTTCTAAGATTGGTACATTGGCTGCCTGTTGTTGAGCAGATTCAAGCACAGAAACCTAAAACAAAAAACTTTTAGAGCACTTTCTTCACAAAATAAATTAATCGACTTTGTCCTTAGTTTCTTTTACCATCTGACAGGGGTTCAGTAGAACTCCCCAGTCATTGTTCAATTGTGAAGCTCATCTTATCTATCAATTTATGTGGGCATGTCATCATCACAAGCCAGTCTCAGCATGTAAGTTCCTGTCGTTACCCTCAACTTAACATCCCAAGATAACTGGTTAGTTATTTGGGGAAAAAAAGAGAACCTCTACAGACTAATTTAAAGATAAATTTATCTAAAAAAATAAATTTCACATACATTAGAAAATTAAATTTCAAAGACCAAATCATTTAAAATCACATAAAAATACTTACTGAACCTTGTTATTATTTAAAACCTAATTTTAGAATACATGCTTACTACAGAAAACCTAGAAAATACAGAAAAGCATAGTAATCCTACAACTTGGAATATGAAGAGTGTAGGATGGTAGAAATCCACAACCTAAATGGTGTCTGGAAAAGAATACCAGTAAGAGAACTAATTATCCCCCAAAAAAGGAAGCATGAGATAATAGTACAGGGCACGGATGAGGTCCAGGATAGAAAACTTGGGATATAGTTCTAACTCTGTTGATAAGTCCCTCCTTTTCCTATTCTCAGAACACCAAGAGTCACACGATGGCCTACCAAGAAGAGATAGAAAGTTATTATTATTATCTGGAGAATTGAACAGGAAAGGTTTGAGACTCTTGAGACATTACATGGAATGGTGAGCAGGGATGAGGAAGAGGTAAAAACAAAGAGATTAATAAGGAACAGTCAGCTTCTAGCTTCCTACCCCACCTCATTTGGGGCTACCCCATAGGTAAGAAATCAAAGGATTCTTTGCTGGAGAAACTCAAGAGCTACAAAGAAAAAGACCTCACATATGGATGTTGGATGGGGGAAGGGAGATGTCTCCCTACAAAAGAGCCATCTTCTCAACCATCACCAACAAATGAAGCCCAATGGACAACAAACTTCACCTTTACACAGAGAGCTTCCAAAGAGCATTTAAGTGCCTTCCCTTAAATACAAATAGCCAAAACACCAATATCTGAAAGCTTCTATCACAAAGGTCAGAGGTCAAAACAAAAGAAAAAAGCAACTGGCAGCAGCCAGGCAAACATATACACACACACAAACACACAGAATCATTAAATCTTCAGAGAGTTATGAGAAGATACTGCATCAGGATGTTATTAAATATAAAACAATCAGAGAACATGAAAAAGCTCCGGAAAATGAAAAATTATGAAAGCCAAAAATAAAAGATTCAATAGGATGACAATGTTGAGGAAATCACAGAAAAAGTATCACGGGAAGACAGAGATGGAAAATACCAGGAAAAAACTTGAAAGATTTAGAGTACCAATCCAGGTTAGGAAAGATAGAAGAAAGAAAACAGAGTGAAGAAAATTATCAAAGATTACATAAGAAAAATTTCAGGGACCAAAGGACATAAGATTTCAGCCTAAAAGGGTCTTCATGTACCCAGCACAATAAATAGCAGAGGTCTATTCCTAAAAACATAAATGGAAAAACAAATGAAAAAATATATTACACACTAGGACAAGTAATTCACAATGGCATCAGACGCTTCAGAAACAAACTGGAGGATAGAAGACAAGAAAGCAATGTCCTAAACATTCTGAGGTAAAATAATTTTCAACCCAGAATTCAATCAAGTGTGGGGGAGAACTTAAGACATTTCAGACAGACAAGGAAGCTACTAGAAAACATGCTCCAACTAAAGAAAGAGTAAACCAAGAAAAATGACATGGGATCAAGGAAACAATAGACCCAACCTAGAAGAACATCAAAGAGAAGTCCCAGGAGAGCAGCTGGGCAGCAGGTCTGAAGGGCAATAAGCTCAGAGAGAACAAGATGCCAGTCTCCAGAAGTGTAACTACTGTACAGACACTGCTAAAAGGTAAACTATGAATATGTTGATCGGTACAATGGGGAATTTCAGCAAAAGTTTTCCAATAGTGGCACATATGCAACAACAAAGCTGAGACCTGCCCTGGAAAAGGCAGCCTCCCTAAAAAATATTTTATTAGGCAATTTAGAAAATGCTGAGATGGGAAGTAAAACACAAATATCTGTCTTACTGCCTAGAATAAACACTGGTGTATTTACATGCTCAAAGAAAGGAACAAAATGCTAATAGTTCAGTAATTATTAGCAAAACTCTTTTAACATCTCTTAGACTTTAAATAATTAAGCTTCTATGACTTTAAAAAGAATCTATAGTTGATTAAAAAATTAAAATACAATTAATAAACAGAAAAGGTAAACAGACACATCAAAAGAAATCTAAATGACAAACACACTGAAAAGGTAAACTTCATAAGAAATCAAGAAAAACAAAATATTTTTCCCTCAAAGATATTTAAAAATATAGATATGTTCAAAAAAGAAAAAAGAATACTGAATGTAGACAGAGTGCAATAAATGCCTGAAAAAATTATTTCCCTGTGATTTGACCACTCTGGAAATCTATCCTAGAAATAATCCCAAACACCAAAAAAGTTTTATGTTCACTGCAGCAGTTTTTCTCCTTAGGCTCAATAGTACTTTGTTTTGTTTGAAAAGTACTAAAGAAAAATAAAGACCTCCCATAACTCTACTACTTAAAACAATACATCTGAAAAGTAAATAGTGAAAGTTTCACTATGACCCTCCAATCGTTTCCAAAGTTATCAACAATATTGTGGAGCAGTCCTTCTGTCCTCATATTGATATATGTCATATGTATATCTATATAGATACACACACATAGACACGTGCTCATTTTATAAAAAACAAAACAGGGCTTCCCTGGTGGCGCAGTGGTTGAGAATCTGCCTGCCAATGCAGGGGACACGGGTTCGAGCCCTGGTCTGGGAAGATCCCACATGCCACGGAGCAACTGGGCCCGTGAGCCACAATTACTGAGCCTGCGCGTCTGGAGCCTGTGCTCCACAACAAGAGAGGCCGCGATAGTGAGAGGCCCGCGCACCGCGATGAAGAGTGGTCCCCACTTGCCGCAACTAGAGAAAGCCCTCGCACAGAAACTAAGACTCAACACAGTCATAAATAAATAAATAAATAAATAAATAAAAGAACGTGAATTTCTAAAAAAAATAGCTTTAAAAAAAAAAAAAACAGATTATTGTGTGTGTGCATGTATGTGTATGTGTTTTGCTCTGTAATGTTTTTCTACCACTAAATATTTTAGGTAAGTTTTTGAGTGTTGACTGTGCAGATACTATTCTAAGTGCCTCTACATATATCATTTAAACCTTACAAAGTTCTATAAAAGTCAAACAACTTTGCATTTACCTTAAAAAAAAAAAGCTTAGTAGCAATCCATTATATGGATATATCATAATTTACTTTACCATGTCTCTGTTATTGGACATTTTGGTTTCTTCTAATTTTTTGTATACCAATCATACAGAAAAATATAGGAAACCACTTAAACAGGGAAGTTATTAGATTATGGTATACTCACATAAGGAAACATAATGCTACCATAAAAAATGATTGTTGGGGACTTCCCTGGTGGTCCAGTGGTAAAGAATCTGCCTTCCAACGCAGGGGACACGGGTTCGATCCCTGGCTGGGGAACTAAGATTCCACATGCCGCAGGGCAACTAAGCCCATGCGCCACAACTATTGAGCTCGTGCGCCTCAACGAGAGAGCCCGTGTGCCACAAACTACAGAGCCCATGCACCCTGGAGCCCCGCGTGCCATAACTAGAGAGAAGCCCAAGCGCCACAACTAGACAGAAACCCGAGCAGACTGTGTACCATAATGAAAAGATACCGCATGCCTCAACAAAGATCCCGTGTGCCACAACTAAGACCTGATGCAGCCAAAAAAAAAATAAGGAAAATAAATAAATAAAATAAATAAATATTTAAAAAAAGAAGTCACATTAAAAAAAAAATTATTGGAAAAGCTACATAAATGCATCCAAAACTGCTCAGACTATGTAAGAAGTATAAAACAATTCCAGGAAAAAAAAACTATTCAAACATGTAATATTTAACTATGTAATAAACCAATAAAAGCAGTTTCTAGATGGTGGAAACTGAGTTATCTTTCTCCCTTTTCTTTTTTCTATTTTTGAAGTTTTTAGCAATGAGAATGTATTATTTTAAAAAGGAAGATAAGTAAGCTATATATTTCCTTTGTACACGAAGTAAAACCACACAAATTGATAATCTTAAGATTTTAAGAAGTTCTGACTTATCTAAATGCATAGGCTATACAAGTTCCCCTAAATAATTTTCAGATATTAAATTCACATAAAACTGATTCTATAACATGTTGATACTATATCATAATAAAAATTATTATACATAACACATTAAGGCAATACAAGGAATATTTTTCCAATTATAAATCTTAAGATGATTACAATTATTTTCTGTTGGCATAGTCACCACTTCAAGAAACATACTTTTGCTCTTGACTGTGTCAATTCAAAGTGGACAGATTCTATTTTAGTCATTAAAGAATGATTCTGTGAGACCAAACAAGCATTCTGTTGCCTAAGTTTATTAAGTTTCTCTCGAAGACTTTTGATTTCCTGATCCACAGGGGTAGAAGATGAAAAAGACATCTGAAAAATGAAAAAGAACAATTTATTTTGAATTATTTCATTAAGCATTACATGTAATTAATCAATAAAATGACTAAGTAGCTCAGAAAAATGGGTTAAGATACTCAAGTCAGTGTTGGTGAGGATATGAGACAATCAGCACTCTTTCCTCCACTGCTGGTGAACATGTACATAAATAAGTTCAGCCTGGAAAAGAGTGGTACACTTTGGAAAAGTTCTTGGTATTATCCAGTAAAGCTGAACATGCTAAGACTCAACAATATTACTCCTGGGTATAAATCTGGTAGAAACTTTTACACTTTTGCACCTGAACATTAAAGACATAAAAATGATAAGAAATGAAAATGTCCACAAACAAAATGGATAAATTATTATTTAACCGTTTGTATATTTCTATTATACTCTTTTGAATGTATATTTTACAATAAATTATTTTAACTTTCATGGGAGTTGAGGTTTTCAAAACATGATTTAATTTTATTTTTTTGAATAATATATTTATGCAATTCAGTCAGAATTATATATTTTTAAAAAGTACATACAGAAGTATCATTTCCATTTTTAGTAGACAGGTAACCATTTTTACAAGTTTCTTGTTTATAAATTTTTGTATAACATCAATCAGCAAAAAATAGGAAATTCCTTATATAGGAGAGTCATTAATTAAGTTAGGATCTTAAACCTAGTCTTCCAGTGTTTCCATACGCATATACAAGCAATACAAATTACCCACCCCACCCCCAATAGCTCCTAATACAAAACCAGAAGAGTATGTATGTTGTTCTGCACCTTGCATTTTTCACTTGAACAACATATCCTGGCAATCTCTCCACAATCAATTCAGTGAGAAACTCCTATTCTTTTTTTTTTTAAACCCCCTTAGCTGCAGTTTCTATTGCATGCTTATTCAACCAACTAGACAAATGAGATACTTCTAGTCTTCTGTTATGACAAACAGTGCCTTGTTTTGTACTTATGCAGGTACTTTTCCAGAAATGGGATTTCCAAGTTAAGGGTAAATGCATTGTGGTTTTGGTAAATGTTACCAAATGCCTGTCCACTGAGGTTGTATCACTTTGCATTTCTACCAGTAATGTATGAGAATGCCTATTTCCCCCTAATATCACCAACAAAATAGTGTCAAATATCTGGATGTTTAATAATCTGGTAGTGAATTTCTCTTATTATGACTGAGATTGAACATCTTTTTATTTGTTTTAATTTCCTTTTCCATTCATGTCTTTTGCCCATATTTCCCATTGGGTTGATGATTTTTCCTTATTTCTAGGAGCTTTTTACATATCAAAGAGATTAGTCCTTTATCTTTAACAGGTATTACCAATATTTTTCCCCCTCTGATTTGTCATGTAACTTGTGATTCTGCTTAGGGTAAAACACAATGATTTCAATGAAGGCATATATATAATAAAAACAATCAGCAATTTGAATTAGGGTAGAGATCAAATTTCCCAAAATTACATAATCTTTGTAGACATGGAATTTGAATTCATTTTCTAAAATGTAGGCTCAGATAGCTTCATCAAGCAGCTTCCTTACAAAAAGAAAATCTCTCAATTGCTGGCTTTCTGAAGTGGGAAGAGGAATTTTTATCAAGAAAGAGTATGATGTACATATGCAACCATATGTATATATGCATGCTGCCAATGGGGTAATAAAAAATAGGAGGAAGAGGGTGGAAAAGGAGATAAAAGAGTTGAGTAAGGAAGAGGAGTATACACAGGGAGATAGATAATATGGCCAAATAAAAAAGAGGAAGAGAGAGTGAGTTCAAGACCAGGAAAGATGTCTAACATCGTCCACAAAATTTAGAGATAATGAATGGAGCACCTGATCCAGGCTAAACAGTAAGTACACTTTAACCACTTAATAAGCCATGATTACCTATTACATACATGGTACAGTACTAAAATCAAGGGGGTACAATTTACTTGAGAAAACAAGATATTTAATTGCAAAAAGGTAATAAATATAGAAGTTTTAAAATAGAGTAATACACCAAAATAACTACTCTCTTGTTAGGACAGAACAAGAACCATTATATTTAAATTCAAAGAGTCTGGAGTACTAAAAACTATGGAAAACATGAATAAGGTATTTGAAGAAAAAACTCAAAGAAAAAGTATTTTAAGTAGACAAGTCTAAAACTAAAACTACTTTTAAGTAGGCAGGTCTAAAAATAATAACCTTATCTCTTGGCTTTTTTTGAAAATCAGTACCACTATTGGGCATTTTACAAACTTTTTTATAAGGTGAGTAATTCAAAAGTCCAAGCTGGCTAGGCTGAGAAAGATCTTCCACAACAAGCCTTTCAGACCTTGAGAGACTAGAGGCATAATGAGAATTTTCACTTGGACTAACACTAGAAAAAAAAAGAAAAAATACATTTTAGTTCTTAGGTACTTTAAGTATTCACTCTAAATTTCTATACATTAAATAAGAAAACAGAAAGAAAAGCACCTGAAACGTTGCTGAAAATCAGATTCCAGAAATGAACTTAAGGCACTTCAACTAAATTTTTAAATAAACCATAATTAATTTTAAACTAGCAATCTATGTTTCTGGAGCCTCAATGCTAGGATTACTTAAGATTCAAAAAACAGTCATAATAATAAAAGATTAATTAAGCCTACACATATATTTTATACTCTGAGTCCTAATATATTTTTAAAATTTTATTTATTTATTTTTATTTTTGGCTGTGTTGGGTCTTCGTTGCTGTGCACGTTCTTTCTCTAGTTGTGGTGAGCGGGGGCTACTCTTTGTTGCGGTGCATGGGCTTCTCATTGCAGTGGCTTCTCTTGTTGCGGAGCACAGGCTCTAGGCGTGCGGGCTTCAGTAGTTGTGGCACATGGGCTCAGTAGTTGTGGCTCGTTGGCTCTAGAGCGCAGGCTCAACATTTGTGGCGCATGGGCTTAGTTACTCCATGGCATGTGGGATCTTCCCGGACCAGGGCCCAAACCCGTGTCTCCTGCATTGGCAGGCGAAGTCTTAACCACTGTGCCACCAGGGACTGAGTCCTAATATATTAAAAGTCTTAATATGTAAATGCTGCTCTAATAGTTCTTTTTCCTAAACTGAAAGTTATATTCAAATTATTTTTTAAAAAGTTATAGAACATTATTCTCTATTCTGGACACATTAGAAACACATCGTATAATAATGATATTCACACATTTTACATTCATAAATTAAAGTCCTACTCAGAATTGTACACATAATTTTACTCACTCACCTAGATAACTCTTCCCCTAAACTCTGCAAACTCCATTCTGTTATCTTCAGTTCATGTCTTAAGGAAGCAACATTTGCCAGCAAACTTTCTTCTTCATTGTCTTTATTATAGTAGTCTGAGGAACTAGATTCCATTTCCTAAAAAAAGAAATGAATTTCTTATACCTTGCCTGAAAGAATCTGTGGTGTCAGTCAAAATACTCTCACACTAATAAAATTTAACTCATTATTTTTCTATTTCAAATGTTGTGAAATCTTTCATGGTTAATTTAAAACAAAGCAAAACGAAACAAAACACCCAGCAACAATGGATTTCTCAGCGTGTTAAGCTATAATGGAAAGTTCAACAGAATTTCAGTGAATCAATTTTTCATTATAGCCAGGGACTAGTTATTAAAGTTCCCCTTTTCTAAGCATCTTTAATCTTCTAACAATTGTGTAAACTAAGTGTTTTTATTCCATGTTAAAGATGAAGAAACTAAGAATGAGACAAATAACTTGCTCAGGGTCACACAAACTGTAAACGGTGGAACAAATATTTGAACCTAGGTCATCAGGATCCAAAGATCTTTTAATTATGTCACACTGTAGTTTTCTTATTTATTATAGACTAATTTCAATATGAAGTGTTCAAACTTACACACTCATGTTACAGCTGTGAACATCTGACAAAACTGGTATCATTACAGTCATTCAAATTTTTTTTTTTCTGGCTGTGTTGGGTCTTTGTTGCTGCATGGGCTTTCTCTAGTTGCGGCGAGCGGAGGCTACTCTTCATTGCGGTGCGCGGGCTTCTCATTGCAGTGGCTTCTCTTGTTGCGGAGCATGGGCTCTAGGCTCACGGGCTTTAGTAGTTGTGGCACAAGGGCTCAGTAGTTGTGGCTCACGGGCTCAGTAGTTGTGGCGCGCAGGCTCAGTAGCTGTGGCACACGGGCTTAGCTGCTCCGTGGCATGTGGGATCTTCCCGGACCAGGGCTCGAACCTGTGTCCCCTGCATTGGCAGGCGGATTCTTAACCACTGTGCCACCAGGGAAGGCCTCAAAGGTAATTTATTACCACAGAAAGCTTATCTCCTTCTCCCATTCACCATGGTTATAAAATTTAAAACCACACACTCACATTCAAACCACAACCACAGAGATCAAAATGACATTTAGCAGGTTAACTCACAGAAATATATGAAGAAAAGCTTTTGTTTCTTCAACTGATGGGTATCTCAAGGGTTGTGAAATTCTCTACTAAGTAGCTTTGCACATAAAAAATCATGATAAAGTACCGCATTTTACTGTTAATTAATATACATAATTATCATGAATTATTATTAACAATACAATTAAGATGAAGGCTTTATAATCTCTACTACTCCTATACATCTTCTTGCATAATCTTAAAATTACATTCTTCTTTCAGATCCTATTTACCTTTGTCATTGTAGCATCTCTTTCATCACCCTTCTAGAATTCTGACCACATCTCAAGCTCCAAAAGGTTAGGAGTCTTGTGTATTATATTCAGGACTCTAAGGCACTTAGTGAAACTCAATATTTTCAGTGAATAAATGATGATTACTAAACTGCCCTTCCTTCCCCTCATCTAGCTAAAATAATATGACAAATTCATTCCACACTCAAAATTTCTCAGATGTAGGGAGGAAGATTAAAAAGAAAACTCTCACCTTATTGGAAGAAACTGGCAGGAAATTAAATGAGATGCTACGGAATCTTAGTAGAGAAAATGTTTCTATCCTCTTTCCTCTTTTGTTTCCACAAATTTGCTTCTGCTTAAATGAGAAGACTCTCCCAAACACAAGTCAATGGTTCAGGTCCCCATTCTGCTTTCTTTTCAACACCTCTAGTTCCCTATAGGATGGTGAAAGAAAAAAGGGTTACGAAAATTTAGGCAAATTCTAAAAAGCCATTCGACATTGTTTCAACTAAATCAGGTTTATGTCCAACATCTTCTGTATATTTTCATGTAAGAATTCTCTAACCCTTCTGAGGTATCAGTGAAAACGTTTGCAATGCAAACATATTTTTATTTTCCTAGTAGGCCATTTATTATCTTTAAATAAAGATTCCTGGGACTTCCCCGGCAGTCCAGTGATTAAGACTCTGCGCTTCCACTGCAGGGGGCGCAGGTTGGATACCTGTCAGCGATACCCGCCTGCCGTGCGGGGCGGCCATTTCTTTTTTAAAAATAAATTAATTAATTAAATAAATAAAGATTCCTCCTCCCTTCAACTGACAGTAGTTATGAAGTCTAGCTTCATTGCCTGTACATACGTGGAAAAGCACATCATGCTACCAACAGACCCTGCCTTCTTCTGGCCCTAGTAACAATGCTTTTGTAGGTATACACACGCACACGCATCACACCGAAAAACAAGTGTTCATTATACTCCCTGTATGTAAAAAGATGGGCTGTAGTCGAAAAGTATTCCTCATTTTGGAAGGAGGTCATGGCTTTATATAGTATTGTCCTGTATCAAGAACGCTCAATTTGACAGAATTGGCCCTTCGTTCATCTGGAAGAAGTGGAGGAAAACATGACAGCTTCCTTTCCGATTTTTCGTCAACTAAAATACAACCCTGCAGAGCAGCGTGCGCAGCGAGGGCGAGGACCAGACGAAACGCATCCGAGCATACCGACAGGGAAAGGAACAAAACTCCTTCAGGTAGGCCGGTTTCCACCCGCCAGGGGCAGTCGCTCACCACCCAAGTCATAGTTGTGAGAGAGACCCACCGACGACGGCGCACGCCGCGCTCTCCGCTGCGTTCGGAAACCTCTGACCCTCTCCCGGACCCCAAGCGTGGAACCTCCGACACACCACGAGGGAAACCAACGAACCCCAGCTGCGCCGAGTTCGAACCGCCGCGGGAGCCGTTGGGTACTCCCCGCCCCGCCGCAGCCCCGCCCGCCGCGAAGACTCTGCGTGAAGCGACGCCGGACGCGCGGGGCCTGTTGGGGATTGTGGTCTGCGAACGCGTCCGAGCCTGCCCACCCGGAACTACATTTCCCACAATTACCGCCAAGACGCCCATTGGTGTGAGGGACGCCATGGGAAGCTGCGGCCGTCTGGGTGTCGAGCGGGCGCGCTCACGCGGGGCCTGAGGGAGCCAAGACCCGGGAGGGTGTGGAAAAGGACTGCTGGCTCCGCCCTCAGTCCCTACCCTTTGTAGGCCGGCGTTTTCCCCTCTGAGAAACGCTCCTCCGCCCCGGCCTTCACCTGGAGTTTCTTCAGGCTCCAGGTTTCCCTGCCAACCACGAGGAGTTCAGGGAGGAAAAGCGGAGCATAGGCGCCTATAACCCACGCCTCCCACGCCTCTTCCAGCTCGAGATCGCCCAGGCAGGGATGGGCGACAAGATCTGGCTGCCCTTCCCGGTGGTCCTCTTGGCCTCTCTGCTGCTGCCTGGGGCGGTCGGCTTCACGCCCTCCTTAGACAGCGACTTCACGTTCACTCTTCCGGCCGGCCAGAAGGAGTGTTTCTACCAGCCCATGCCCCTGAAGGCCTCGCTGGAGATCGAGTACCAAGTAAGTGCAGAGGTTGAGCCAGCCTCCTTCCTTTAGCCTAGCTGCACGTCGTCGCCTCTCACCGGCTTAGAAACTTCTTGTGGACGACCGGGGTGCTGAAGAGGCGAGGGCTGCCCGGAAGCGGCCAGCTCCGCGCCGGCACGCGAGGCGAGGCTCTCCCCAGGGTTGGGGACCGAGAAGTTAGGCGGGACCTGGAATTGACTACCCCCACCCCTCCCCTTTCCTCCGGTCGGAAACAGGCCAGCTCTGGTGATGTCGGTGGTTTTTCTCTTTGTTTCATAATTCACCTGTGTCTTTTCTAGCCAGTACACGCTTCAATACTGGGAATTTCACAATACAGGCCTAATACACGTTCTCCTTAATCATTGGACGAGATGATGACACTTGGCCTTAATCACCCCCACCGCCCTCACTCAATTCCGGTATTGTAAATCTATACTGTCATTGCTTCAGTTAAGGATTTTTGAACTGTGACCATGTGATTATCACTAAATCCTACTTTGGAATATTTTGAAAGGGGCTATTGATGTGTTTAATGGTACATTTCTTTCTCAGTTATATACCCCTTATTTAAAAACCAAATGAGATCTATCTGTATATTAAAACTTTGTAATCTTTCGTTCAGCATTCTAAGTATTTCTCCCATATCATTGTTTTCTTTTTAGTATCTGCGTAATATTATAGGGAATTCCCTTAATTTATGCGGTCATTCTGGTAGAGGGTAATTTCTTAGAAGAAGTCTTGTAAGCTCCAATACAGCAAATTTCGATGTTTCTAAGTAGCACTGAAAAAAAAAAAAAAAAAGATGCCTTGGTGTGGTTCATCTCTCAATTTTTTTACAAGTTACCTAATTTTTAATCAGATGTTAATTTTTTATAGTTGATGTAGAGAATCTTTTTCAATAACAGGTACTGTCACATATAGAGCAAAATAAAGTTATTTAGAATTTTCCTCTGAAGGAACTTTAGAATTAGATTATTTATAGATGCATAAGGTAAGCATAGAGAGTAAAGTATCTAAAGTCACACAGTTAATGAGCAACACTGAGGCAGGAGCTCAGCATTTCTTGATTTCCAGTCCAGTTCAAAAGTTCATTTACTGAACAGTTACCATGTGCCAGTAATGGAGGAGTGGAGACGAGGACACGGGGGAAGGGACAAACAACAGAAAGAACCCTTTTCAAGGATCTTAATATTTAAAGGTTACTGGCTCATAAACAACTAATTTCAATAAAGTACGGTTAAATGCTGTTGGAGGAGGGCTTCTTCTCTGGGGTATCAGAAAAGAATTCCTGGAGAAAATAAATTGGAATCTGGAAAGATGCTTAGGTGAAACAGGAATGCCAGGAAGAAGGGGCATTTCAGGAAAAGGATGAGAATGAATAGACAGTTCTGAAAATGCATAGTGTTAGTGTTCTAGCAGTGGGCAATATGTAGTGGACGCTAGAAGTGCTGAGTTTTCGGTGGACCTTTAAGACTATAAAGTCTAGGGTGGGAGTAGAAGAAGGAGAGGTTGGAGAGGTCAGGAGGCTGGATCGTGGATCATGAATCTTAGCTTGTGTGCCATGCTGAGTAGCTTTGACCTTTGTCTGTATAAGGGCCACTGAAGATTAAGCAGTGTGGTAACCGTCAAAAATGTTTTACAGTGTGGAAGATGGATTTAAAGAGGGCAAAATTAGAGGTAAGGAAACCAAATGGGGTTAGAGAAATAGTCTAGATAAGAAAACAATTTTTATTGTTCAAAATTCATCAGTATTTACTGAGGTATTAGGAAAGAAATCTATTTTAAACTACTGACCTCTTATGATTGAGAGCTCCAACTGTAGAAAAAAAATGCCTGGGCTGAAATCCTGACTCTGGCACTTACTACCTGTGTGATCTTGAACAAGTTACTTAACCCCATACTTTTAAAATAGAGATAATAATAGTAAGAGTTGATTTGAAACAATTAGTTAATAAGTGTTCATGTACCATCCCTGACACATAGTAAATGTTCAATATATGTTAGTTTTTTTACATTTACACTTCTAGAGTTATATAGGTGGTATGGCTTAGCTTTATACTTTGCATCTTTCATCACTCAAAGGGACTATTCCCCTAAAGCATTCTGCCTAAACAATTTGTTTTGATTGAGGAAAGAAGTAAAATCATTAAATGTCTGTAGTCCTAGACAATGTTAGAAGGGTTTAAAGGATAGAGATCATCTTCAACCCTTTTGTCTGCATTTTCCAACTCTGTGATTAATTTTCCAATAACTACAAGCTACTGGGTTTTGTCTTAGTTTTTAAAATGTCAGGGAACAGACTTTCTAGACATTGCCCTTGGCTTACTGTGACATATCGAAAAATTTTAACCATTTCACACTTTTTGGGTTTAAGAGGACACTTTTAGGATAATTGACCAGCCCCACAATATATTAAGTTCTTGAAATTTTGAAGTGTCAATATATATATCTTATGAATAGATCATTCATTTAAATTTTTAAATCATTATTGAGTGCTTAATTTGTGTAAGCTTTATGCTAGATACTGCAGATACAATGGTGAGTAAAAATATAGTCGGTGCACTTATGCAGTCTAGTTAAGGGGATAGACATTAATCAAATTATTACACAAGTAAGTGTGATATTAGAACTCTAATAAGTGCTATGAAGCTAAGTGCATAAGCTATGAGAGTGTTTAATAGAAGGACTTGATTTCACAGTAGGAATTGAGAGAAGACATCCCAGAAGAGGTGGAGTTCAGATCTGTAGAAGAATCAGGCTTACTAGGGATAAGGGGGTGGAGCAAGTGATGGATAAAAAGCACAGCACGTGGCAATCCAAGGCTTTGAGGAAGAAGACTGAAGAATACCTTTGAGGGACTGAAAGACTATGACAGAAAGGTGAAAGTGGGACTCGTCCATCATGATCCATTGAAGTCACTGGGAAGTTTAGTTTTAGATTTATGGTATTGTTTTATTTTATATTTTAGATAGGTATTTTGTATATTTTAAAATTAGCTTCTGTATTTTTAAATACCATTTTTAATGATTTCATTAAGCCTCACAGTCACTACCAATAATATCTTTTGTTTTACTCAAGTCGTTGCTTAGTTTTGTCATATCACTTACTTTTTGATTTAATGGATATGGTTTTTGGTTTTTGGAGGAGAACCTTGAGTAATTCTTTCAGAACACTTTGAGTCCTTGGATATCTGAAAATGGCTTTACCTTTTGCTTTCTCTTCAGTAAATATAATTGTTTTACTTGGAAAAATTGAAGACATGGCTCCCTTGTGTTTTTTTACATCTAGTGTATAGGCAAGAATGCTGATGCCATCCCAGTTCTTGTTATTTTGTAGTTCTCTACTACTACTCTTTGGAAGTTTCTAGGTTGTTCTTTTTAAATCCTTTGGAAAAGTCATTAGGATTTTTGGATCTTTTTTCATTTATCCTGCTTCACATCTATTAGACTCTTGCAGTCTAAAGATTTTTATCTTTTGGAGCAGGAATTTTTATTCTCTTATTTGATAACTTCCTCTCCATTTCTCTTGGTTCTCTCTTTTTGAAATGCTTTATTAGGTGGGTATTTGAAATCTTTAGCTCTGTCCTTCATAAAGGTCTTACCATTTCCCTCATACTTTTCATCTATACTTTTTCACCTTGTTCTGAGAATTCCTTGGCTCCTTTTAGTTCTCTGATTTTTAGTCTCCATCCATGTCCATTCTGCTGTCATTACATTCGCTAAGGCTTTATTTGGGCAATCACATTTTTGGTTTTTCTAAGAACTTTTTCATATCAGCATCTTCATTTTCTGTAGATTTTTACATTCTTGAATTTCTCTGAGGATGTATATTACATTTATCTGATAAAACGTATTTTTAAGTCTGTTTACATTTTTTCAGAATTTGATCCTCTGAGAACCAATAACATGAAAAAGAGGGCATCAATTTCAACAAATACTTGGTGTGTCTCTAGTATGTTTTGAGAATTTTGCAATTGATATAAATTGGTAGCTAGATGTATTCTTTACTCAGTGGAATAGCTTCCAGAAATTTCTTAGTCTTCAAATCTGTTAACAGCTTTCCTAGATTTCCAGTGTTGTTATAGATTATTTATATCGTTATGTTTTCTTCATTTCATTGGGATTTAAAGAAGAAAAAGAACTATGTATATTTAGCTAGCCATTTGAAACCAGTTCTGTTGATCAGTAAGTACAGCACAAGAATAGGTAATCTATCATTCCATTAAAGCCACCAAGAAAAATAAAATGGTGTTATATAAGAAAAAGAGTAGCCTTTGAAGGCAGATTGCTGAGTTCAAATTTTGACCATGCCACTTATTTACCATATCACCTTAGGCAACCTTCTCTGTGCCTCAGTTTTTTGTGGGGTTTTTTTTTGGGGGGGGGGGTTTGTTTTGTGTTTTTTTTTGGCTAAAATGAAAACAATAATAGAACCTTCCTTTTAGAGTTGTTGTGAGGAATAAATCCACATAAAGCACTTAAAACAATGTGTGGCATAAACTGTAATTGTTGGCTGCTGTCATCATCATCATCATCATCATCATCATCATCATCATCGGGACATTTTGAGATTGTAAAGGAACAGGTTCTTTCCTGTTTCCTGTACTTATTCTTTGGCCAATAAGTAAATGGCCTGCTTGGAATATATAGTTCATATTGGGAAATAATAGGTATTGCTTGAAAAAGTCAGTTAGAATCAGATCATAGAGGCCTTGAGTTCCAGGCTAAGAAGTAGCTAGTTATTATTTTATTGAGGAGGAAACAAACTCAGAAAAGTTACATAGCAAGCCCTAAATTGCCCAAGGAAAAGCGTCTACCAATTGAACTACCTTCTGTGTTTCTACTCTACAGGGCATCTGTTTTAAGAAGATTATTTCAGTAATACCCATAAGACATAAATTTAAGTGATGGCAACAGGAATTGGCAAGAAAGGGACAAGTTCCAAAAATGAATGGAATTGAACCAAATGGCCTTTCTGCTCCTTTCTAGCCCTAACATGAGTCTGTTGACTTTCTTACCCCTCTAGGTTTAGAAATGAAATCTTCTCATCATATGATCTACTTAATATAGCTTTTTATTTTTAGAATTCGTAAAATGTGCTCTTCTCTTCTATGCCTTCCTACAGGTTTTAGATGGAGCAGGATTAGATATTGATTTCCATCTTGCCTCTCCAAAAGGAAGAACCTTAGTTTTTGAACAAAGAAAATCAGATGGAGTTCACACGTAAGTAATCTTAGTTGGGTTCCTTGATCTGAATACCAGTGGGCACAGGAAAATTAGCACATTTGATACTAAATATTAGCATTAAATGATTCCATATGAACATTTTAAACAGTCCTTGTTAGTGATCTATCTTAAACTGTCATCCATTAATCTTATCTTTTTTAATTAATTAATTAATTTTTTTAAAATTTATGGCTGTGTTGGGTCTTCGTTTCTGTGCGAGGGCTTTCTCTAGTTGCGGCAAGTGGGGACCACTCTTCATCGCGGTGCGTGGGCCTCTCATTATCGCGGCCTCTCTTGTTGCGGAGCACAGGCTCCAGACGCGCAGGCTCAGTAGTTGTGGCTCACGGGCCCATTTGCTCCGCGGCATGTGGGATCTTCCCAGACCAGGGCTTGATCCCGTGTCCCCTGCATTGGCAGGCAGACTCTCAACCACTGCGCCACCAGGGAAGCCCAATCTTATCTTTTTGTTTTAGGCATTTTCTTTTGATCTTGACTAAGTTTTTGTTTTGTTTTTTTTTGCTTTGGTTAATGAGATGAGTATACCATAGGTACTGCATTCAATCTATTGTGGCATTTTAAACCTGCCTTTCTGGCTAGCACAGGCTTATTCTATTTTAACTATAAGTTACTGTTCCAGGTATATATCTTAAAGTTTCTTGAACTACTGGCTATATCATTTTTGCCCATTGTTTTCTTAAAACAGCAGTACAGTAATACATCTTTGTGTGTGTAAATTTTTATTTTACTCGAACCTCATTCTTTTTAGATAATTAGAAGATCTGAAAGTAAAAGATCTGACCATAGGAAACCATATAGAAATAAAATAATTTTTATAACTCTGAGTTTAGAGTTTGATAAAAGCCCATATATTGTATCTCTTATATCTCATTTCTCTTTTTTCATATCTCACTGGTGTTTCCTTATTTCATTCTATTATTTTACTGCAGCACTGTTTACTCAGTATTGTTATCCTGTTTAAACTGAGTATATAGGAATAAGATCAAATATAGAGTGTCTAATATTTGCCATAAACTAGACTTTGCATTTTATATGCTTCTAAATTAATCATTCCAACCCACTGTGAGAGATAGATTCTTTGATTCCCCAATTCCCATTTTACAGACAAGGAGGCTCAGGGAAATTAAGTAAGTCTGCAGGGATACACATTTATTAAGAGGAGGCAGGATGAACCCAAATTCTTGCTTTCTACCATACGATGCTTAGAACATCTCTGGCACATAGCACTATGTAAGTACTAGCTATTTATAATCAGTGGCCTTTGTTAACCAAAGTACCTGCCATGTAGTTGATACTCAGTAAATACTGAATACATGTATGAGTGAACGAGGTGGGGAAAATGTTTCAACCATAATTTTTTAAGTGCTTTTGAAAATGGCGTTTTACCTATACAGAGCTCTAAAAAAAATCTGCATAACTATTGATAAATAAAATCAGAAGCGGTAATTTAAAAAGTCAGTTAAGATTGATATACGAGAATTAACTATGCTTTCTCTTTGATAGGTGTATGAACAAGAACTAAAAATGTAGTTCACCTTTAAATTTCAGAATATAGAAAATGTATAGAATTTCTGTCAATTTTAATTTCTCTCCAATTTTCTGCTTTCATTTAGAGATAAATTAAAATTAACTGTTAGGGGGAAAAGGTATCTTATTGCTTTCTTGCATAGAATTACCTCTCATTAAACCATTGGGAGAAAAGAATGAGTTTATAAGAGTTCACATTTATCGAGTTCTTTTGATGTGCCAGGTCATGGTTCTAATATGCACTTTACATGTATTAATTTTTTTTTATTCTTCCCCACAGTCCTATGAGGTACATGATATTATTATCATCTTACCAATGAAGAAATTGAGGTATAGAGCAGTTAAGTAAGTTGCTGAAGGTTACACAGCTAATGAACAGCAAAGCCAGGATTTAAGACCAGTCAGTCCAATTCACTCTTAATCACTACACCAGATTTACAAATCTACTTTCTAAAAATTAGATTTAAACAAAAATTTATCTTTAGCTATATTAACTTTTTAAAGGCAACTAAAATCTCAGTTATACCACCGGAACAGTTTTTTTCTTAAATTAAATCTTTAAAACAAATGCTGTCCTTCCAGAAGTCAGGGTTAGTAAAAATATCTCCAGACAGAGCCTTAAACTGCTTAATACTTATTTGTCCAGTACTGTCATATATAAAAGCATTTTTCTAGACCACTGAATTAATATTACCCTAACTCACACCATAACTTATAAATTTTGGACTACTTATGCTAATTCTTTTTCTACTTGAAAGGAAAATTTACTCTATATGCTTTTATTTGGATAATATTTTATATCATTTGTAGTAATAATATTCCTTTCTACTAAAGGTAGTCAACACAAATTTAGAAAGAAATTAATATAGGAATGACTGACTATAAAGTAGTAAACATCTTTTTTTTGTATACACATGTTGAAGCTCATACATCTGAGTCAGTGCTTCTCAAATTTTTTTCATTTTTACCCCTGTCCCCATACAACCTTTTTAGGCATTTTTTTCCTCATCATCCCCCATGAAATTTTAATACCGAAGATATACTACATGCCCCTTTTTTTTTTAACTATGTATATCTGTGCTTTATATATAAAAAGAATAGGTACAAAGCTTACCCTTTTTATCCAGTTCAGGGTTAAGAATGACTAAATAAAGTTGGGTTAAATAAAATTAAGACTAAACAAAATTAAAAGTTAGATTAAAAAGTTATTAACATTAAATTTATATTTTCTGAATAACTTTTAATATAATTTATCATATATTGTGTCCATTACACATGCAAATTAGCAATTTATATACATAATAGCAATGTAATTAAAATTTTTAAAATCATTCCAAATATTTTTCAAGAAAAGTAGAATGATTAAAAAAATTACATTAACTTCTTAAAAAGTACTTTTAGTGACCTTAACTTTTAACTTTTTGCTTGATGTGGGAAAATAACTTTAGCTACTCAATAGTCATTCAATATTATTGACTTTTTCCCCCAGTGTTTGCCATAATTGATGATGGGTTGAATAACCTTTGCAAAATTAAATAATAAAATATAAACTAGTTTTATCCAAATCTTCGCCCAAAATGCAAAGATTAAAAGAGATAAAATGTATGAAAGCAGTGTGTAAATTATGAAGGAATATACAAGTGTTGACTTTTTATTTATAGTATATACGCTAAAACCCAATCACATCGCTGAGTAGTTATCGCTTATGCTTAAACAAAAACAGTAAGTCACAAATAGGGGGAAGAAAAACAAGATTGGCTTAAAAGATGAAGATCACACAAGGCTATAGAAAATAATGCAAGGCACCTCAAAGATTGAAGATCAAACACACACCCACAAGGGAGCCAGTGGCATCATTAGGCATGTGTAGGCCACCTCTTGCCATATGACTTCTAGATCAAGCAATCAACCAATCAAATGTCCTCCAATCACAGCTATCTATTTGCTAGCATTTTGTAGCAGTGTTCCTGGACACACTGTGTGTGTCTTCTATGAGCTCATGCTCCTTGTGATATGCCCAAGACAACCCCATGAGAGAAAATTAAATACTAAGGAATAAGATTTTGTCATAGGATTGAGTTTTGGAGGGCCACGATACTATTATAGCTTTTTTTTTTTTTTTTTGCCCATCTTGAACCAGTTTTCACCCCTAGGGGGCAGTATCCTCTCATTGAGAAGGCATAGTCTAAGTGAATAGTCACATTTGGTGGTTATACGCTTACTGTATCAGTGATGCCATTCATCAGAATACACTGGAAATTTTTCCTCAGGAAATGCCCCACATCTAGGTCATATTGCATAATGGTCACAACATTTTATTTTGTTTTGTTGCTTTTAATATTGTTCCCCCTGTATCCATACCAGTGTTTGCTTCAGGCTCCTTTCAAAAGTTAAATGAATCCTCAAAAGACAAAGGTTTGTCATGATTGAGGAGACTGCAGAGAATACAGACAGGCTCTGAGCAGTACTGTAGAAAGATCAATTAACTTGAGAGTCAGATATCCAAGCTTCATGTATGCCTGTAACAGGCTATGTGATCATGGGCAAGTATCTTAATCTATGTGAACCTTATTTTACTCGCCTTGAAAAGGTCGATTATGCCTACTTTCAAATATGATGATAAGGATTAAAAGAGATAAAATGTGTCAAAGCAGTATGTAAATTATGAAGAGGTATACAAGTATTGGCTATTTTTATTTATCGTATATATGCTAAAATCAAATCACATTGCTGAGTAGTTCTCTCTTATGCTTAAACAAAACAGTTAAGTCAGAAATAAGGGGAAAAAAAAGGATGGAGATTGGCTTAAAAGATGAGACTCACATGTTGTTCAGAAGGTTGTAGGAAATAATATAAGCTGCCCCAAAATTTAAGCGATCTAGCATATTGGAGATAAGGAAAGTTCAAAATCATTTAGACCAACCTTCGTGAATAGTTACAACGAAAACTAAAACACAGGTTGAACTTTTTTGTGGCCAGCAGTAGTAAATGTCATTAGCCCGTGCAATATTTTGTTTAAGTTTCTCTCCACAAAAATATTATTAGAAAGCTATTTTGCTAAGTTAACTCTGCCCAGGGCAATTATCTTGAATGTTAAGACAAGATCATAAGTTGTTATGAGTGGCATTTATTCAGTAAAGGTAATGCCACTGCGAGTAAAGCTCTGGTTCTTGGACACTGAACTCATTCCTAATTTTTGTAAACTATTACAAAGATGTACTTAATCCAAAGCGGCCTAGAAGAAAGCATTTAGGACAATCCATCACTGCTTTTGAAAACAAAGCAAAACTCACTTTACAGATTAATCTCAAAGGGGAGGTTTGTAGTGATATTTCCATGTGAATTGAACTCATTATAAATTACTTTTAATAATGTATAAATATTAAGGTTCATTGTGAAGTATCATGTATCTAGGTTTTTAATCCTGTTTTCTTCCAAAAGTTAGGTCAAGCTCATTTGCCCAATTTACTGAGTATATGCCAAGCACATCTAAGTTGCAAGTACTTGAATATATATTTCCAGATTGCTGGTTTCCCAAGAAATTTTAAATTGTCTTTCAATACTAAGCAAGTCTTTCCATCAGTAACCTGTCCAATTATTATAAACCATGTTATTCCTTCTCTTTTACAGTAGTTTGTCCTTTGATCCCAGATGGAAGTACAGATAACTGAAGACATGTCCTCTTTTTAATATAGGATAGAGACTGAAGGCGGTGACTACATGTTCTGCTTTGATAATACATTCAGCACCATTTCTGAGAAGGTGATTTTCTTTGAATTAATCCTGGATAATATGGGAGAACAGGAGCAAGAACAAGAGGACTGGAAGAAATACATTACTGGCACAGATATGCTGGATATGAAACTGGAAGACATTCTGGTCAGTATGGTTTAATAAAATAATAAAAATTACTAACATCTAGAGACCTTACTATGTGATAGGCACTGAGCTAGGCATTTTATCTGCATTATCTCACCTAATCCTTACTTAATTCTATGAGGATTATTATCTCCATCTTTCCAATGAGGAAAATTATGGATTAGGGATATTTGGTAATGTCTCTGTCACAGAACCAGAGAGAGAGAACTAGAATTTGAACACAGACTCTTAACTGCAGAACTCCCTTAGAATGTTCACAAACAGAAGACTGTAATAATGATCTGCAGCAAACTTGCACATATAATAAAACTGAGTAATTTGTAAACACTTAAGATGTACAGGCATTTTTTCCTACACCATAGTTTTTATAACATGAAATTTGATATTACTTAATTTTGGGAACACTGTTAACATTACTTAGCCAAACCTGGCAGTTATCAGAAACTAGCACTACACTTAGGAGTAAAAGCTTTTAGATTATGGCTTCTTGGCTTGAATTGCTTTATGCGCTATTTATCATAAACATGCATAATGAAATGTGCATGTATAAGAACCTACTTGCTAATAATAGTACTGCCAGTGACGGGGAGAAAGATCATTACCCTTCGGCCACAGCTAGATGTAATAAAATGATAGAATTCTCAGTGATACTTATAAATAGCGTATATACCTGTGTTATAGAACTTTCTGCAGGAGAAATAATGTGATTATTCCAAGTTTGAAACTATATAACCTCTAATACTCTTATAACCTGAACTTTTTTTTTATAATATGATATTTTGATCACTTTGAGGTTTCTTAGGAAAGCAACTATCAAATTATAAAAGAAGAGACATACTGTAGATCAGTTAGCTTAAGAAGTCAGAAAATTAAATGATCATATCATATATGTAATTCCTTAGTGACTGAGCTCTCCGAGCCTTGGTTTCCTATTATCCTTGGGAATAATACCTCTAGAGTTGTTGTGAGGATGAAATGTGATATGGCATGTATATAAATGCTTTAAACAGAGTCTGGCACACAATAAATGTTAGTTTTCTTACCTTCTCCATTGGTGTTACTGTGAATACAAACAAAGGATTAAGCTTAATTGGCATGAATTTTTACCATGAAAATTTTTGACCTCATCATTTCATATGTATACGAAACTTAGTTGAATTTTAGAACTAGAAGAAGACTTAGTTATCATTAGTCCAGCTCCAAACTCCCTTTCCCCTTTCATTCCATTTTATACATAAGGAACTGGCTTAAAATGGAAATGATGTATCCATAGTTTCACGACTAGTCCAGTCTTCTTCCCACTCATTTTTTAAATCTCAATCATATTAATATATTCTCCCATTTTAAATTTATATTGCCAACAAGAGCAAAATAGAAGTAGTTGTAAATTTTGTTAGTAATTCACTGCATTCTCAAGAGATTGACTTCATTCACAATTAAACAAAATGACCAGAAAGTTCAGATTTAAATATAGCTTAAAATACTTGGTCTTTTTTGAAAAAAAATAAAATGTCTTTCAGGAGGTTTTTCATTTACTCCCCCCCCAAAATTTTTATCACAACAACAGCAAACTTGAATAAATAATTTTATACTTGACTATCATGGTCATGATATTGAAAAGAACTATGGATGGTCTTTTTATTTGGGGATCTGAAGCCCACATTTTTCTGGAAAATATACCATTGCTTTACAAACGTGCCCATATGATAAATATTATATTTTGTAGTTTTGTAGGTTTAGCAGAGCAGTCTGCAATTTTGTGTATGTTTTTTGCATTTAAATGAGGATTTTAAGCAAGGCGACTATCCAGGAAAATCTGTTTCTAGTATTTTCTTATTTTTGCCATCAATACTTTTCAAATTTCAAATCTCAACTTTACCTTATATTCATGTAAACCTATAGTTTTTAAATCACTTCTCACCAGGACCCTACTATAAAAATAGTTTTTTCAGAAGATGTGCAACTTAGAATGCATCTTGATAAGCTTGTTTTATGAATGTGATCTTGGAACATTTTTGTATTAAAAACAGATTATATTTTTTATGGTTGTTAGGGCTAAGAATGTATATACAATTACTGGCACTATAGCACTCAAATGTATTTTCACATTATTTATTTTCAATTCACAGTAGCTTTGTTCATTTTTAAAATAACTAATTATAAACAATAATTTAAATACATCATGAGAACTATTACATAAACTTTATATAATAAAGATCTTTAGGTAATCTAAGTAGTACCCACCCCTTAATTAAAATTGTGTTTGGATATTAAACTAGTAAGAGTACTGTGAAGCATATTTTTAAATTAACTTAAAATTACTGAGCATTCTTTTACAATAAAATTATTTTTTTTATCTCCAGGAGTCCATCAACAGTATCAAGTCCAGACTAAGCAAAAGTGGTCATATCCAAACTCTGCTTAGAGCATTTGAAGCTCGTGACCGAAACATACAAGAAAGCAACTTTGATAGAGTAAATTTCTGGTCTATGGTTAATTTAGTGGTAATGGTGGTAGTGTCAGCCATTCAAGTATATATGCTGAAGAGTCTATTTGAAGATAAGAGGAAAAGTAGAACTTAAAACTCCAAAGTAGAGTACTTAACATTCAAAAAAAGGGACAGAAAAATGCAATAAACTGTTACAGTCAAGACCATTAATAGTTGTTTGCAAAACGTTTTCAGGCATTACCATAAGTGTGAAATAAATATTTTTAATGTGAAAGGAAAGTCTTCACTTTCATCCGTGCAAGTAATCCTATTGTTCCAGTTGTACTTAAGTGTATAACAAGTATTTTGCAGGTATAAATGAATGAAGCCATATTAATAACGGCAGTTTCCTACGTTTGAAAAAATTTTGCAAATGTCATAGGTGATTTAAATAAATGAACTTTGGGCCTAAATGTAACACTGAACTATGTTTTTAAAAGACTGTTACCCAGAAGTTTCTTTGTAAATGTGGCAATTACAAATTAACTCTAGAAGTTTTTCAATATATTAAGTTATAAATCATCTGAGAATTACCTAATCATGGATATCTTTAGAAGACAAAGACTCAACTTTTCTCTTTTTACATATGTATCTCCTAAATGTAAATAGAAGCATAGCTGTGAAAAAGAGATATGTGGGATTTTTATAATCAAATATATTTCATTTTAAAATATTAGCAAATAGTTTTATATACCTAGCTTACATTCCCAAAAGCTGACATTTTGAATAATTCTTAAAAATGCTAAGTCATACTTATTAAAATTAGGACAGATTTTCTCTTTGAAGAATAAAGATTGCTGTCAGTCTCTGTAAGGATACATTCTGTCTAATCCTTAACTAAAATACAGATTTTAAAATTAAATGTGAGGGAAAATCATTTTATTTTTATATTATCAACAGTGTTATATTAGTTTTAACGTGTTTACTGACTTGGATAATACATTAATACCAGCAGTTGTGAAGGAAATATTGCTAAAAGGATCTGGACCTAATGTAAGTAAATATCACTTTTGTGTTCTCAAAATCAGTAAGAAAAGAATAAACTCAATATAAAAGAATTTAGAGAATATCCTATCAAAATAAAGTTCACTTAAACTATAAATAAAGTATTTGGAATCTGATTGGCTCATCATAATGACTCAATCCTAATATAAATTATGAGATTAATTTCCAGTTAACTGGAAGAAACTGTGGGTTTTATTTTTTTATAATTGTTTTATTCTGTTTTGAATTATCACTTATTAAGTATTCAGGTACATTTTACAAAACATAAGCCCTACTGGGTATAAATATTTATTACAGTTTTTATTACAACTTTCATAAAGTGACCTTTCTGATCACTTTATTTATTGACATTCAAATAAGGATTGGAAACCCACAGAAGTTTAAACACTCAATATGTGAATAACCCTATAGTCTCTGCCATCCTGTCTTACTCAAATACTAATAATTTAATGAATTAAATAGAATTTTTAGGTTATACCCATTTGTAATATTGTTTATGACATATACAAGTTAGAAACAATCAACTTATAAACTTGAGTATAGAACAACCTCTGTTGGTTAGTACTGCTGGAATTCTTAATAAGCAATAATGATATCCAGAGAGAATGCTTTCATCTGTAATTTACACTCAAGAGTGGTACAAAAAGAGAGGTATTTCCCTCCTTCTTATATATTTCCCTCTATTCTTCTTCAGAAAAGAAGTTTAGATTTCCCAACTCTGAAGCTTTTTAAAAATGAGATAAGGTATGATTACCTTAATTGGTCAAGAAAATGCTCCTAAGTGTCCAGGAGTAGCCCCTATAACACATGCAAGACAAGGGCCAATAAGATTTTTGCCTATGAAGAGCCCTCCCTTTTCCCCTTCTGATACACTCATAATAAGAAGCAAACTTAAAGTACTATAGCTAATAAAACAGTACAGGTATAAACTACTGCATCTTTTCTATAAAACTGTGATTAAGAATTCTACCTCTTACGTATGGCTGGTTACTGTACTTACTGATTCTTTACCTAACAATAAATTTGTTACATCACCTACATATGATTTGTGTCACTGATTTTAAACCATTGATTCAGTAACTTACTATATAATAATGGCCTTATTTGGAAAACAAAGAATTTAAGAATATTGAGGACAATTTTATTTTTATAGACAAAGTGAAAAGAAGAGATTTAAGAAGCATGTTACCTGTATTAACCAAAAAGTAAAATTTGTAAGCAAATTTGTACTAAATTCTTTAATATTTCTAAAGGAATATTGTTTATCTGCCTCATATGGTTTTTTTAATGTCAGTATTGTTTTGACATTAAAATTATGCTAAAACTGAGTAAACTATTTATCACTTAACAGCTTATTTTGTCTTCAGTTTTTAATCATATAAACTTTTAAAATACTACAATATTTAACTGAGGCCTAGAGTTTCACTATGATTTGCATTTGGATCATTAATGATTGCTATTCTTTTATGTGAATGTCAAGATACAGAGGATAAGTGGTTGAAATAGCACTGAAATAAATGATAAACTGAAATGTAATTTTATGTTACGTATGTTTATCCTTCTTAAGCATTATTATGTCCTAAAATTGACAAAAATTGAGTACCTATAATTCTGTGCCTCCCCAAAGAAAATTCTTTATCTGAAATTTTCAAAGATATTGATTCAGCATGTAATGGTTTTTCAGTTGAAGTGTAATAATGCACAGTGTTGCTCAAATTGCTTTATAATTATGAACAGACACAGCCATATTAAATAAGCATTGAATACTGTGCGGAGTATATATAATAAAAATTACAATCAAAGAATGTCTTATTTATCTACCATTGTAAATGCTGTCTAATCCTTAAAGCCTTCATTGATTTCATCTTCACCAAGTATGCTCTCCCTTCCATTTGAAAACCCATATGTCTCTGCACTTTTTATTGTATATCATTCTACCCTGCATGAGATTTCTGTTTATATAGGTACTTAATTCTTCTGTTGCCCAAACATGCATTGTAACTAAAAGGTGCTCAAACTACAGGGGCAAAGATCATCAGTTCTGAAAGTCTGAGATGCTAAATAAGCTAAATAAGCTTGTTCCAGTCTTCTACCCCACTGAAGAAATTGATTGTTTAGGACTGGAATTTGGCTCCAGAATCTTAATTTTTCACCCACGCAATTTGGGATTCTGGTGTCCACATTATCCTTGGACCATTTGCTAACTGGGTGAACTTGGGAAATCAAAACTCCTTTGAACCTATTTCTTCATTTGTATAGGTATTTTAAGTAACATCTTAAAACTCAGTTAAAAGAGCATTAAGAGAGTCTAGTGCTTGGTGAAGGTTGGTATATTATTGGTGATTTCCTTCATACCATTTAGACAAGCCACTCTTCCCCCACAAGCTGATAGAATTCCTTAGGCACCTTTCTGGTTCTGCACGCCCATCACTTTCAGGTGTCTGGGCTTCTGGAAGGCTTGTGTCATTAGACAATGGATATACAGTTAATGTGTATCTAGGAGAATGACACAATAAAGAATCCACACCTAAGATGACATCATCTGAGAACGAGCATATCATGGATGCCAGATCCCTGCATCTAGAAGAAAAGGTGGGGAAATGCAGGGCAGGGAAAAAAATTAGAGGTCTTCAATGACCATGAGTCAACAGCAAAATGAACAATGAGAATCAGTTATCCAACAGTGAAATGAATTCCCTTATATATAAAGAAAGCAACTACTCCCCAATCTTGGAAGTTTTCAAGTGGCAATAATGATCAGACATAAAAGGGATTACTTCTATATCTGGTGTAAAATGGAAGGATGGACTAACAAAACTAAACTTTATACTCCTATTTCAATTTTAAAAGCACTAAGTAATACTGTCTAATCCTTAAAGGATTAGGAGAAAGCTGAAAGAAAAGGCCAGGGTTTCAAAAGACACATTGTAGAGTTCTATTTTGCTGGATTCTTGCTTGGTGTTAAAAAACAAATTGGAAACAAAATTTAAAACACAATACTGTTTATAATTACTCCAAAGAAAATGACATACTTAGGTATAAATCTAACAGAACATGTACAGGATCAGTATGATAAAAATTATCAAATGGCTGGTAGAAGAAAGACCTAAATAAATGGAGAAACATACCATGTTCAAAGGTTGGATGGCTCAACATAGTAAAAAGATCAATTCTTCCCTAAATTGTTCTATAAATTTAACATAATTCTTATCAAAATCCAGCAAGGTTTTTTTGTAGACAAGGACAAGCTTATTCTAATATTTATATGGAATGGAAAGGCAAAAGAATAAGGCAATTTTGAAAAAGAATAAAGTCTACATATATAAAGTCTTACCTTATAGCTATAGTAATCAACATGGTGTGGTACTGGTGGAGGGACAGACACATAGATCAACAGAACAGACATTCTAGAATACACCAAAACAAGTCCAACTGATTTTTCACAAAGGTGCAAAAGCAATTCAATAGGGAAAAGACAGCCTTTTAAACAAATGGTGCTGGAGCAACTGAGACAAACATAGGTAAAAACATGAACTTAAATGTTAAAATGATAAAGCTTTTTGAAAAAAATATGAGAAAATCTTCAGGTCTTAGGGCTAGACAAAGAGGTTCCACACTTGACACCAAATACATGACCCATAAAAGGAAAAACTGATAAATTGGACCACCTCAAAAGTAAAACTTTTGCTCCATGAACAACCCTATTAAGGGATGAAAAATTAAACTACTGATGGGGCGAAAATAGATGCAAATCACATATCCAAAAAAGGACTAGAATATATAAAGAATTCTCAAAGCCCAACAGTTAAAAAAAAAAAAAAATTCAATTAGAAAATGAGCAAATGACATGAACAGACATTTCACTGAAGAAAATTTGTGGTTGGCAAATAAGCACATGAAAATAAGTTTAACATCATTAGCGATTAGGATAATTCAAGTTAAAACCGTAAGATATCAGTACACACCTACCAGAAAGGCTAAAATAAAAAAAAGTAGTTACAACACCAAATGCTGGCAAGGATGCAAGAGAACTTGGATCACACTCTTACATTGCTAGTGGGATATAAAATGGTAGAGTCACTCTGGAAAATATTTTGGCAGTTTCTTATAAAACTACACGTGCACTTACCATGCAACCCAGCACTTATACTCTTGGACACATCCCTGAGAAATGAAAACGTGCTCAAATAAAAACCTGTACACATTACTATACACAGCAACTTCATTTGCAATAGCCCAAACCTGGAAATAACCCAAATGTGCTTTAAAGAGTGAATGGTTAAACTTTGGTACATACTATGGAATACTGAGCAACAATAAAAAGAATAAACAATTGAAACATGCAACAATTTGGATAGACCTCAAAGGAATTATGGTTAGTGGGGGAAAAAAATCATAAAAGGTCACACACTATACCATTTCTTTTATGTAACATCCTTGAAATAACAAAATTATAGAGATGGAAAACGGATTAGTGGTTGCCAGGTGTTAGGAATGGAGGAAAGAAAGGGAATGTGGCTAAAAAAGGCAGCCTCGGGATGGAAAAATTCAGTCTCATGATGGTTACACAAATCTACGTGTTATAAAATTCACAGAACTATATACACATACAAATGAGTGCTTGTAAAACTGGTGAAATCTGAATAAACTCTGGTTTGTACCGACATCAATTTTCTGGATTTAATATTGTACTATATGCAAGATGTCGCCATTGGGGGAAACTGAAGAGTACACAGGAACTCCCTGCACATTTTTTTTTTTTTTGCAATTTCTTGTGAATCTATAATTATTTCACAATAAAAAGTTAAAACAAAAACGGGGCAGGTGAATTTTATACCTGGAACAGACATTACTGTGCTGTAAAATACATATTTCTAAATGAGCCCAGGAATAAGTAAAATAATTTAACTTCATGTTAAATAAAAGCAAAATATTCTCATTGAAAAAAGAATTGTCATTTTAGGTATTGGTTCAATTCTTAAGAATTTAGTTATCAGTAGAAATGTGAAACACTGCATTCTTCAAGGCTCTTAAGGAATTGAGCCTGATCGTTTTGACATGAAATACGAAAGAGTCAAAAGTCAACCTTTTTCCTTTTTAGAGCGATTCCATTTTCCAAAATATCATCCAGAGGTTATACTACAATGAAGTGGTTATTAGAATACTGCCATGTGAAGACTACACCTACTTCTCAAATATTGCAAAATCATCATGTGAATCTCAACAGAGAAGTTATCCTTGACTTTTTCAAATGCTAACTTTTCACTCGACAATCATGACATGTAGGTATAAGGAAAATCTTAAACAGTGGATGATTGATTCCTTCACCTATAAAGGTAACAACGTCTTTTTGCTGTAAAGGATCTTAGAATTAAGGCATATACAGGACATGCAGCTGAGAAGCAACTTATTAAGTATAATATAAACCACTGTAAACTCTTAAATGCCAAAGGGACATAAATTTAAAAACAAATGTGCTGGCAATTACTACTTCACTATCCCTTGGACAAATAGCAAAGGAGTAAAGAATGAAAAAGGTCATTTTATTTAGAATGAGGAACAGGGAAATGCTAGAAAACATTATGCATTTGGCTCCTTACTCTCCTTTGATAATATATTTCCTTTCTGGCACTCAAGGGAAGATCAGGATGCAATACTTTTATATCCCCATAGCCTCTAATACAAGTTACATACATTACAATATACCCAAGGCAAGGTTTAATACTTTAGAATATGAAAAATTTGAGCATTACTATATCCTGTACTTTGGAGAATAGAAAAGCAAAGAATATGCCTTTAAAGAGTTGATGGTTTACCTGGGGAGGAAGACTATTTAGTATTCAGGAATTATCAGCTACTCATTTTTCCAAGTCAGCTGTCATTCATTGCTTCAAGTTTTGCCAGATTCCTCAATTTATGTTGCGTCCCTCTTATGTGCACCCTCTGCACTTCCCTTTCAAATCACTCTTCACACCGTATCAGAATTAACGTATAAAAACCCTCCACAAGACTCTAATCTCTAAAGGCAGAGAACATGTCTATTCTATCCACTGCACCCAGCACAATGCCTAGAACACAGTATTTGCTGATGCAAAGATGAGGCACACTCTTTATTAAGTAAAAAGTGAAGTTTCAAAACAACATGAACAATCCTCTTTAAGTAAAAACAGAAACAGATAAAAAGTCTTGAAGGCTAAGGCTTATATACCATTATCTCTGGATTGTAGAACTTGGAGGAGTTTCAGAACTATAAGTTTTGTGTTATCTGAATTTTCACTGAAATATTTTTGTATCATAGTTGAAAACAGTAAAACTTTTTCACTTGGGGAAAAAAATAACAGAGTTGATAAAGATTTCCTCCTCTGTTTTTCTCATCTACTACCTCCATGCCTCCCAATCATTGCCCCTTTCTTCTAAACCACATCTTCATTTTCTTAGAATCACTTCACTAATTCTTTTTGTTGCCAGCTAATACACAACGTGAAAGTAAGCAGAAAAGCAATACATGATAAACAAATTAGCATTATTTCCTCCAAGTCAGATTTAGATGAAGAAAAGGAGTACTTTAAACCCCAGATGTAATTTCTATTACAAGAAAATCTATAATTGGAGAATACTGCAGCTTCCTCATGAAGGGAATGAACTGCCTGTTGACTGTTATATTTAACTAGTTTTCAATTATTACTACTACTAGACTATAGCAAATGCTTGTCATTTTCTACACCTAAATTTATATTTCTCAATACCAAAAACACAAGTATAATTTCTTAAAGAGGTCACTTTCAGTAACTACCTCAAATATTTTAAGGCTGCTTTGCAGAGTTAGCCAAGAAAACCATCTGACATTTTTACTCACTACTCTGAATACCTTATAAATATTGTAAGTATCAATATTACTGACTGTTTCCTTCCCAGAACAGAGACTTTACCTCATTCTTTTTAAAACTCAAACTACATTCACATTAGTCTTTTTTCAGTATTTCTTTGATTTTTATTACAACCTGTTTTTTGTGCAACACCATTCAGAAGCATGGACTTTTGAATCCCCAGTATAGAGTATCCATCTGGAAAGCCCCAGAAAGTATTCTCTTGAAAACATTTCCAAGTGCTTTTGCTTCAGAATAAGCTTTTAAATAAAACAACACAATGGTTTCTCACTATGTAGGTATTGTTTCAAAATACCAAATACTTCCTTTGTTCAACTAAAACCTTAAATCTGCTCTAATTATTATTTTTATTCTATGATAGCAGGTAAGACACATTTTTATTGAAAATTTTCAGCATACCTGCCACAGTACCATCATGAAGAAATCTGAATGTTCCAGGTCTTTGCTTGAAGAATGGTGATGAGCAAATGTTTAATAATAAAGAGCAGAAGCTTCTGGGAAATGCCTGGCAGAAGCAACAACTGTTAAAAAATAGTCTTGTTCCATAATCCCATCCTACTCCACTTCTTTACTTATTTCACTACTTCCAAGCATCAACCTTTTCTTCCAATCAAGCCTATCTTCCTTACTGCTCTCTGAACAGGGCTGCTCTATTTAATGACATAACTAGCCTCCCAGGGCCTCAAAACTTAAAGACCCATGACCTGCTCAGTCAAGTACTGTCAACTAATCTCTCTAACCTCTCTCGTAAGTATTCCCAACATCCCCACTGCTTCTACTACCTCAGATTTACCTAGATTTAGGGACTTCCTTGGTGGCACCGTGGTTAAGACTCTGCGCTCCCAATGTAGGGGGCCCGGGTTCGACCCCTGATCAGGGAACTAGACCCCACATGCATGCTGCAACTAAGAGTCTGCATGCCACAACTAAGAAGTCAGCCTGCCCCAACTAAGAAACCCGCGAGCCACAACTAAGGAGCCCGCCTGCCGCAACTAAGACCCGGCGCAACCAAATAAATACAATCTTTTTTTTAAAAGACACAGTTAAAAAAACAACAAAAAAAAGATTTACCTATATTTAGATTAGCCCTAGCTGGCTTTGTACCTCATATTTCCCTCTAATTCATCCTACATCCCAGTGCCAAATTAATTGTAAACCACACCTTAGCATAGCAGTCCTATCAGAATCCAGATCATTTCCAGCCTCCACTATGTCACACACTACCCAAATTCTACTATCTTTTCTGTGTGTGGGCTTAATGCCTTTGCTTACCATTCCTGTACTGTGGAATGCCCTAGTGTGTTCCCTTCTCTACAAATCCGGATCACTCATGGTCCAGTTTAAATTCCTTTATGAAGTCTTCCCTAATAATCCCTTTTCCCAAACATCCTCCACAGCCAGGCCCCAGGCAAAAGTACTCTCTCCCTTCTCTTAAATGCTCTTGCTACTCTTGACACTTTAAATAGGTAAACATATACGTTCTAAGCTTCCCAGCAAAGAGGAAGAGATAACTGTATCTACTTCACATGTTCCTCCTGGTAGTGTCTTAGAAAACAGTAGGCCCTCAAATATTGAGTGAGATGTTCATTCTCAACTCCAGGCCTATTCTTACCCTGTTCCCTCGTTTTGAACTTAGCTTTTCTTTCCCTTAGCCTCTATTTAACCCATCCTTCAAGGTACAACCTAAGAAATATTACACCAAATTAATCTCATTTCTCCAGCAATATAGCACATATTTGGATACCTGTAGTCATATGCTGTTTCCAAACACTGCTTAATTCTCATGTTTATATCCTAAACTCCCCAAGACTGTACCATTCTCTAAAGTATGCTCATTGAACTCCCACCCCACCCCCACTAAAATTCCATCTCCTTGAATTTATTTATGCTGTTTCTTATCCTACCCTATTTTTGCCCATCAAAATCCTATCATCCTTGGAGGAGGGATGGATTGGGAGTCTGGGATTAGCAGATCCAAGCTATTATATATAGAATGGATAAACAACAAGGTCCTACTGCACAGCACAGGGAACTATATTCAGTATCCTGTAATAAACCTTAATGGAAAAGAATATGAAAAAGAATATATATGTATAACTGAATTACTTTACAGCAGAAATTAACACAATGTTGTAAACCAACTATACTTGAACAAAATAAATTTTTTAAAACTCCTATCATCCTTCAGAGCCAAATTCAAATGAGATTCCCTTCAATAAGTCCTTCCCTAATGCCTCTCTTAGATTTACTCTTCCTATGGAACTCTGTACCAATATTCCATAGTACCTAACATAATTTCAACTCAAATTTAGTTCTATTTATGTTTGCATCCTCCGCAATTTAAGAATTCAGAGAAGGACTCCTAATACTTCATTTTTCTCTTACAAGCAACTCACAGGTATTCAAAATATAATTGCTGCATTTAAATAAACAATAATACAAAATGGTTTGAAAAACCATTTTCAGGAACTGAGGCATACAAAAAAAATCCTGCAATAATACTGAAGTAGGCTGAATCAAGTCCCCCAGAAGATAGAAGTCTCAACTTCAAGTACGTGTGAATGTGAACTTATTTGGAAACGGGGCTTTGTAGATGTATTTAAATTAAGGATCTTGAGATAAGATCATCTTGGATTTGGTGTGGGGCCTTAATCCAATTACTGGTGTCTTTATAAGAGAAAGGAGAGGGAGATTTGATACAGACTAAGGTTGTATAAATTGAAGGCATTAAATGGAATGATAAGTGTACAGCCAAGGAATGTCAAGGACTGCTGCCTACCAGAAGCTGAGAGGCATAGAATAGATTCTCCATCAGAGGTTCCAGAAGAACCAACCTTGTCACCACCTTGAGTTCAGACTTCTAACCTCTAGAACCATGAGAGATAAATTGCTTTTGTTTTATGCCAAGTTTGTGGTAATTTTTTATGGCAGCTCTAGGAAACCAATATATATAGTTTTTTAAACATCCAGAAAAATATATTTTTTATCTTCAAAAATAAGCGCAATAATGAAGTTCTTAAGAAATAAACAGGTTTTGAATTTTATTTAACTAAAACCGGATTTTACCTAAACTTATGATATGGTAGATAAGCAGTGGCTTACCTTAAACTGAGTTTAGGGCAACCTCTCAATATGAAATGTCTTATGTTAAGAGTATACAATTTTAAAAGATGTAAAACCAAAGTTATACCTACATATACTATAATTTAAAAAATTCATGCCAATTCTCAATAATCATGATGAATAGATGAAGTTTTGTTTTATGAGGTTATTTTCATTACAATATAAATCTTAATGTTCTTAATGGTGAAGGTTCAAAATTTCAATGTAACAATATTAGGTATGGGTCAATATTTTGTTTATTCTCTATCAAAAAAATTTAATCCAGCACTACCCTTTAACTCTTATATCATGTTTCTAAGTTATCTAACTTTTGCTTTTCTAAGTCAGAGTGTGCTTAAGTAACACAAAACTGATTTCAATGATCCTAAAACAATAACAAAGCCATCAAATTCAAAATATAAGTAATTCCACACTTTGTTAATCTGCTTATCTATGACACTGGCATTTTCAATTAGCAGATAAAATTTTATTATAACAAGGCTAACAACACAGTTTCTCTAGAAAGGGCCCCCAAATAAATGTAAATTATATTTTAAAACACTGAGTCTTACATTAAGTACTACTTTTTAAGTACAAACTTATTTTTTAAATATTTTCAAATTTAAAAAAATTATTTCAAAAAAATCAAGAGTTTGACCCTACTGAGACATTTTAAATTATACCTTCTACATAAAGGCAATAAACAGCACAGGTAACTTAATTTTACACATTTTCCTGACTTATTTAGCCAAGAAAATAAAACAAACCAAATTTAGCTGACATACAATTACATAAATTTAGTAAAACAACTATTTTCTTAGAAATTATGATCCTCTGAAGCTTGACATTTTAAAGTTTAATTGTAATCACATAATTTCAGCATTTAAAGTAGTAAAAAGTTAAATTACTACTATTCAATTCTTGTATTCATTTAACCTATAAAGTCATGAGAATTAGTATGGAATTATTGCTCTGACTGAAATACTATCTCCTCTCTATTCCTTTAGACCACTTTTGTGACTATTAAATATGTGCATGTAATAACACCATGTCAATTTGCTATTCTCTAAAATAATACTGTTCTTATATGACAAGTCCAAACTAGACAAAAAACGTATTTTCTCTTTCCCATAATGCACAGATGGCAAGAGCCAACTCTTAACACCTTGTTGGAAAGGAAAAGCCTATTGGCTCATCTAGTTTTATGGAGGAACAGTTTTGATTCCTGCAGCCCTTTATCACCAAATCTCTTCCAGAACCCAAGAGCATATCTATAACAAGTCCATTGATTTTTTTTTTGGTGGGGGGGTATGCAGTTTTTACTATCGTAAGACAATCTGAAGATCAATCAGAGAGCCACAAAATAATTAACCTACTCTAGCCTGTATTACAGTCTTACCTCACTTATGCAGGAGTCGAGATTTCAAAAAATCTCCTAAAATAGGAAGCATGAAAAACAAAAACTTGTTCATTACTCAAAACAAGGATGTTGATTGAAAAAAAAGTGCACAACCTAAAAGTTGAGAATTATGTTTTATTCGGTGGACCTACTGAGGACTGAAGTCCAGGATACAGCCTCTCAGCTATCTCCAAGGAACTACTGTGAAGAGTCAGATGACCAAAACAAGGATATGGAATAGGACTAAGGTGCCAGGTGAAGACTTCATCTCAAGAACAATGACACTTCCTTAGTTTTAAAAAGACTTGATAAAATGCCTCTCTTCTCATCATAGATCAAAGTTATTTTCATCATTGCCTTGGCATTTCCTCTTTATTCTGGAACTGCTTTTGCATCTTCAGGAGACACGTGCAAAATGCCAGACTGTAATGTATACACAGATCAATTACATTTTTGCACCAGAGAAATGGATCCAATCTTACAACCAATGGCCAAACTTACTCCAATAAATGCATTTTCCGCAATGAAAAGCTAGAAAATAGTGGAAAATTTGAAATTTAGTCATTATGGTAGTTGTGGCTCTGCCTCAGCTACATAGGAATATATGGCTTTTATTGCAACCCTATTTTGCCATGGATTCTACAACCAATTAGAGTCTTCACAATCAGGGCTTTAAATTCCTAGATGAACAGACAAAGCCTTGTATGTCACACAAGATGGAATACAGAATGATGAAGAATTTTTCCAACTCTAAGTACCTGCAAATGAAGGATTTTTATTTTCTATGTTCAATTATTCAATGACAGTTGAAAAACTATCTTAATTGTGTGTTTGATAATAGAAAACCTGATGCAATTTATGATCATAAATGTTTCAATCAATAAAATGTTAAATAGTAAAAAAACAAAAAAACCCTCGTTTTGAGTAATGAACAAATATAAAAAAGCCATTTACTTTTTCTCAAATGAAATCACTATTTTAATTAATTAATTTTTTTTATTGGGGTATAGTTGTTTTACAATGTTGTGTTAGTTTCTACTGTACAGTGAAGTGAAATAAGAGCTCCCTGTGCTATACAGCAGGTTCTCATTAGAAAATCACTCTTGAGCCACTAACTCAAGAATCTAAAGATCAGAACTGTGGGTAAGAAAAGGTTTAAATTTTTACTTAAGTGGTTATCTATTTGTTCGAGAAAACCTCACTTAAATTCTTCCCAGTCTACTGTAAATTAATAACGTTTAGAAGCTAGATGGGAGAGAACGGAAAGGGAGAAAGCTGCTCAACACACTGTGAATACATATGGTTTATTAACATGGGGACTGACACAAAAGATATGTGAAAAGAAGACAAATATAAAAGCACCACTTAGGCTAGGTCATTAAGAGTAAGGGCTAGGGCTTCCCTGGTGGCACAGTGGTAAAGAATCTGCCTGCCAATGTACGGGACACGGGTTTGAGCCCTGGTCCGGGAAGATCCCACATGCCGCAGAGCAAGTAAGCCCGTACACCACAACTACTGAGCCTGAGCTCCAGAGCCCACGAGCCACAACTACTGAGCCCATGTGCTACAACTACTGAAGCCCGCGCACCTAGAGCCCATGCTCCGCAACAAGAGAAGCCACCGCAATGAGAAGCCCACACACCGCAACGAAGAGTAGCCCCTGCTCGCCGCAACTAGAGAAAGCCCGCGCACAGCAACAAAGACCCAAACACAGCCAAAAATAAATAAATAAATAAATAAATTTATTAAAAAAAAAAAAAGAGTAAGGACTAGATTCCCTTACCCACATCTGGATCCCTGAGAGTAGCACCATATTACAGCAACATACAATAAACGAACGTTCACAATCTCTCAGTAATTAGGAAAAGGTTAGCATGCTAAGAATAGTGTTTTTAAAAACGTGAAGTACTTCATAACTAGAAAAATCTTCAATAAAGTTGTATTTTAAATGTTTCTGGTCTTTAATGGTTTAAAAGTTGCTTAAAGAGCAAACTATGGTTTATAAAGAGGTATCAAGAATGGGTTTCTAGGGCTTCCACGGTGGCGCAGTGGTTGGGAGTCTGCCTGCCAATGCAGGGGACACGGGTTCGAGCCCTGGTCTGGGGGGATCCCGCGTGCCGCGGAGCAACTGGGCCCGTGGGCCGCAATTGCTGGGCCTGCGCGTCTGGAGCTTGTGCTCCGCGGCAGGAGGGGCCGCGGTGGTGAGCGGCCCGCGCACCGCGATGGGGGGTGGCCCCCGCTTGCCGCAACTAGAGGAAGCCCTCGCGCAGAAACGAAGACCCAACACAGCCAAAAATAAATAAATAAATAAATAAATTTATAAAAAAAAAAGAATGGGTTTCTAACTAAAAATAGAACTACCATATGACCCAGCAATCCCACTACTGGGCATATACCCTGAGAAAACCATAATTTAAAAAGAGTCCTGTACCACAATGTTCATTGCAGCTCTATTTACAATAGCCAGGACATGGAAGCAACCTAAGTGTCCATCGACAGATGAATGGATAAAGAAGATGTGGCACATATATACAACGGAATATTACTCAGCCATAAAAAGAAATGAAACTGAGTTATTTGTAGTGAGGTGGATGGACCTAGACACTATCATACAGAGTGAAGTAAGTCAGAAAGAGAAAAACAAATACCGTATGCTAACATATGTATATGGAATCTAAAAAAAAAAAATGGTTCTGAAGAACCTAGGGGCAGGACATGAATAAAGACGCAGATGTAGAGAATGGATTTGACACGGGGAGGGGGAAAGGGAAGCTGGGACAAAGTGAGAGGATGGACATACATACACTACCAAATGTAAAACAGATAGCTAGTACGAAGCAGCCACATAGCACAGGGAGATCAGCTCGGTGCTCTGTGTCCACCTAGAAGGGTGGGATAGGGAGGGTGGGAGGGAGGGAGATGCAAGAGGGAAGAGATATGGGGATATATGTATACATACAGCTGATTCACTCTGTTATAAAGCACAAACTAACACACCATTGTAAAGCAGTTATACTCCAATAAAGATGTTAAAAAAAAAAAAAAGAATGGGTTTCTAATGACATAATTCTTCACTGGAAAATTTATATCCAGAGGTAAGAAAAGCACAGAAAGTCTAAGATATATGGTTATGCAAAATTGTAATACCAAAGGGAAAAAAAAAAGCAATGGAACTGTTACAGATATGCTCTTGGGTTCTAGAAGAGATTTGGCAATTATAGGGATAACAGGAACCAAAACTGTGCCTCCATCTTAAATGAACCAATAGGCTTTCCCTCCCAAAAGTCTCTCCAAAAAGCTTCATTTCCTTAAACTTCCATGTCTCCTCAAGGAAGTTTAACTTCAGGGATATCTAAGCAAGTTTTACATACTTTCAAAGGGGAACCAAATTCTCACAAAATCTTGTTTTTGTCTCAAATTCTGTACAGGAAAAATTTCCTTACATTCCACTAATTCTGTATAGGAAATTCTAATCCTTCACTAAGTATGTACAATATTATTAATACTGGATGCTGCTATTATAACTTCATTTTGAGTAACTTTCAATGTAATTTATTTACTTATATAAATGGATTCTAAAATTACATGTGCAATTTTTATAAACACATAACAACAGCAATGTAAATATTTTAAAATTCAAAAGTGGTATTTCTCCAACAAAAGTAAAACATTTGAAAAACTTAATTTCTTAAAACAATTGTTTTTGGTGAGCTAACTTTGAACCTCTGCTTAATAGAAAAAAATTACTTTTAACTAGCTGCTAGATATTCATTCAGATATTGTCAACATTTTTTTCTTTTCAGTACCTAACACAGTTAGTGATGGGTTAAATAACCTTGAAAACTAAATAACAAAATATAAACTAGCTTTATTTAATTCTCCAAGCTCAGGCCACACACAAAAGCACTTAGGATCAAACATAAATGACATCACAAGGGAGTTAGTAGAAGCCAATACACATGTGCAGACCCACCTCTCACAATGTGAGTTCAAGACTGAACAATCAAAGTCCTCCAGAACACAGTTATACATTTGCCATGGTTTCACAGCACTGATCTTAAAATTATTTTGTGTATGTTCCATTAACTCAATGTCAGTGCTGCTCTTGTGATATTCAAGAAAACTCAACGAAAGTAATTCAATACTAAGGAATAAGATTTTTGTCAGGTAGAGTTGAGTGAGCTCTACAGGGCCACAAACCATTATCTCAGACTTTTTTGGCCCCCCCTCCCCACGCCATAAACCAATTTGTGCCCATATTCCCCCCACTGGGAAAGCATGTTATAGGGTAGGGGAAAGAAAAAGGATCAAAACCTTTCGGTAAATACAAGGAACAGAAATTAAACTTATGATTTTAAACAGGATATAGTTTTACTTTATGCAGTAAGTACATTTTGTCATCTATGAAAGTTTTATTCATTTGTTTGCTTGCTTAAATCCAGTGGAAAACTTTCTTGAACGAGAAATCACATTCCTTGAAGATACTGCAAAAGTGAGGAGTTATTACTAAGCATCTATGCATCATCTCCAACAAAGAGAAAATGCAAGGGTTAAGAGCAAAAAGGGAACTTCCCTGGTGGTCCACTGGTTAATACTCCACCTCCGCTCCCAATCGGGGAACTATGATCCCACGTGCCGCATGACGAGACCAAATAAAAAAAGCAAAGAGGGATTTTGTTGGGTAGAAATGAGGCGAGAGGAGGAAAAAAAGTGAGCTGGTTAATTTGCAACCTTATTCTTATTTTAAATATAAAGAGAGCATAATATTTTGATCTAGTTATTGCTCCAAGATGTTTTGATATTACGACTTAAATTTACTTGTTCCCATCTACTTGTTATTTAGAGAGCCAGTTTGCTTTCACAGCTTCTCCCACCTCCAAATTTATATCAGACAGATATCTAGTTTCTTAACTGCTACTAATTATAAAAGAATCCCATGATAAAGTTCTCACTTCACATTTAACTGTCAAGTTTTTATTTCCCTGAGGAAAGAACATGACTGATCAACTGCCACAAAAGAAACTGAAGGAGACTTTTGGGAGTATATTCATAGAGGTACTCAAATATAATTAAAAAGGAAAACTTCCTCACGCAAAGAAGGCATTTTTACTATTTCCCAACGTTGCACAGACATCTTCTTTTGCCATTACATTCTCATTCAAACAACTCTAGAACCAGATTATAAAAGTCTGCTATAACTATACAAGTCAGATCAGGTTCCAACCAAAACTTAACAGTACCTAATAAAAACTCAATCAAGTAGCCCAAAACACAGAATTAGTTCTACACCAACACTAACAGAAATCTTAATACATACACAATAGAAACCAAACATACCTTGCAAAATAAAACATGGAAAAATACCCTCAACTCACATATCAGTGAACATTCAGTTCTGTTAAACATTTAGTAACAAAATATATCCAGCAAGATCTGTCTTAATCACTCCCACATTAGAATCTATAGAATAACTCTGACAGCTCATATTCTGATCTAGTTTGATCACCTAAAGGCCTAAGAATCCACATTTATCCATGACTATCAGGGTATTTATAAAATATATTTGTTTTGAATAAAAATGGAATTTAAATGAATAAGGTATATTATTTCTACATCTTTTCTTTCTGTAGCCTGGGGCAAAGCTTTTCAAGGAAAAAAAAAAAACCAGGAAATCCTTTTACATGAACCCTGACACCTTGTATATACGTAAGATGAAAAGAAATCACAGTTGAAAAGTCTGAATTTTTTTGAAGTTTGGGGACAGGGTAGATACAGGAAGATATATTGTCTTTCAAGTATAAAGTGTACAAGATGCTAAACATAGTTTACTTCTTTACAGGATCATTTAAGATGAACATGCAATAATTATTAATATTTATTTGGGGGACAAGAGGAAAATGAAAGCAAAGTTTTATAAAGATTAATTCAAGTGAATATATTTACAATGGAACTAGAACTCTTTGTCTCCCCGGCTAAATAAAAGCCGTCATCTACTGCACCAGTGTGTATTTTCAGGCAAATACAGAAGCAAAACTCATTAGCTCTTTAAAAAATACACACATTTAATGTTGGTCTGTTTTAATCTAAGTAAAGCAATTCCAAAAATACAAACTGAACATCAGAGCCATGTGAACCACCATGATAAAATAAAACAGACATTCACAATAATTACGTCTAAAGACAGTTCAGCTTAATAAATCATCTTCCAGGTATGCTAAAAAAAGAATTACTAAAAATACTGCTGGTGTTCAGTTAGAATTAAAGGACTTTGGGAAAAATGAAATAATATGATACACGTGGAGTGAATAAGGTTACACGGGATTTACATTTTCCATTACCCCTAGATATAAACAAACATTCAAAATCAACACAAACTCTGTGTGTTATTCAAAATATTGCAGCTGCAGGAAAGGCAACTTTAAATTAATAGCTAGGGGAAAATCAAGTTTTGGTGGAGGTAAACAGAAGTGACAGTTCTTAATTTGCACTTTTGTAAAGCTCATTTATACCTGGCCAACCAGGAACCAAATGCAGGACTACGAAGTTCTCTGCTTCTTTTGGCTATAATGTGACAAGAAAAGGTCATCTTTTGAAGATGTTTAAAGAAATAAAGCAACTTTCTTATAAACAGTCAAATAATCAATCAATGGAATAAATAAGTACTAACCCACATTTTTAACCGCTCTGTAATCACTACACTTTACATATTTTTCATTTTGGTGGCAAATTCTCCAATTTTTAGGCTAAAATCCACCAATCACTTTTAAGAGTAAAATGAATAGCCACCAAAATAAGAATATTCTTCTGTTTACTCTTTGGCTAAAAAAGAAAACAAACAAACAAAACAAAACAAAAAGAAACAGAAGACAGCTCTAACACTGGTGCTAAAAGAAACTGTTTTTTTTTTTTTTAACACATGTAAAATAAAGTTATCAATTTAAATCTTGGTACGCTGTATAAAAACAAGAGGTAATGTTGTAATAAAACAGCAGTTGCCTCTGCAGGCAACATACTGTTTGTTAACCCTGTGCAATAAAATACTTTGTTCATACTACACTTATTCAACATGACTAACAGTTACTACAGACGTTTCAGGAATCTTCACGGGACTCCTATAGACTTACTGTTAAAACTGAGAGACATTTACAATCATAATGTGCCATGAAAACTTGAAAACGTTACTTCTAGTAGGAGATAATATTCATACTATTTGAATTTGTTTTAGGTACTGAACAGCTGAGTTACAAGGACTGAAAGTGAAAAGCATTCGAAAAAGCCCATGAACACTGTTGTTCACACCCTTCTTCAGAACACACTAAACTTGTTTGACACATTTCTCTTCATACATAGCAAGCAACAGCACCCAATAAAAGCCTGAGAAGAAATGCTGCTGTGTAAATACTGCAACTATTCCTGAAAAAAGAATTATGGGATATATACTCCAAAGCTGCCCATTCCCATAATTTGTATTGCATAGGTCACATAATCAATCACACACATATATATACACACGTGTGTATATATATGTACATGCAAAGAATATATTAAGACGACAATGAAGTCTAGTCACAGAGCAATTTACAGGCTCAATATATTTTTTACACTTTGAAAGAAAATTTCAATATTTTACAGTCTTTTAGTAGGCATTATATACACTGCACTTTATGAATTCTAAAAGGTATTGAAATAAATTTTTTCCAACATTTTGGTAACAAAACAGACAATGTTTCTCCAAATACTTGTGCTATCTACATGATAGGTTTGCTCTGATAACCACTAACCACAAAAACTGACTCAATGGAATAATTAGAAAAATTATCTAACACCATGCATCGGTTTGAATCATTTTTAATATCCTATCCTAGAAACATTCTACAAATCTTAAGATTTAAAAAATTAAGTCTCTGTTCTGATTTTTAAAAGATATCTTTTTATGACAATATCCATAACATTGACAAGTACATGTTAAGGCTAGTATTATCTCCTTATGTGATTTTTTTTTTTTTACCTTTTTTTTTTTTTTTTTTAAGAAAGATAGTAAAAGCCAGACTCCTTTAGGGCTTTGAACTGTACCTACAGAAAATGAGAGTGCAGTGAACATAATGTTCAGTCCTACAGTCAGGATGCAGTTGCTCCTTCCCATTCCACAAGATACTGCACCTTTCCATCAAGTGTCACCCGACGAGCCAATACTCGGTATTTTTCACCACATGCTATTCTACCTGCAGCACCAAAATAACTGGTAATGGAGTTTTTTAGATGATTGAGTTGTAACTCCTGATCTGCTAAGTTATTCAAAATCTCTGTGTTGAGTTCATCAAATTGGTAATCTTCTTTGCCTTCATCATCCTTTACAATTTCTGAGTTCTGAGTCTGGAGTGCTCTTCTTGGAAGACGACCCCTTCTCCTCCGTAAATGCGGTATTGCAGCAGGCCAAGATCTTCCTGTACGAGTTCTTTTTCTGGAGTCAGATAATCTATAGAACAAAAAAGGCCACAATTGTCTCCCCTTGCTGACATAAAAATCAGCCAAATCAAAACAACAAATGCTATATAAAATGGATTATCACTCGCCTTCATTAAATTCAATCACCTTCTTGAGGCTGACCTCTGAAGAGCTTTTCTTCCTTAACTATGTACTATTAAGCTTAAAAGAATCAGAGGAAATTTTTGATTTATAAGGCCAACGAGGCAAATTCTTACCAAGAGGATTTCTAAGTCAGGTCTTGTCAACGTTTTTATCATTAAAAAGAAGACAGTTCATTCATTCATTCATTCAATGCAAGAAACATTTAATAAGCACCTACTACATACAAGACACCTTTCCATGTGCTTAAACAGATGGCAGAACTAGTATAAAGATTCTCTTCGTTACTAATTCTAGGCCTACTGTTAAGTAAGAAATAAGCCTAAACTAGATGTCAGGGTACCTTTGGTCTAGCTCAGTATGATATCGGCCAAATTTAAATCTCTTATCCTCTGTGTTCTCTTAAGTGAAGAGATTAAGTGAAGGGGCTGAACTAGACAATCTTTGAGTTGAGAAATATAATGATTTTATAAAACAAGGTCAAAATATAGCATAACAGCTAAATTCAAAGATTTTATAATCATACTGCCAAAGTTAAAATCCCAGCTCTGTATACTTGCTAATAAACATGCCATCTTGGGCTTGTTACAAAAACCTTCTAAGTCTCAGTTTTCTTATGTATAAAATGGGAACAACTCAAAAGACTGTTTTAAGAATTAAATAAGACGATGTACAAAAAAAAAAAAAGACGTATGTAAGCTTAACACAATGCTTGGCAAGAGGCAAAAAAAAAATGCTCACATTATTATTATTCACAATTCATTTAAAAATGACTTACATTTTTAAATAGTTAGAATTTTATATGATTTACAAGAGCAGTTTTTGAATTGTGAACAAAAATTAAACAAGAGGAAGTATAAAACCTAGAAGCTCATAGCTCTGGCCCCAAGTAAACTAAACTTTTCTTACCTGATACATCAGACTTCAGGAAAAAGTTGCCCTTCTGAAGAGTTAGGTTAAATAAAATATTAGAGGGGAAGTCTACTATTGATAAAAATCCTGAGTTTAAAATCCTTTTATTAATAGAAGGATTTGCGTGCCTGATTCCAACTTATTAAAAAAAAATCCACACTTGTATATTAGAAGCATAAAAAGGTCTTACAGAAAACAGCACACCTATAAACACCAGGATACCTCTTCTCTGTGTACATAGCAAAATTCCTGACAAATGTGAAAATTCTAATGTCTGTGCTCTGAAAAGCAAAAATATTCAGATGAATATTAACAACCTAAGGAATCAACATACAGATTGCTTCTCAAAAGCTGAAAGACAAACTTGTATCACTTTCAATTGCTAAAAATTTATTTAATCACCATTTTACAAAGAAAAAGTCTAGAGGAAAATTAGTCAAGAATAAGAACATAAAATATCTACCCATAATGCCTGGAAATACTAGACGAGGTAGTTTCTTTTGCACTGGAAGCACCCGTGAAATCCACATCTGAGGTATTGGATGAATGTGCAGTTCCCTCAGTTCTCCTGAGACAAAAGAATTTAAATGGTATAACGACTATATTACATAACAGTAGAAATACTAATTTCCCCCCCAAAAGAAAATTCCTAAGGTAGGAGAAAATAACTTTCTATTTACCCTATAGAACAAGGTAAATCCAAAGTAGGATTCTCTGAAATTGATTCTTTATCCTGGAAAATAAAAAAACACACTTAAAGCATGGTTTCTAAAATAAAGATATTAGTTTCTCAGTAATTTCAAGCAGACTTCCTCTCTGAGAACATATGCCAATATATCCTCTTACCAAAGGTGGCTCAGCAGTTTTCTGAATCATTTTTCTTGTATATGGGCCAGGTGGACGACCTACAGACTTTTTCTTTCCTTTTTTTTCTATGCCATTGCTTACTTCCCTGAAACATGAAACCATTTATGTATTTAACCTCTGCACAGAGAAAACAAAAAGACAATGGACAATATACACTATCATAGCTCTACTTATGTAATAATTAGATTATACTTATATTTTTACATTAATGGTAATATAAAAACAACAAAGTTAAGTTAAATCTACAAGTTTAGTCAAGTTCATAGATAATACATTCTAATTTAAATATTTTTTAAGAGATATTTACATACAAAAGGTTTAAGAAAAAAGTTCTCTAATACTACTCTGAAAAATACATACCACCTAAAATTCTTTTTAAAAAACATAAAACAAAACAAAAAAATACTACTATATTAGATGGAAGATTCAAAAACTCCTTAAAGTTCAATTATTTCATTTAGGTTGTTACTATGTAGGTACTTGGGGGATGTTTCAAGAATTTACTATACTAAAAGTGATTACGAATTTAGTAGTTAACCTCATGGAGCCAGGAAGTATCTATGTTAAAATACAGTAGGTATAAACAGGGACATCCTGTGGGTTCCTAAATGATGCTAATCAGAAAGAGAATGAAGCCCGGGGTGGGAGAATGTAAAGGAAGAAGGAATCCTTCATACTGGGCAGGGGAGTCATTCAAGGACAAAATTAGAAAGATCAAGAAAACCATTTTTGAGACACAAAGGCAAATATCAAGCAATAGGAAGGGGCAAAAAGCAATAGGTCAAGAACATCTCTAACTAATAGAAGGGAAGAATGGCAAATATCAATACACAGAACATCCATTTCATTTATTCAACAAACATCTCCATATAAAGGGGATACTAACAATAGGAATACAAAGACGTTCCCTGTGCTAAGGGGTTCACAATATAGTTTGAAGGTGACAAATGTGTATACAAGCAGGATAATAAATGGTTTAAGTGCTATAAGAACATTATCCAGGAACATTCAAATTAAAAACAAGGTGAAGGAACAATATTATATAATAGGCTAGAAAGAGGTGACTGGAGAAAACTAGGAAAGACTATCCCTCCACACACCAAACTAAGGTTGGGGAAAATAAAGGTGGAAATACAAGGAAGGAGAAAGTAGAGAAGCTAGAGGAACAAAGCATAACTAGAACTATAATCAAAAGTTTCAAGGATAAGATGGATGGGGTATACATTTTTTTTGTTTTTGTTTTTTGGAAAGATGATCAACATTAACATTTATAAAGAACCCCTGGACTGAAGAAAGTACACTTTAGTCCAATTCATACATAGGTCCCAGAAGGAACTGAGAATACCTTTAGAGAAAGTTGAACCATTACCTGGTGGCATCAAACGAAAACCTTATAGCTACCACAGACAAAGTGTCCTATCAAAATCATGATATGAATGAAAAAGATTGTGGAAATCTTTTTTCTAATTCATAATATAAGCAATTGTTAGCAAAAGATTAATGATAAAATTTGAAAGTGATAGGAGTAAGTATTCTTTCCTTCAGAAAAAACAAACCCTTAAAGTAGTATCTACTTTATTACCAACTCAAATGGATATAAAGCACTGTCAACCCTCTGTAATTACATTTTCTTATTCTCCAAGATGATTATCTCATACCTTGTATTTGCTCCTTAAATTTCCCTCTCAGCTATCTTTCCCTCATCATTTCATTGAGAAAACAGAAGTTACCAAGCAATAACTTCAGTCATCTTCCAAATGCTAAATCTAAAACAGAACCAGCATTTGTACCCACCTTTTCCTTTTTCACCCCATTTCAACAGAAGGGTGTAAGTCCTCCTATCAAAGGCTACTCCCACATTTAGGCTCTAAATCCTGCCTCCTTTGGCTTCTCAAAGACTTTACAATATCTTCAGTTTCCTCCCCTCTCTCCTATACCACTCTCTTCTCCACTGACACACAAAAACAAGTTACAATTATCTTCTATCTATTAAAAAAAAAACATCAATTGATTCAGCTTCCATTCCCTTTACAGTACAGTAAAACTACTTCTGAGAGCTGATGATACATACCCTTTTCCACTTTCTTCCTTCTCTTTCAGAATTTTTAAAGATTATTTCCTTTTTTCCCCTTTTCCTTTATTACCATCATCATCATCATTTTGAATTCGCCCATGTCCCTTATTGTACAAAAAGCCCAGTTTTGACACGTAAATTGGGCAGTGCTGGATTCTATCACACTGACCCACTTCCATCTTCTATCTTTACCACTCAAGCAGAATTGTTTTTGTCAAGGTCACTAATAACAGAATGTTATCTAATCCAATGAACATTTTTCTCTCATCTTAACCTGCCTCTCCGCAACATTCAGTACTGTTTAATACACCCACATCTTTCTTGAAATACTCTCCTTCACTTGGTTTTCATGACATCAAACTTTCCTGGTTTTCTCCTATTTCACTGATTGTTTTCTGTTAGTCTCCTTCATTTATTTCACTTCTTCCAAAACTCTAAATGATATCAGGACATTATTCTGGGCCACATTCTCTTCTCTTCCCCTCTCTCTCTAGGTAATTTCATCCAATCTCATGGCTTTATAAATCAGTTTCAAAATTTATCATGTGTCCTGACCTCTCCTGAGCTCCTGATTTACACACCCAACTGCCTATATCTAACATCATCACCACTTAGATATTCCTCATAAGAATCTCAAACTCAATGAGTATGAAACAGAAGAATACTTTATTCACCTTGCCAAAATCTGTTCTTCCAGATCTTGGTAAGTTACCACCATCCACTAGTTGCTCAAGCCAGATATCTGGGCATTGTGTAACTTCATTTCTCCCTTCCTTTCAGAAATTTAATTCATTAGCAAAGCCAGCAAATTCTGCCTCCAGTGGAGATCTTGAATCTATTTTCTGTTTGACTGCTACCACCTACACCTACATAAGCAACCATTATTTATCTCTCACCTAGAAAAACGAACGAGTCAATTTTTTCTTGCTTCTATTCTTACCTCTATTGATATGTTTTCCAAACGGCACCCAAAGAAGTATTTTTAAAGGATAATTCAATCTGCATACATCTTTAAATAGCTTCCCATTATTCTCAGAAAACAACCCAAACTCCTTATGAGACCTACAAAACTCTATATGACCAAGCCGTACCCAACGTTTCTAGCACCTGACGCTGTTCTCTAGCCCTCATTCACACCTCAGTAGCCTTCTGTGAGTTCCTAGAACATGCCTCACAGCTTCACACTTACTTTTGCTACCTGAAATATTCTTCCCTTTGTTCTTCACATGGTTAGGTCATTCTCATTCTTTAAGTTTCAGCTTAAATACTATCTTAAATAGGCCTTCCTTAAGTCGCCTTCTTAAAGTAGACCCCTACATCTCTATCCATCCCAGTACAGTCTAAATCTGTTTGCTATTTCCTAAATGGTATTAGCATGATCTGTAATTATTTTACTTGTTTATCACCTTTCTTCCCCACTATAATGTAAACCCCATCAGGGCAGAAAGAAAGTCTCGTTTGTTATTATATCTCCAGCACTTAGACAGTAAGGTGCTTGATAAATGGAACGAATGAACAAACGAATGAGAAATGAACAAACAAACAAATGAACAGGCCAGTACTTAAGCTGTTTGCTAACAAAATCAATAGGGCCTATTCATGGAAAGCCTTAGATCTAAACGTAAATAAATAAACATCTAGCATTAACTTTGTACCTTGTCCAAGCGAGAAATTATAAACAGGAAAACAAATCAGGGTCACTGCCATTTGTACTTTGAAATATACTAATGAGACTAAATAACACACATTTTTAGTTAAATAAGCTAAAGAGAAAAACTAAGCCACAGATCAACTTTTACCTTGAATCAGATATAGGTTTGGATGCCTTTCTGCCTTTAATTTTAAATTCATGGGAAGTTCCTTCAGGTTCTTTCTCTGCTTTGAAAGCCACATTTGGTGGCACAGGAGGAACACGAATTCGCAACCCAAACAAATGCTTCTTCTTCTTTATTTCTTTCCCAGACATAAACCTAAATTTTTAAAAAAATTAACTAAAAATTTAAAAACTGTACACATATACATGGCAGACCCTAAGTTATAACTTTCAGATATAACGTCTTTACACATGAAAGTCCACCCAATACTAGAAAAACTGACTTTTTGCCCCTTGCTTTGATTCTTATCTGCCCCAGAGCCAGTCCATAGTAGGATATGATGGGGGAGTAGGGAGAGAGGAATAGTATCAGAAGGGAGAAGAACACATGTCCACTTTTCTTTTTAAAATGTGGCATCTAACTTTTTAAACTAAGAATGAAGAATAGAGAGTGGTGTCTTTTTAGTTCCAATATGTTTTTCCATATTTTTAGTGTCATCTGTCAAAAACATCTCAAACACGGTTTAGGAAAAGAAGAATTCTATTTCAGAGTGGATCTGTGAGGAGAGAAACCCTGGCCAGAAAGTAATCGGTGAAAGCATTGGAAAAGAAAATAGGAGACCAATCCTAGAGGTCCACAAAATAAAAGGAGTGTCTAGTATGTCAGATCTGGAATTGGAAATAACCTGGAGCAGAGAAATGACATTTCAGTGTGGGCTTGAGTTTCTGAAAAATATGCTCCTTAATCCTTTCCCAAAGTCCTTAGGGTCCTTATTCTAAAACACCCTCTTAGCTCTACTAGAGCATGCCTGGCCATAAAAACCACTACCAAGTGCTTACATTGTTCTTCCACTTTTATATAGGTTTGAGAAAGGGGAGCTCCCATTTCTACCATAACAGGAACAAATGTATTTCAAGCACACTAAGTTGGATTACAGAATTCATTGTCCCATAAAGTATTTTTATGGCACTGTAACTGCTCGTGGCTTTTTGAGCTGGCCTAAAGATCTAGCCACTTGTAATTGTAACATTTTTTAATGAGGAAATGTTGCTAAGTTCAAAAAAAGCAACTTGCTACAAACAAAAATGTTATAATTCAATAGTTGGTTGGAACCAGCATATACATTTAAAAAATTATTTCTATTGCATTTTGAAAATATTTTTAAGAGACATAGATAAGCTGGTTTAAAAAAAAAGGGAAAGATCTATACAAGAATGTATCAAACAATGTAACTTAATTATCAAAAACAGATCACTAATACTACTATTCTCTAAATGATGGCAATAACTAAACTTAAAACCACAGAAGACCTCAATCATTTAAAAACCCACATTCTCTATACTATATCCCCCTATCTTTTGCATATTCCTACCAGCTAGCAAGATTTTATTTTACTTTCAGTAGATTAAAGTATAAAAACAAGTCATTATTGAGTATGGTTTTTCAACTGAACTGACCAAATTCCCCTGAGACACTGATAATGCCTCCCATCCACCATTCCCAGAGGACTGATCTTCCCTTCTCCAGCCTTTGAGAATCACTGCTTTACTCTGACTGAAAGAGAAGAGGACATTAAAAGGTTTAAAATGGTATGTACTAACTCTATAATCAATCCCACAATTCTTAATGCCATTATTCCTTATACTTACTAAATATCTCCCTCATAGGGATACATAAAATAAATCAACTTACATGGTCTTGTAATCATTTAATGCCTCCAGAACATGCTCATATCTTTCAGATTTTGGTGTGTCTGCCAGCTGTGAAGTATCAAGAAACAATTTAATGCACTATAACTTCATCAATTAGAAATACACAGGTGCTAGATAGAGGCAATGCGATACAGAAGAAAAGTGTACTGACTAGTAGTCAGATCTAAGTTCTAATTCCAGGTCCTCACTGACCAGCTACGTGACCTAAGGCCATTTAAACTCTCAAGGCTTGTTTTCTCACCTATAAAAGAGGGAGTATAAATCCTTCACTAGTTTCTTTACTAATACTTCTATAGCTCAAATGATATGCCTGCAAGAACTATAAATTGTAAAATACAATAAAAATGGGATTTTATTATTAATCATTAAATTTATTTTAATTCTATAACCTGGGAAAGTAATAATACATTAGAATTTCTTTAATATCAACCATAAAAGCTTCTAATAAATACTAACAGGAAAGAATATAAAAAGGAGAAACATGCCATTTTATTTCCCAATACTTCTAATACTAACGCAAACCAATAATCTCTATAATTTTTAAAAATAATGTAAATTTGGGGATTTTATTTTCATAACAATTATAGACTTTGGTTAGCCCTAAACCCCAAAATGGCTCAGTAATTTTTTTATCATCACAATACCATTTTAAAACCTAAACATTCAATTCTAGAAAATATTCTATTTTGTTCCAGAAAGTCTCTTTCAGAGTCATTTCTGCCTTTTCTTCAAAGTTTAACGACTAGGGCCCAATAGAAAAACAATTAAGTTATAAAAGACCATCCTCAAAGCTACAAAAACTAAAACAAACAAACAAAAAAACTTCCAAAATATCACCACTGACTTTCAAAATTACTACTAGTAATTTTCTTTACCAGTTGAAACTCCCAAAGCTCAGAACTTCTTCAAGTAAAAAGAACAAACAAATGTGTCAAATAGAATATTAGAAGTAGAAGAGACTCATAAGGTCATCTACTTTTATTTTACAGATTAGTCAACAGATGTAAAGGTTAAATTGCTTAAATTCACACTGCTGGTTAGGTAGAGAGCTGGAACATTAACCCAAGTGACAATTAAGTACATTCATTCAACATTCACTGAGAGCCCATTCTCAGTGTATTGGGTACTTTAAAAAAAAAAAAAAAAAGGAAAAGGCAAAGGAAAGGAAAGGAAGGAAGCTGGTTTGGTGCTCATTCCTCTTAACCCTACCACACCTTCCTATTGTAATTTCTGAAGTGTCCAGTGATAGAAAATTTCTATTAAAGGAGAAATAATGGACTCAGGTTTTACAGTTGGAAAGAGACCCAAGATGTCCATCTAATTCAAGTTTTCATTAATACTTCAATCCCTTTTATAGTATTGAGTCATGCAACCTTGGTTTAAATAGTACCACTAATGAAACCTAACGAAGGAGCCCATTCCATGGGTGAAAAAAACCTTCCTTCCTGGATTCCCTTTTTTATAAGACAGTTCTTCAAATATTTGACAATAGCTATCATGGCTAAGTATAAGATTAGATTAAAGTTTTTAAGCAGCCCCATCACATGATTATTTCATATTAAGCTTGGCCAAATAATTCCATCCTCTTCCTGGTCCCCCACTGCCACCTCAACTCTAAAATCTTATTAGATGAACTGCTATCAAGCCAAGTATCCCCCATCATACGCTGCTTCTTCCATACTGTTGTTTGCATATTTAAGCCTAAAAGCAAAATTTTACAACTGTTGTTAATTTGATTTTGTTTTCAGCTCAGTGTTTGAGATGGTCTTTTCTCTTGATTCTGTCACCCTTCTTGAATTGAAGATAGAGACAAAAACAGAACCCTGTGGTTCTCCCTCAAGAATATTTCCAAGCCATTGACTGCTTTTGTTACTATTATTCAATTAGTTACAAATCCTTTTACCTTTTATTTTAACCAGTTCACATTTCGATATCTTATGTGAAACTGAGTTATACTATGTCTACACCATGTGCATTAGCATTTGACATAACAGTGTTGCTTATCATATCAAAAAAGAAACCAGGGTATTTAACATGGTTTATTCTAATAAATTAATGGCATTTTTTTCTTATTGCTTTTTAAATCTTCACAAGCCATATGTATGAAAAATCTGCTCTACAATTTCGCTGACATTCAACAACAGTTTCTAATTTCTCAAATCCACTCCTTTTTACTTTTTGAAAATCACAATGAGCTCTTTTTTCTTTTGGTTTCCCAGAAAGTTTTTTCTCTGTGGTTTCCCAAAAAGTTTAACTGTAAGTTGCTTCCGCACTCCAGGACTGTTCTGCATAGGACTGTTTATTTCAACTCGCATAATGCAGTCAAGGGTTCCCTTTCTGTATTTTGAAAACAAAGAGTGCAAATATTATAATGTAAATCAAATAAGCTGTATTAGAAGAGCATTATGTTCTAGATCTCCCATCTGACCAGGTTTATAACATATATCTTCAACAGAATAATCATTTTTGTTCCTCCCTCTACAGACACTAATCTCACACTATGTTTTCACTTTCAGGGTTGTATATTTCTGTACAGATATACATGCTATTATGTATAGTTAAAATTCTTCCTTTCAATAAAATACATGCCTCAATTACCAATATTTAATTCCACACCACCAAGGCTTAAATATACCAAACAGCTTAAGTAATTTGTTTACCAACATATACACTGTATGCTAATATACAACGCAAGGCCCCAAGTACTGCTTTTAACTAGATTTCTTATAATTTTCACTTTAAAGTATTACACCACCTCTACTATACTACATTTTCTCTAGCCAAAACATTGCTTCTGCCATAGTATTTCACTTGAATTTTATCTATGCTTTTCTCCCTACATCCTTCAAGTGAGGCAGCACTCAACACACTGCTCTCCTATCAACCTTTGGGTGTTTAAAATTTAAGACCACAGTTAATAGAAAAGTGGGTTGTCCTTAAAGAACTGAAATTTCAAATCACATTAGGAAGCAAAGACAAATGATAATAGGCAGATTCTAAAAAGTATTAATATCTCATTGTAACTCCCAAAAGCAATCTGATACAACCTCATTCTAAACACCTTATTGTATATAAAAACCTTAAGCAACTTCTATTTGGGGTGTCAAATGTTATATTACATATTTTTACTATCAAAGAAAATAATTCAAAACACAGCAGTTTCTCAAATAGCTATACTCAGTCTATATGATAATCATTAAGGCACCAAGTCTCAAAGATGTTTAACAAGATCACATAAGGAAATGATACAAAATAATCACTGTATTCTAATATGTTCTAACAATCCTAAAAATAATCAACAAAGAACAAAATATATGATACCTAAATGTTAAATTTGCCTTTCAGTATGTAAGGATATAAAGTTGACCCCTGAACAACAGGGGTTTGAACTGCATGAGTCCACTTATGTACGGATTTTTTTCACTAAATACATACTACAGTACTATACCGCGGTTGGTTGAATCTGCAGGTGCAGAACTGCAGACAGGGCAGGGTGCAGAGGGTCAGTGCCCCTAACCCCGTGTTCTTCAAGAGTCAACTGTACTCTCTAAAATGCACTCTCTAAAATATACTCTCTAAAATTCTAGAGCAAACGTCTTTGTTGTATAATCTATAGTATGTATAGTAAGAACTGATGTTCAAAATGACTTGAGTGTTCCAAAGTACTCAATTAACCAATATAAGCATACATCCTTTCATTTACCTCACTTTATTGTGCGTCACAGATACTGTGTTTTTTACAAATTGAAGGTTTGTGGCAACCCTGCCTCAAGCAAGTCTATCAGCTCCATTTTTGCAACAGCATTATTTTTAAATTAAGGTATGTATATTGTGTTTTAAAGACATAATGCTATTGTGCACAACAGACTACAATGTAGTGCAAGTATAACTTTTGTATGCACTGGGAAACCAAAAAATTCGTGATTCTCTTTATTGCGATATTCGTTTTATTGCAGCAGCCTGGAACTGAAACCGCAGTATCTCTGAGGTATGCCTGTAATATACTTAGCATACAGCAATTCTCATGTTTTGAAAGTACAGTTGGCCCTCAGTATCCCTGGGTTCCAACTGCAGAAAATCAATCAGATACTAAGGGCCAACTGTACTACATCATTTTATATAAGGGACTTGAGCATCCTCAGATTTTGGTATCTGAAGGGGGTCCTGGAACCAATTCCCTATGGATATCAAGGGATAACTGTAATTAATGTTATTTTATAAAAAGATTTTGAATACAAATATAAACAAAAAGAAAATTTTATTAACCTAATTTTGAGTTAGTGACAAAATTCAATTTGCAATTCAATTTCAGGTAACCAAAGATTTACTACTTTAATAATTTGGAATAATACATTATTTGTATTATCTTTGTTTCTATTACCACAAACGTTTAGAAGTAAACTAAATGAAAACACTGAATAAATATTACTGACAAATTTTATGGTCTCTTTATCATTAAAATCTCACTCTAAAAACCAATTACAATATTAAGATGAAAATATTAATACAGAGGATTAAAACCTGAACTTCCATCTGTAAATAACTAGTCTGAGGATGGGATGACTAACCTAAGACGTCTGAAATATTTTCTTTTTTTTAGTGCAGAGAAAGAGCAATGAGAAGTGACTAGAAAGTCACTTGTTCTGATAATAAATTTTATGGCTCCCAAAAATGAAAACACTCCTCAGAAAAGTAAAACTTTTCTGTTGTAAAGTTATATTAGATTGTAATCATGTTTTTCTTAATTTTTAAATAAAAAGAGATATATTTTTCCATTTTGGCAAAGAATAAGAAATTGAAATTTCTTATGTGTTAAGACATTATCTCATAGGTTACAGAAAATAAAACATGTACCTATTGCTGACATAAACTTTTTCTGACGTGTCAGAAGTTCAGTTTGGAACTGAGATACCTGAAATTCATAAACTGAACTCATTTCTTTAAAAACATCTAATTATCGTTTTTATTATTTTCTGTTTTCAGCCTCTTCAATAGAATCTAAATTACATTTTTATTTTAATAAAAAATGATAGCATTTGAAATAAATAAAACAACTTGAGTTTGTTTGTTTTTTTGATGTGGACCACTTTTTTAAAGTCTTTATTAAATTTGTTAGAATATTGCTTCTGTTTTTTATGTTTTGGTTTTTTGGCCGCAAGGGATGTGGGATCTTAGCTCCCCCACCAGGGATCGAACCCGCACTCCCTGCATTGGAAGGCGAAGTCTTAACCACTGGACCACCAGGAAAGTCCCAAAACTTGAGTTTTTATATGCATGCCCGCTATCTACGTGAAGTAACCAATGCAGAATTTAATCATGTAAAACATAAAGTATACTAAAAGGAATATAGATGTATCTGCATATGAAGTGCTGAAAGAACCATAGCTAGAAAGCATTTCAAATTAATGTATTAGAACATTAAATATTAAGATGACTATAAAGAACACTATACGTAACAGTGCCTTACACACTTTTTTCTCCCATTACTAATCAGTTTATTAAAATTTATCAAATTTACAAGTCACTCACTTTCTCTCAAAAGTCATCTGAAAAAAGCTTTTAACAGAAAACTTAATGAGAGTATTATATTCCAATTTCTAACACTCAAAACATCTTAGCTCAATTGATTTTAATAATATCTTTGATTTTAAAATCTAAGTATTCCACAGGTGTTTATTTTATGCAACTGATCTACCACCAACTTTTAAATAAATGTGTATTATGCACTCCTTCATGCCCCATAAAACCCCCAGAACAACAACAACAAAAACTTGATGTGAACCTTATAAACTGCCTCATGTCTAAAAGCTACAAATTCAGAAACTCTTCCTAAATTTCAAATCAGTTTAGTTTTTACCTCAAAAAGTAATGCATGACTAATTCCACATATTATAAAACAAAAAATTTAGTTAATGTCCGTATTTTAATATTTAATATCTGTATTTTAATAATTCTAAATAAATGCTAAAAACAAGGTAAATATTAAAGTTACTCTAGTTATTTTCTTCTTTGTGCTATTCTGTAGTTTCAAAATCTTCAATGAATATGCATTTATTTTTATACTGCTTTTTCAAAAAAAAACTCTTTGTAAACCAGCATGAGTGGTTACACTTTGCAAACAAAAAGCAAATGAGATGCCAGAATGAGGGGGATAATCTCCAACTCAGGTAGCTTCACTCTCTAACTTAGCGAACACTATTACTGGGTCTCACTATTCCTGGAAGTTAAAGATATATAAGGGAGTACCAACACAAGAGGAAAGAAGAGTGTTGGTTATATCTCTAAGTTTTATTTAGTTATTTATTTATTTTTTGGCTGCATTGGGTCTTGGATGCTGCGCATGAGCTTTTCTCTAGTCGTGGCTAGCTGGGGCTACTCTTTGTTGCGGTGCGTGGGCTTCTCATTGTGGTGGCTTCTCTTATTGCAGAGCACGAGCTCTAGGCGCATGGGCTTCAGCAGTCACGGCACGCGGGCTCAGTAGTTGTGCCTCGCGGGCTCTAGAGCTCAGGCTCAGCAGTTGCTCCACGGCATGTGGGATCTTCCCAGACCAGGGATTGAACCCATGTCCCCTGCATTGGCAGGCGGATTCTTAACCACTGCGCCACCAAGGAAGTCCCCATCTCTAAGTTTAGAGTAAACTTAGAAGAAAAGGAGGAGGAATCATAAGATACCCGATAATAAGGATTTCTCCCTCCCTTCTATCTTTAACTACAGTGATTTTCACTTCAGGAAAATGGAAGAATCAAGTAATTTACTTCCTCCTACATTTTTCCTCAAGTCAAGAGGCAACAAACAGGAGAATGAGGGCTATAGCCTCATCAAAGATATTTCTCCCTAACTAAACATAAAATGCTACTTTAGATGTAGGGCTTATACATGTGCGATAGTTGCTTTTAACAAAACAAAAAAGACATTAAGTAGCTAATGAAGTTAGCTCTAAGACCACCTACCTCTCCAGGGTGCAATCTATCCCAGTTTTCATTAATGTATGTCATAAGCTCAAGTTCAGAATCAAAGTATTTCTTCTTGTGAATAACACTTAGGTTGTAAAGGCATAGGTGTGCTATATCTACCCTGGAATCCAAAAATAATCAAAATATATGAAAACAATGTTTTTGATTATTGTTTAAAAATCACACAATATTTTTATAAAACCAGCAATTAAAAAATCCAAAGTAAAGTATTTAGGTGAACAGAGGGCTAATATCACAAGTCATATTCACAATAAATCATTACATATGAAAATAAATGAAAAACATTAACTAAACATTTAATTTATCCTGAATAGTAAGTAAAAATTAAAAGATATTTGATTTCTTGAAATAAATTCAAAGAGGACCTGATGCTAAGAAAAAATAACTTATGATCTAAAATTTCATGTTTTCACTACTACGTAAGCTACAAAATGGATCACACTTTAACAGACTTTATTTTATCTGATTCATGAATTAAATCTTATCTTTTCCTAAAATATGTAAAATATTTGACAAAAATTTCTAAGCACTTACTATAAACATTTTCAGTAAATCTCCAAAATTCATCATACTTCCCATGCCCCAGGATTACTTAACTGAGGCAGAAATTGGCATATTTGTTATAAGACCTTTCTCTGTTCTACTGATGCTATTCTGAAGGCCCCAAAGAACTAGAAACATGAATAAGAATTTTGAAGATCTAAAAGATATTTGAAAGTTACTTTGTATGCCATTAGAAACTGAATGGCCTTATTACTTCAGCAATAAAACTAGATAATCTTTGGGGAAGATGACATCAGGCTTGAGGATAAATACAGGAAAAGAAATAAAGCCAGGCATAAAGAAGAACAAATTTTTATTTAAGCTAAGTAAATGTATATAGAAAGTTTCATCCTGTAGATTTAAAAATATGGCTCTTTTTTGTTCCTTAACAGAAACGTCCATACTTACCATTGTAATGGTAGACGTTTGAGGTATTCTGGTCCAGAACTGCAGACAGAGCAAATAAATGTATAAAACCTAAGGAAAAAAGAAAAGTTATATACTGAGTAATCAAGAGTACATATAAATTATTTAACAATTAAAATTAATATTCAGCAAGTACAAATCCTACAATTGACATAAGGACTTATACACAAAGCAAAATATAATTTGAATCATGACACTGTGATTTAAAGAGTTTCTTTTCCAGTAATGACAAATAATAAAATAGTTTGTATATGGGGGAAAGGGGCAATTTTTTTTTAACCATTAGAGACCTTCAGAGTTCACATACAGATTGATATACAGGCATAGTTTACTAATGGCTGTGAGTAAGAGGAATTGTGATGACTACTCCCATACACATTGCCACTTTTCAATGCTCAAAACAACATGGTAGAAAAAGCCCAGGAGACAAGCTGACCTTCCTAAGGTCAGAAAGACAATAAATCACATAAGCTAAGATTTAAACCCAGAGCTTTTGATGTTACATTTAGTGCTCTAATTTTTCTTCTAGAGCTCTCTCTGCTATTTCACGTTCTCTTAATCCAAAAAGACATTAGGTCTGTCTTTGAGGTTCTCTGGATTCCCTTGAGGTTCTTTAAAAGAAGGTACCAATGAGAATAGTTTAGAGTACTGCGGAGCAATAGGTGCAAATATATTCACTGGTCAAATACTTAAAAGCTTTCTGCAATATCCAAAAGCACAAAAATTATGTTTTTTTTAAAATTACATATAATTTAAGTATATTAAACAACATATTCCCCCTAAGGTGAACCTTTTACAAATCACTATTAAAACTACTTTTAGAAATGTGAAAATGAAAAAACATAAATACAATTTTTAAAAGCTAAAAAAAAATCAGTCAAATGCCCTTCTCTCACCTGTCTCCAAATAGCATTGGCTTTTGAAGGCATTGCACACAAGCTTCATGAAACCACTGTTTACATTTGCAGCACTGTAGCATCTTTAAATACCAGCTACAAGAAAAAATTTAAGATTAAAATTACTACCTTTCATGAGGTAAAGTTTTAAAAAAAAAAAAAAACAATGACAAAAGTGACACAGAATATAGTTCTGATTACAGTATCACATTTCTGGTATATTCAGTGTTAAACTTTTTCTTCCCAAAAAGGTTATTAATATTGACCATTTCATTCCTCCTCTCTTTTATTCATGAGAATTTATAAGCTCTTGAAAGCTACATCTACTATTTCTAGTCAATAAGTGCCTGGGTCCTAAATTAGTAAAGGATCTTTGTCAAGCCTGGGATTTTTTTCACATCAACAGTCTCAGAGGTCACTGATATGTAGAGCTATTTGTCTCATATACCAAATAGCCATAGGCAACTTTATGCCTTCACTGTGTTTCTATTATTCTTGTTCCTTATAATGAAAAGAAAAGGAGTACAGCAATTTAATAAATTTGGTTAACATAACCACAAATCTAATCTAAGACTCCACCAGGTATAAAGGCTTTGTGACAGATTTTGTTCTCTTTCAGATGGCTGAAGATGCTAAAACTGAATCTTCAGCTAAAGATATCCTCTCTTTTTAGTTAGTACATGGTTTTAATATCCTTACTTGCCACCCAAATAACGCCTTTTCTTCAAATAATTCTTTTGCTCAGTAAGTTAGCCCCATGTTAATTTTAAGCCATACACAGGCAAAGGCAAGGTGCTACTAGTAAGGTCATTCATTCATCAAAAGACTAATGAATACTATGTTCTAGGTACTCTGTTAGGTGTTAAAGTGTTAGCAATATCAAACATAGTTCATGTAGTCATGGTACTTAAAGAACAATGAACAAAAATAATAAAATAATGTCTATAAACTAAGATGCTAGGTATTAATGAGTAAAGGAGAAAGATCAATCTCTAGGTTCACTGTAGCTCTTATAAATGATTTAAAGAAACCAGAGAGAATGCTTCTTAAATCTGCAGGCAACCAAAAATTGAGAAATGTTATAAAAATGTTAAACCACAAATAAAAATTCCATAAGATCAGAGACAAGGTAGAATGAAGAACTAAAATTTCATTCATTTACATATTCATTTATTCATGTTTTCATCACTGAACATCTTATATGTCCCAGCATTCTTCTAGAGAGCAGCCCTGTCTTAAGAGAAACATGGAGTCTGATAAGATTTAAGAAACCAATAATTATAATTTAATAGAGTTAAATGTAAAGTTATCCACTAACATTTTTTAAAATGTAGTACAAATACATGATGCACAATTTGGTTTAATATCAGCTTGTATGAAAAAAAGAACTAAAAGTTTTAGTTGACCATCTACAAACCCATAATGAGCCAAAAGAATATGATGGGACGACCAAAGAGGGGTAACACAATCTTTCCTTGCAACAACAGAAGCATAATATCTAGAACTCTAATAGCTTCGTTATATTCTGTCAGACTAGTCCTGGAAACACTGCATTTTGTAATCACGGCACCATTATTTCAAGAGTAAACTTTCAAAAACTGAAGAGCAACAAAGACAGAGTTTGGAAAACACGTCATAAAGAATGTTTGATAGGAATGGAGATTTTAGCCTAGAAAAGAGAACACTTGGTATGTGAGTCATGGGAGTGGGAAATACGATTACTGGATTTAAGTATTTTAAGAGTTACCTCCTAAGAAAGATAAGATGCATGTGTTTAGTTACAAAGAGCAGAACTAGAACCAGTGATCAGAAGTTAAAGGTAAATTTCTAAACATTCTTAGAACTCTGACTCACTTATTTAGCAAACATTTAATGATAAAGATGAATAAAACTACAGCCTCTAATCACCCCCCAATTTTCTTTATTGATACTTTCATGCATTTACAATTCACTATCACTCCCATACCATAATCAGTAACAAAAATAAAGTGGACAATATAAGCAATTAAAAATTAAGGGCATTAAATAACCATATTTACTTACTCTCCAGGGCCTCCACAATAGCAGTAACATTGCTGGACATTGGTTTTATGACCTGCATCCCATTCAAGGTCTGCCACACTATAGGGTAATGTTTGCTTCATGACTTGCAATGCTTTGGCATTTGGTCCTTTCTTAAGCGCACCACCCCTCTATATTAGAGGGAAAAAGTTATTTAAAAGAGTGAAGGATAAAATTTTGAATACAATTCTATAATTTTAAAATGCTTCTGAAACTTATGAAGAAATTTCCATTCTAAATTTCTTACCATATCACAAACTGTTTGACCAATAATAATCTTTATTTATTTTGTTGTCTTTTCTTTCAAATTATTGCCCCAATTCCAAGACCACTATCAGAAAATAAGTGCAAGAATAGCTGCAAGTCACTTAAGCATCATTAGTCAAACAATAAGCAGTACCTCTTTCTACCTAAGATTGATTGCTCATTTCATTCAAATAAACTTTCAACGTACACAATCATTACGTTGATAGTGCCTTACAAATTCCATTTAGGGCGTTAGCCCAAAACACTTAAAAGATACCTTTGTTGTTGTTGCAAAAACACACTGTCGACAGAGCCATTTTTCATCTGAATCAATCACACTGGAATCAATATGAGGTGTGTGACACAACTGATGATATCCTTAATATCAAAAAAAGCATAAAGCAAATTCTATTTTATTAATAAATACTGCAACACAATTTAAAGAAGGCATTTTAGTATTCTCTTTTCCTACATTAATATATTTACAACTGATGACTAAACTTATGGTAACAGCTTCAAATGTAAAGAATTTTTAATCATTAATCTTCAACAGGGGCATTAAGTATGTAATAAAACTTTTCCACAAGATTAAAAAAAAAAATCAATGTTTACCTTGGCCACACTTATCACATATAACCATTTCATTGGGAGCTTCTGAATACTCTTCTTGACATATTGTACAGACCATTTCCCCACTTCCAGTGGCTCCTGAAATATTTAAAATATACATAAAGAATTGTTCCCTATAACAAAACCACTGTTTTTACTCAGTGAGTAGCCCATATTGGCAATGTCTGTTCCCTATATCATAATGGTATTTTCTCAAGGCAAAGTACTATACACAAAATGCTCTCTCTCTGCTCCTTATCTGTGTTCTTCGTACCTTTAACTTAAGATGCCTCACTGTCTACATTCATAATTTAATCTGCTTTTTGGCAGAGGGCATAATTTAAACTGCTCTCAGGCAGGATCCCTTACCATTTACTTCCAATATTCCCACCCTCTTGGGAGGCGAGAGAAGGGGATGTTTTGTGAACACTAGAACTACTCTCCAGAACACACACCTACCCATGTACATTACTCACTCACCCTACACTGCCTAACATCATGAGACTAAAGAAAAGGGGCAAGGAAGATCCGCCAATGACTCCTTACTCTCAAGATTCAGAACACTTCTTTTTACTTACTAATTTATAAAAAAGGCTGAACACTAATTATTTGATCTCCAGCTTCTGAAATCTGGAACTATGGTGTCAAACAACGTACCTAAACAATATCCCACTGAAACAAAAGTGAGGGGTTCCAGTTATTAATTACATTTTTTTACCTGAATAGGTAAGTTATTTCTTCCTTAAACATTTTTATTCTAAAAACAATTTTATTCTGCAAAATTTAGAATATAATTTTATCACTTTAGCACAATTATTTCCAATAATCTCTTCTCATGAATTTCAATATACATAGTTAAAATACTAATACATACACTTTATTCACATACCAACAATAATAAAAATGTACAATTTTGTGCTATGAGCCAGCATTGTGTTAGGCTCTTGATATGTATTATTTTAATTCCACCATTTATTAGATACATATCTTATTTATAGAGAAGAATTGAGGCTCAGAAAGATAAAGTAAATAATCCAAGTACCCTCAGTCACAGAGTATCAAGGCTAGGATCCAAACCCAGATACACCAGAGTCCATATCCTCTCCACTGTGAGATGCTTCTTTTCATTAATACTATGTAATGTTTCTTCCATCAAAAGTATTTCTCACACTGTAGTTTTCAAACATATAACTTCTAAAAGCTGTATAATATTCTGTCCGGTGGAAAGAACCAAATTTACTTTATTATGACTCTATTCTTAGATATGCAGGTTACCAAATTTTTTGCTTGTTCGTTTTTTTGCATTTTTCCTTTTTTGTTTTGGCTCTTGTCCTCTCTCCTCTCCTCTCCCAGGCTTTGTTCGCTTGGCTGGATGTGGCTTCCCATTGTTTCTCAGTTTATGGCTCCAGTCAGGAGAGCGACCAGACTGAGCCTAGAACCTCTCAGTCCAAATCTGCAACTTCCTGGAAAAGGACCAACAGCCCTAGACTGTGGTAGGTGCCTGATCTGACTCCCACTATAACCATGTGGACTGGTGTAGGAGAAGGAAGTTCCTCGTAAAAGAGGGTGCTGATCCGGCAAACAATATGTGTTCACCCTCAGGAAACAATCCTGAGGAAGCAGAGAATTGCCGTTACTTGCGAAATCCAACATGTCTTTTTTATCATCAAGTTTACAAAAACTTTCCGTGTAGCTATAGTCTCCCTCACTCTAAACCCAAATGACTATAAAGCCATTTCATCTTAGATATGCCAAATTTTTTGTTGTTGTTAAAATAAAGCTACAGCAAATATTTTTCATCTAGATTTTTTACTTATGAATTATTTCTTTTGAATAAACTGCTACAAATGAGTCTGCTGTATAGATGAAAGCATATAAAACATTTTTATGCATTTAATGCAACTATTAAATATCTAAAATAGAAATTTACATTGCCACCAGCAGTGAATCATTTTCACAGAAACCATAACAGTATTAGGTATTAAGATTAAAAATCCTTTTAAAATTATTTAATGGTTTTAATATGCTATCTCCCTGTTGTAATGTACACTTCTTTGACTACTAATATGACTATACATTGTTCCTATTTATGAAAAATTTTTAAAAGAATCTTATTAGATGAGTGAAATTACTATAATTTATTAAGTTATTTTGATATATAACTACTATAAGCAGGATCCTTACAGGAAGAAAACTACTAAAGCTACACTCCACACTGACATCTGCCATATTGCAATTTTCAGGTTCACTTACTCATTCTATATCAACTGCAAGTTACATACATGTGTGCTACTTTCTGGGTGTTACAAAGAGTTAAATGGCCAAGGAGCTATCCTATCTCATTATAAGGATAGTAAAAGGAGCCAGCGAGGAAAAAACAACCACAGACCACTGAACTGATATATTGGATATGCCACATGTAGGACAAGACCCCCTCACTTTCACAACAACTTTCTATCTATGTACAACTGGTTTTCTTCTTCCTTTCTGGAAGGGAGGAAGGATGGGAGGGAGGGAAGAAGACAGAAACACAGACCTATATTTAACCCACAGGAACCTCAAAAAGGTAGAAAAGTTGAAAGGGACACATAGTTAATACAATGGGAACAGAAGCAGTATAACATGTTTCAGTTCCACCAGAGAGAACCATATTTACAAACTACGAAAAAGGGATAATTCTGTATGCAGGGTAATAAGATCTGTTCAATATCACTACTGCTGGAGACCTCCTATCTGCCTCTTATTCCTTTTCTCACTGACCCCTCAATTTGAGATTCAAAACGTAAGTTTAGACCTTTAAACTGATCAGTCCTAAAAACTGTAAAAAGTTTTTCACTAGAAAGACATTTTACTAGAGTAACAGCTATTGAGTTCTCCACCTAATCCCTGAGTACCATGTATAAAAATGGCAACTAGAACATTCCAATTCCTTTACCAAAACTTTTTTTATTCTTTAAAAAAAAACTAAGAGTGAAATCAAGAAATTGAACACAGCAGTAACCTACCATAAAGTCACATTTGGGATTCAAATTAAAAACCCAATTGATAAATACTTTACAGAATTTGTCTGTCTCCTTTCTACAGGGGGAGATATAAAAACACCTTAGTGCAGGCCCATTAACCCATTAAAAGGATACCAAAAGTGGGGCTTTAGTGTGCAGCTGAAGTACTCAGATTTTTACTATTCATAATTTTTCATAAATAAAGCACTTTCCATGAAAGAGATACCTGAAAAAAATACCTTTATTTAGCAGATTCAAACAACATACAGCAATTATAGCTTGCAAAAATAAAAAGCGTAACAAGAAACATACCTATAACCAAACCAAAGCATACCTGTATTCATTTTTACCTGTACCCAAATACAGCCTCATTTTCCCATCTAAACATAAAAAACCGTAACTAAGCAGTAATTTTAAACTATTCTTATCAATGAATATTTTTAGCATTCTAAAGCTATTTAATAGTCCTAATTCCCCAAAACATCTGGCAAACAGTATGTTCTCAATAAATATTAGCTCTCTATATTACTTTGTACTAATACAGGCAAGTAACAGTAAAGGTGAAACCGTGTTATTCATATTAGTAACTAAAATTTTTCTTCAAAGTTCTTAGAAGGGTCCTAACAATAATTTATACATGTGCATCAGTGATGCATCTGTCGTCTAATCTATCTCTACCCTAACAGAGCAATTCTTGTTCTTCTTATGGTCTATAAAATAGATTATAACTCCTTGAAGACTCTGAAGAATACACTGATTTTTTTAGTTATCTTAATACACTGTACTAAACAGAATACATTAGAAAATGACAAGCTGAAGAAAATAAAATTTTAGTGTATATCATGTCCAAGGGAAATAGTAGCACCTGCCTGTTTGAATGTCCTTCCAGAGAACCCAGGATTTAGAACTGTCTTCAAATATGATGAAGCAGCTCTGTTTCAATATGTTTATCTGAAATACAGAGGAAAACTTATGGTGATTTCTTTTAAAATCAAAACCACGAAGTTAAATTTCAATTCAATATTATTAAAAGTTTACTGCAGAAACAGCAAAAGATATTAAGGTAACTTGCCTTTTTGATAGTTCCAAGATAAAACAAGCCATCTGACCATCTAGCTAGGACATCCTGACCCTCTTCAAATTTACATGCTGGCTTTTTGACTTTATGTCCATCCTGTAAAGACAGCTTGGTCAAGGATGTTGGGGTCTTTTGGTTTCGACGTAAAGGAGACCGCTTGTGGACCAGTGAATTACCTGCCCCTGTAGAGTCTCTGTTTAGGAAATAAATAACCATATATAAGACTGACTGAAAGGGAGGGGATATCTGTATGTGTATGGCTGATTCACTCTGTTGTGCTGTGGAGGCTAACACAACATTGTAAAGCAACCAAACGCCAATAAAAATTAATAAAATGAAACAAAACAGGACTGATTTACTTATAGAGCTTATTTTATAACAATCATATATTTCATGTATTAATCAAATTTTTTACTTATTGAAAACCTTACATTTAGGGAAAATATTAACAAGTACCTCATATCATAAAAACTCTCCAGAAACAAAGAAGTTTAAAACAAAATGATAGCAGTTGTCAATATTCATTCAATGAGGCCAGGATTCAGCAACCACTCCAAGGTAACATATTCAGGGCAGCTCTCATCAAAATGACAGCTGTAAGTTGAAGTGGGTAGGCCATGGTCATGAGCAAAGGATGCCTTGAATCTCATATCTAGGTTTAGATAAACTAAAAGAAGCTGCATGGTATAATTTCATAAGCACTTGATAAAGAATAAAAATGACTAGGCCAACAGATACACACTACTATATGTAAAACAGATAAACAACAAGGACCTACTGTATAGCACAGGAAACAATATTCAATATCTTGTAATAACCTATAATGGGAAAGAATCAGAAAAAGAATACATATATAGGAACTTCCCTGGCAGTGCAGGGTTAAGACTCCAAGCTCCCAATGCAGGGGTCACTGGTCAATCCCTGGTCAGGGAACTAAGATCCCGCATGCCATGTGAACAAAAAAAAAAAAAAAAAAGAATACATACATATACACATATATACATATATGTATAACTGAATCACTTTGCTGTACACATGAAACACTGCAAATCAACTGTACTTCAACTTAAAAAAAGATTATGCCACATGTAGTTAAAACACACTAACCAGTGACTCTGGCTAGTTGGGTATATTCAACTCATTGGAAGGGTAGTCATGACCTACCTACAGGGAATCACTACTGAATTAAGCCTTGTTTATTGACGGAAATGTGTCACAGTCCCTCAAATACGCACACTGGAAGTTTAAAAAAAAAAAACTAAGAGACACCAATTTCACAAATCATACTCAACTGAGAAGCCAATTATAAGATCACTTCCATTTTTTAAGCATAAGACCCCAAAATTACATACTCCAAAATTACATTGTAACTTATATATGTTACTGTATAAACAGCATAGCGTACCACCAACAGCTTTCTTAAAGAAAACAAAGCCGTATTTGTTTGGTTTCATTTTCCAAATTTAGATTTTTTTTTTACTAATTAAACATACAACAGTACGTAAAACTAGATAGACGATAATTCGAAAACAGTATAAAAGTTAAGTAAAAACAAAACAAGTAGGGAAGAAAAAAAATGTTTCCAGTTGGGAATACATACTTTCAGTACCTATAAGGATAAACAAATTCTGGGAAATTCTGTCATAAACTACAACATGAACAAACCTTAAAGACATTATGCTAAAGCAAAATCAGCCAGGCAAAATGGACAAATACTGTATAATTCCACTTACATGAGGTTATAAGAGCAGTCAAATTGATAGAGACAGAGAGTAGAATGGGGATTGCCAGTGGCTTGGAGGAGGGAGGAGAAACTAAAGTGTAGAGAGTTTCAGTTTGAAAGATACACTACATTTTAAAAATATCCAAAGGAATATGGGCTTCCCTGGTGGCACAGTAATTGAGAATCTGCCTTCCAGTGCCCAGGACATGGGTTACAGCCCTGGTCCGGGAAGATCCCAAATGCTACGAAGCAGCTAAGCTCGTGCACTGCAGCTGCTGAGCCTGCGCTCTGGAGCCCGCGAACCACAACTACTAAAGCCCACGCGCCTAGAGCCCATGCTCCGCAACAAGAGAAGCCACCGCAATGAGAAGCCCACACACTGCAACGAAGAGTGGCCCCCGCTCGCCACAACTAGAGAGAGCCCAGGCACAGCGGCAAAGACCCAATGCAGCCAAAAATAAATAAATAAAATAAATAAATTTATTTAAAAACTTAAAATTAAAAAAAATAAAAATAAAAATATCCAAAGGAATAATGACTGATAGCATCCCACATTTGTTAAAAAACATTAATCTATATAACCAAGAAGTTAAACAAACTCCAAGTGGATAAATACAAACAGATACACATCCAGACAAACCACAGTAAAAATGCTGAAAGACAGAGAAAATCTTGAAAGCAGCAAGAAAAATAATTCATCACATGCAAGGAAACCCCAGTAAGGTTAACTTCTCATCAAAAACAATGAAGGCCAGAAGGCAGTGAAATGACATATTCAAAGCACTAAAAGAAAAAAAACTGTCAATCAAGAATCCTATATCCAGCAAAACTGTCTTTCAAAAATGAAGGTGAAATATACTCCCAGATAAACAAAACCTGAGAGAATTTGTTGCTAGCAGAGCTACCTTACAAGAAATAAAGGAAGGGCTTCCCTGGTGGTGCAGTGGTTGAGAATCTGCCTGCCAATGCAGGGGACACGGGTTCGAGCCCTGGTCTGGGAAGATCCCACATGCCGCGGAGCAACTAGGCCCATGAGCCACAATTACTGAGCCTGCGCGTCTGGAGTCTGTGCTCCCCAACAAGAGAGGCCGTAACAGTGAAAGGCCCGCGCACCGCGATGAAGAGTGGTCCCCACTTGCCGCAACTAGAGAAAGCCCTCGCACAGAAACGAAGACCTAACACAGCCATAAAATAAAAAATAAATTAATTAATTAAAAAAAAAAAAAGAAAGAAAGGAGGTTCTTAAGGTTGAAATTAAGTAAACCAAGGTAGAAATTCAAATACACACACACACACACACACACACTAAAAAAACAAAGAACACTAGGAAAAGTAATAAGGTAATTATAAAAGACAGTATAAATGCATATTTCCTCTAAAGGAAACATATGGAAAAATATGTACATAACTGTATTGTTAGGCCTATAACATATAGGAATGTAATATATTTGACAATAAGAGCACAAAGGTGTTGGTGGGAACAAAATTGTATTTAAGTAGTGACACCAGATGGCAGCTCCAACCCATAGGAACAAACCTAGAAAACCAAAAATGGTAAGTAAAGTAAATATAAGTGAAATGAGTGTGTCAAGAAAGTATCCACCATATACCAAAGCAAGTCACTGTTTCAAGTAAAAAATGGTGTTCCATGGAAAAGCTACTAGCTCAGCCAGCAACTCAAACAATGGCATTAATACTTTATATATATATATACTTCCTATTCTGTCACACGTAACATTAAAAACCTAAACTCAAGATTAAGATTTAGTGAAAATAATTTCTACTGTTTCATCAAGAATGTTCTTGAATGAAATAGGGTTTTCTGCGTGTGTGTGCGCATGTGTGTTTTGTTTGTTTTACTGTGAGTGCTCAAAAATAAAGAATGCTAGCACAGTTTGATGCCTTGTTTCATGCTAAGGCACACAGCAGTCTGACCAAACACTGTTTTTACGGCATTGTACAAATGTCAACACAGTGGGAAAGCAAACAACATCTTAGTATTATCATGAAAATAGTTTAGACCTTGCAGACCACCTGAAAGGACCCATGGATCACATTTTAAGAGCCATGCTCTAAATAAAGGAATATATATTGTCATACATTATTATCAGAGTCAGCTGTAAGGAAAAGGCATTTCAATACTATAATTAGAAGGGTTAAAAGACTTAAAAGCCTGACAAGATGAGTCCTAGATAAGTAAAAATGGAGAATGAGTCACTACAATAAATTTTATCAGCAGGAATGTTCAATGCCAGGCTGAGAACTTTCTCCAGACAGTGAAACAATACCTTCAAATCACAGTATGAAAATGACCCTATGAGCAAGCAACTTTCTAGAAAGCTACAAATCCAGTGGTCACAGCAGGACTTTGCTTCCCTTAAGTTAAAAAAACTGACTTAAAGCCTGAGCAACCTAATTAATTACGGGTGAGAAATGACCTCAACAGAATGCCAGGGTGACTACAATGACCTAGAGCCTTCCAATTCTAGAGTGGAAGATGTACAAAAATCAAAACTGCAAACATTCCCAGATAGTTTCATATGCTCTGCTATTGCTTCAACAAATTCCCTCCCTTTTTCATCTTTGATGGCAAGGTCTGTCCCCATCTTACTCTCCATTATATTACTCCCACTACACAGTATGTCCTTAGATCTTAAGAAATGAACCATTAAAAAATTTTTTTCCATCTCCTAGTGTTTCCACCTTGCTTCTGCTAATATTTCTGGTGTAACATGTATCAACGGTTAATCTAATAACAGTTGCCCTTGATTCCTTATGCCCCTCTCCCACTACCACCTCCTTATTGTTTCCCTTCCATTCACAGCCAAACCTCTGGGGAAAAGTTACTTGAGTGATTACTATGTGCTCAACCACACATTAAGCTTTCTGCATATTTATTCTTTCACAGATCATTTGTTAAGCCCCCATTATGAGCCATTTACTGTGCCAGCGGAACAGAGATAATACTCAGAACAATGTTATGGAGCCATTTTTACAGATAACGATTTCACAGATCCCTTTTTACATATGATAAAACTGTAACTCTAAGAAGACAGATTAAATAACTTGACCAAAGTTATAGAATTACAGACCAGAGCCAGCATTCAATAAATCTTTCTACTGGCACCTTACCAGTAGCATTCAACTATTCTTAAAAACTTGCAAGGATCGAGGCAGGAAAAGAAGAGAACTAAAATTCCCTTGATTCCTTCTTCCCCTCCCACCACTTCCTCTTATTTCTTCCCTCCCATTCACAGCCAAACCTTTGGGAGAAAGTTATACACATTTAACTGTCTCTGCTCTTACAGTCATTCCCATTTAGTCTCAAACCCACTGCAACACACACCACCACTCTCCCACCCAAACATTCCACCAAAACCAGGGAATGTGTGTGTTACTCTTATTCACAGTTGTATCCTCAATGCTCTATATAGAGCAGGGTACGTAAAAGTCAGAAAGGTTATATGGAATTTATAAAGTTCAAATTCAATTCAAAAAACTATATTTAAAGTAACATTTTTTCTAAAAATGAATCTATGCACAAATAATCTGTTTGCTCTGAGTAAACAAGAGACTCTAATTCACATTCTAAGGCAAATACACACCAATCTTTTATTCATATAAACATGGAGAACATAAATCATGTATTATATAAAACTGCTCTAATAAACAGATATTCTGTAAAACTATTACCCTCTTTTAAAATTCCTCTGCCCCTAAATTAGACATTATGGTAATAATAAAACTATTTCATGTGTGGATTGTAAAAAAAAAAAAAAAAGAAAGAAAAAAAGAAAATTCCTCTGCCCAAAGAAATTTTAGAGAAAACAAAGTAAAAAAGGGTAAATGACCCAATGACCCATAATACCACAACTCAAACATAACTAGGATAAACAATGTACATCTTCCCCTCTAAGGAACTTCCCCCCATTTTTTAACATATTACTTGGAGTATAACTGCTTTACAATGGTGTGTTAGTTTCTGCTGTATAACAAAGTAAATCAGCTATACATATACATATATCCCCGTATCTCCTCCCTTTTGCGTCTCCCTCCCACCCCCCCATCCCACCCCTCTAGGTGGTCACAAAGCACTGAGCTGATCTCCCTGTGCTATCCCCCCATTACTGTCACTGATTACTTCCCTCCTCTCTAGAATGTATCCTTTACTAGAAGTTAAATTGATTTTTAGAATTTTAGAATTTATTATTTCCTTTCTGATTACAAAGGTAAACATGCAGCTGTTTAAATAAATAGAGAAATCAAAACTGAAAATTCCCCATGCTACTTCCTGAAAAGAAATAATGATGACAAGAAAACTGTTCATCTCCTTATTTTTCTTACATATATAATCCATATGTAGATATAATTTACATATGTTTTAAAAGAAGTGGATTATTACACGTACTGCTCTACAAGCCTTCTCACATAACAATGTATCTTAGCCTGTGTAATGTCCATCTGTATAATAAAAGTATGTAAGATAATCTTTCCATCAGCTGTTAAGCTACTTTCCAACTATTACCCAACTGAGGAACACTGAGGATTTTCTAGCGTTTTACTATTACAGACAATAATACAAAGTTCATCCTTTTAAATTTTATTTTTAAAGTATTCCAAATACTATATAAGATAAATTCATAAAGAATAATTACTATATCAAAGAATATGCATTTTCCCTTTTATTGTAGAAAATTATAAATATATACAAAAGTAGACAAATATAATGAACCATCAGATATTCACCATCCAGTTTCAATTATCATCTCATGATGAGTACTGTTTCATTTAAACACCCCATTTCCTCCAAACCCTTATTATGTATATATTTAATGTGATACATATTGTCAAATGAATCTCAAAAGTGGTACCAATAACACTCTGACACTGGACTTCCCTGGTGGCGCAGTGGTTAAGAATCCGCCTGCCAATGCAAGGGACACAGATTTGAGCCCTGGTCAGGGAATATCCCACATGCTGCGGAGCAACTAAGCCCAGGCGCCACAACTACTGAGCCTGAGCTCTAGAGCCCACATGCCACAACTACTGAAAGCCACGCACCTAGAGCCCGTACTCCGCAACAAGCGAGGTCACCACAACTAGAAGACTGCGCACCGCAACGAGAGTAGCCCCGCTTGCCGCAACTAGAAAAAGTCCGGGCACAGCAACAAAGACCCAACACAGTCAAAGATAAAATATAAATAAATAAATCAATTAATTAATTTTTAAAAAACCAACACTCTGACACTATCAGAGTAGTACTTGATGGCCCACACCTTCACCAAAATGGAGTGAGCATTATCCTTTTGCTATTTGACAACACACACAAGCACGAATTTCCATCTATATTTCTATTATTGAGAAGCTTTTCTTCCCCATAAATTTGTTAACAATTTGTATGTCTTCTGGGAACTGCAGTTGATGTTCTTTGCCTGTTTTTAAAACTGAAATGTTAATCCTTTCCATAATGATTTTCAAGAGCATCTTATATACTTTGAACTTCATTATTATACAAGTTGGAAATATTTTTCCCAGTTCATATACTGTAAAAGTTCCTTCATAAATAGACTTTTTGATTGGGAGAATAGTGTTTCTGAGTGCTCAGTTGACTCTGGTCTATGGCTACAAAGCTGTATCTCTCATCTTGCATCAAGGCTATGCTGCCTCTCATGTTTAAGTCAAGCCTGAGAAATTTACACAGAAAACCAAAACAAATAAATGAGTTGGCCCACCTGCCCTTTCCTTAAGCTCTGTACTCCCTACCTTTGCTGTTGGGTTATGAATGCTCTTCTCAACACCCATTAAACCTCCAGTCCGTACCTTTTCTTTTTACTGGATGTTAAGAGTGTCTAGAATATTCCTGCTTCTCCCAAATGGAGTTGATGCAAGCTAAATTTCACAGTATTGGGCAGATAATCTTTAGCATATAAATTCAATGCAATTCCAATGAAAACCCCAGCAGAATTTTTTGAGGTCAAACACTTCAGAAAATTAATATGAAAAACGAAAAGTCCTAGAATAACTAAGTCAACTTTTAAAAGGAAGAACAAAGAGGTGAAGACTTGCCCTACCAGATACTGTGACACATTCCAGAGAAAACTGTTCTGTACTGGTAAGAAACAATCTATAACACCAGTTGAACAAAACAGGTATTTCCAAAACAGATCTATTTATGGGAAATTGTTAATGATAAAAATGATACTATAAGTCTGTACAGACAGGATGTATTATTTACTACACAGTGTTGGAGAAAATGGCTCACTTAAAGGGAGAAACAGTTGTATCCCTAGTTCACAATACACAAAAAGGTGAACTCCAAATGGACCAAAGACATAAAGGTAAAATGTAAAACTTGAATCTAACTGGAAAATGTAGAATATTGTTTTGATCTTGGAAGTGGAGCATACATTCAAAAACATGGAAAGATTCTGCAGAAGTGTTGATAAAAACGGAAACAGAACAAAATATATAGCACAATTATCATTTATGCAAACTGAAAAAATGCATACATAACACCACCATATATTTTATAAGGACACATACATATACAGGATGCATATTAAATATATTCAAGTGGGTATGTTAAGACAATTGGTAAATGAGAGCAGGGATGTGACTAAGGATTAGGGAAACTGGACAAATCCTGACCACAGACTTGGGATGACGTAGCACACTCATAACATATGATACAGGTAACTGAGCAGGAGTCGAATCATATTTCAACAGTACTCACTACTACTATTGCTATTTGCTTTTGAAATTTGACGACACACACATAAAGACTTTCTATCTATAATGCTATTATTATTAGAGTAGCATTTTTTTTTCATCACTACTACTGATATCCATCTTGAAGGAGACTGCCTGGACAAAAAAGTTTCTTTCCTTGAAATCAAGTGGAGACCAAGGGTTCAAGCCACTCTTTCCTTCTTGGTTTACTACTCATACAGTAAATAAGACCCTGACTCAAGAACTTGAGAACTGGATGTATAATTCAAATAGTGTGGCTTTTTTTCTCCCCCAGCCATTCCCCAACTTATTCCCCCAGCTAACTAGGAAACTTTCTGATTGTTACTTGTGAGACCATGGACAGTTTATTTCATCTGTCTGAGATAATCTATGAAGACTACTACAAGGCTAATATTAAAATACATGAGGGGGCCAGACAGCCCGGGCGCTGAGGGAGCAGAGACTGCCTTGTTCCCGGGCGCCGCATCTCTAGTCCAAGGGGGTCCTAGAGGCGCCAGGCAGGAGTGATCCAGGAGCCACTGGGTGCCACCAGCACATCCTTGTAGCCATGAGCAGCCAGCAGGATAAATCGCCCAGCAAAGAAACATCCAAGACACCAGTCAGATTTTTACCACAGTTCTCTACGGGTCTTGGTGCTCCAGCCGGGTGTCAGGCCTGAGCCTCTGAGGTGGGAGAGCCAAGTTCAGGACACTGAACCACCAGAGATCTCCTGGTCCCATGTAATATCAATCAGCGAGAGCTCTCCCAGAGATCTCCGTCTCAACACTAAGACCCAGCTCCACTTGATCAACAAGCACCACTGCTGGACACCCTGTGCCAAACAACTAGCAAGACAGGAACATAACCCCATTCATTAGCAGAGAGGCTACCTAAAATCATACTAAGTTCACAGACACCCCAAAACACACCACCGGAAGCGGTCCTGCCCACCAGAAAGACAACATCCAGCCTCATCCACCAGAACACAGGCACCAGTCCCCTCCACCAGGAAGCCTACATAAGCCACTGAACCAACCTTACCCACTGGGGGCAGACACCAAAAACAATGGGAACTACAAACCTGTAGCCAGAGAAAAGGAGATCCCAAACACACTAAGTTAAGAAAAATAGGAAAACAGAGAAATACGCAGCAGATGAAGGAGCAAGGTAAAAACCCGCCAGACCAAACAAATGAAGTGGAAACAGGCACTCTACCTGAAAAAGAATTCAGAGTAATGATAGTAAAGATGATCTAAAATCTTGCAAATAGAAAACAGAAAATACAAGAAACGTTTAACAAGGACCTAAAAGAATTAAAGAACAAACAAACAATGATGAACAACACGATAAATGAAATTAAAAATTCTCTAGAAGGAATCAACAGCAGAATAACTGTGGCAGAAGAACAGATAAGTGACCTGGAAGATAAAATAGTGAAAATAACTACTGCAGAGCAGAATAAAGAAGAAAGAATGAAAAAAATTGAGGACAGTCTCAGAGACCTCTGGGACAACATTAAATGCACCAACATTCGAATTATAGGGGTCCCAGAAAAAGAAGAAAAAAACAAAGAGACTGAGAAAATATTTGAAGAGATTATAGTTGCAAACTTCCCTAATATGGGAAAGGAATAAATCCAAGGAGAAACACGTCAAGACACATATTAATGAAACTATGAAAAATTAAATACAAAGAAAAAATATTAAAAACAGAAAGGGAAAAGCAACAAATAACATACAAGGGAATCCCCATAAGGTTAACAGCTGATCTTTCAGCATAAACTCTGCAAGCCAGAAGGGAGTGGCAGGACATATTTAAAGTGATGACACGGAAAAACCTACAACCAAGGTTACTCTACCCAGCAAGGATCTCACTCAGATTCGACGGAGAAATTAAAAACTTTACAGACAAGCAAAAGCTAAGAGAGTTCAGCACCACCAAACCATCTTTACAACAAACGCTAAAGGAACTTCTCTAGGCAGGAAACACAAGAGAAGGAAAAGACCTACAATAACAAACCTAAAACAATTAAGAAAATGGTAATAGGAACATACATCTCGATAATTACCTTAAATGTAAATGGATTAAATGTTCCAACTAAAAGACAGACTGGCTGAATGGATACAAAAACAAGCCCTGTATATAGGCTGTCTACAAGAGACCCACTTCAGACCTAGGGACACGTATAGACTGAAAGTGAGGGGATGGAAAAAGATATTCCATGCAAATGGGAATCAACAGAAAGCTGGAGTAGCAATTCTCATATCAGACAAAATAGACTTTAAAATAAAGACTATTACAGGGCTTCCCTGGTGGCACAGTGGTTGAGAATCTGCCTGCCGATGCAGGGGACACGGGTTCGAGCCCTGGTCTGGGAAGATCCCACATGCCATGGAGCGACTAGGCCCGTGAGCCACAACTGCTGAGCCTGCGTGTCTGGAGCCTGTGCTCCGCAACGGAAGAGGCCGCGACAGTGAGAGGCCCGCGCACCGCGATGAAGAGTGGCCCCCGCTCGCCGCAACTGGAGAAAGCCCTCGCACAGAAACGAAGACCCAACGCAGCCATAAATAAATAATAAATAAAATTAAAAAAAAAAAAAAAAGACTATTACAAGAGAAAAAAAAAGACACTACATAATGATCAAGGGATCAGTCCAAGAAGATATAACAATTGTAAATATTTATGCACCCAACGTAGGAGCACCTCAATACATAAGGCAAATGTTAACAGCCATAAAAGGGGAAATCTATAGTAACACAATCATAGCAGAGTACTTTAACACCCCACTTTCACCAATGGACAGATCATCCAAAATGAAAACAAATAAGGAAACACAAGCTTTAAATGATACATCAAACAAGGTGGACTTAATTGATATTTATAGGACATTCCATCCAAAACAACAGAGTACACTTTCTTCTCAAGTGCTCATGGAACATTCTCCAGGATAGATGATATCTTGGGTCACAAATCAAGCCTTGGTAAATTTAAGAAAACTGAAATCATATCAAGTATATTTTCCAACCACAGCACTATGAGACTAGATATCAATTACAGGAAAAAATCTGTAAAAAATACAAATACATGGAGGCTAAACACTACACTACTTAATAACCAAGAGATCACTGAAGAAATCAAAGAGGAAATCAAAAAATACCTAGAAACAAATGACAATGAAAACACGATGACTCAAAACCTACGGGATGCAGCAAAAGCAGTTCTAAGAGGGAAGTTCATAGCAATACATTCCTACCTCAAGAAACAAGAAACACCTCAAATAAACAACCTAACCTTACACCTAAAGCAATTAGAGAAAGAAGAATAAAAAACCCCCAAAGTTACCAGAAGGAAACAAATCATAAAGATCAGATCAGAAATAAATGAAAAAGAAATGAAGGAAACAATAGCAAAGATCAATAAAACTAAAAGCTGGTTCCTTGATAAAATTGATAGAGCATTAGCCAGACTATAAAGAAAAAAAGGGAGAAGACTCAAATCAATAGAATTAGAAATGAAAAAGGAGAAGTAACAACTGACACTGCAGAAATACAAAGGATCATCAGAGATTACTACAAGCAACTGTATGCCAATAAAATGGACAACCTGGAAGAAATGGACAAATTCTTAGAAATGCACAACCTTCCGAGACTGAACCAGGAAGAAATAGAAAATATGAACAGACCAATCACAAGTACTGAAATTGGACTGTGATTAAAAAATCTTCCATCAAACAAAAGCCCAGGACCAGATGGCTTCACAGGCGAAGTCTATCAAACATTTAGAGAAGAGCTACCACCTACCCTTCTCAAACTCTTCCAAAATATAGCAGAGGGAGGAACACTGCCAAACTCATTCCATGAGGCCACCATCACCCTGATACCAAAACCAGACAAAGATGTCACAAAGAAAGAAAACTACAGACCAATATCACTGATGAACAGAGATGCAAAAATCCTCAACAAAATACTAGCAAACAGAATCCAGCAGCACATTAAAAGGATCATACACCACGATCAAGTGGGGTTTATCCCAGGAATGCAAGCATTCTGCAATATATGCAAATCAATCAATGTGATACACCATATTAACAAATTGAAGGATAAAAACCATATGATCATCTCAATAGATGCAGAAAAAGCTTTCGACAAAATTCAACACGCATTTATGATAAAAACCCTCCAGAAAGTAGGCATAGAGGAAACTTACCTCAGCATAATAAAGGTCATATATGACAAACCCACAGCAAACATCGTTCTCAATGGTGAAAAACTGAAACCATTTCCACTAAGATCAGGAACAAGACAAGGTTGCCCACTCTCACCACTATTATTCAACATACTTTTGGAAGTTTTAGCCACAGCAATAAAAGAAAAAGAAATAAAAAGAATCCAAATCGTAAAACAAGAAGTAAAGCTGTCACTGTTTGCAGATGACATGATACTATACATAGAGAATCCTAAAGACACTACCAGAAAACTAGAGCTAATCATTGAATTTGGCAAAGTAGCAGGATACAAAATTAATGCACAGAAATCTCTGGTATTCCTATACACTAATGATGAAAAATCTGAAAGAGAAATTAAGGAAACACTCCCATTTACCGTTGCAGCAAAAAGAATAAAACACCTAGGAATAAACCTACCTAAGGAGACAAAAGACCTGTATGCAGAAAACTATAAGACACTGATAAAATAAATTAAAGATAATACAAACAGATGGAGAGATATACCATGTTCTTGGATTGGAAGACTCAACATTGTGAAAATGACTATACTACCCAAAGCAATCTACACATTCAATGCAATCCCTACCAAACTACCAATGGCATTTTTCACAGAACTAGAACAAAAAATTTCACAATTTGTATGGAAACACAAAAGACCCTGAACAGCCAGAGCAATCTTGAGAGAGAAAAACGGAGCTGGAGGAATCAGGCTCCCGGACTTCAGACTACACTACAAAGTTACAGTAATCAAGACACTATGGTACTGGCACAAAAGCAGAAATATACATCAATGGAATAGGATAGAAAACCCAGAGATAAACCCATGCACATATGGTCACCTTATCTTTGATAAAGGAGGCAAGAATATACAATGGAGCAAAGACAGCCTCTTCAATAAGTGGTGCTGGGAAAACTGGACAACTACATGTAAAAGGATGAAATTAGAACACTCCCTAACACCATACACAAAAATAAAATCAAAATGGATTAAAGAGGGCTTCCCTGGTGGCGCAGTGGTTGAGAATCTGCCTGCTAATGCAGGAGACACGGGTTCGAGCCCAGGTCTGGGAGGATCCCACATGCCGCGGAGCAACTAGGCCTGTGAGCCACAACTATTGAGCCTGCGCGTCTGGAGTCTGTGCTCCGCAACAAGAGAGGCCACAGTAGTGAGAGGCCTGTGCACCGCAATGAAGAGTGGCCCCCGCTTGCCGCAACTAGAGGAAGCCCTCGCACAGAAACGAAGACCCAACACAGCCAAATAAATAAATAAATAAATAAATAATAATTAAAGGTGCAAAAAAAAAAAAAAAGGATTAAAGACCTAAACGTAAGGCCAGACACTGTAAAACTCTTAGAGGAAAACACAGGCAGAACACACTATGACACAAATCACAACAAGATCCTTTTTGACCCACCTCCTAGAGAAATGGAAATAAAAACAAAAATAAACAAATGGCACCTAATGAAACTTAAAAGCTTTTGCACAGGAAATCATAAACAAGACGAAAAGACAACCCTCATAATAGGAGAAAATATTTGCAAACGAAGCAACCATCAAAGGATTAATCTCTAAAATATACAAGCAGCTCATGCAACTCAATATCCAAAAAACAAACAACCCAATCCAAAAATGGGCAGAAGGCCTAAATAGACATTTCTCCAAAGAAGATATACAGATTGCCAACAAACACATGAAAGGATGCTCAGCATCACTAATTATTAGAGAAATGCAAATCAACACTACAATGAGGTATCACCCCACACCAGTCAGAATGGCCATCATCAAAAAATCTACAAACAGTAAATGCTGGAGAGAGTGTGGAGAAAAGGGAACCCTCTTGCACTGTTGGTGGGAATGTAAATTGATACAGCCAATATAGAGAACAGTATGAAGGTTCCTTAAAAAACTAAAAATAGAACTACCATATGACCCAGCAATCCCACTACTGGGCATATACCCTGAGAAAACCATAATTCAAAAAAGAGTCACATGCCACAATGTTCACTGCAGCACTATTTACAACAGCCAGGACATGGAAGCAACCTAAGTGTCCATGGACAGATGAATGGATAAAGAAGATGTGGCCCATATATACAATGGAATATTACTCAGCCATAAAAAGAAATGAAATTGAGTTATTTGTAGTGAGGTGGACGGACCTAGAGTCTGTCATACAGAGTGAAATAAGTCAGAAAGAGAAAAACAAATACCATATGCTAACACATATATATGGAATCTAAAAAAAAAAAAAAAAAGGTTCTGAAGAACCTAGGGGCAGGACAGGAATAAAGATGTAGACATAGAGAATAGACTTGAGGACATGGGGAGGGGGAAGGGTAAGCTGAGACAAAGTGAGAGACTGGCACTGACATATATATACTCCCCAAGCCCCCTGCATTGCAAACACGGAGTCTCAACCACTGGACCACCAGGGAAGTCCCAGAATACAGCCTTATTATAAACAACTAACTCATACCCTTTTGTCTCCTAAGCTGCTAATAACTGAAAATTGGTATCTCAGAACAAATATACTTTTTAATTAATCAGATCATTTAAGCAACCAAAACAGGCCATTCCCCAAACCATTTTGAAGAAAAGGCCAAATGAAAGTTAAGGAAAACATAATGATTTTATTTAAACTGTAGAGCTGTGGACGTTCAACAAATATTTACTGAATACCTGCTAGGTGCCAGGTACTATGCTAGGTGGTAAGAGAAACAACTATGAAAGAATATGTGACATAAAACCAAGGAACCACAGCCTAAGTGGGGAAACAAAAGGGCACACAAAAACTATGTAACATAATTCCTATAATGAATATGCTCAAAAAGAATTTCTAATCTATCCAGAAGCAAGAGAAAAGGTCAGTCAAGGCTTCATCAACACTCAGCTAATTAACCTGAAAAATGAGTAGTAGTTTCCCAGATTAACTTTATAGAGGGCTTTGTAAGCCTGGGGAACATATGCAAAGGCACAAAGTCCCAAAACAACACATACTTTTCTAGGAACAAAACTTCAGAATAGTTACAGCTCAAATTATAACAGAGAGAAAGTGGCAAAAATAACACTGGCCAAATGAAAAAGACCCAAGCTAAATTAAATATCTTGCCTCTCTACTTCACTGCTATATATCCCATGTACCTAGCACATAACTAGGTTCTCAGTACTGGCTGAATGAATGAACATACAAATAAATGAATGCTATTAAAGGAGAGAAAAGATGGGAACCATAATAAATCTGCGATAATCTATGAACAAGAAAAGAATAACATGAATTAGGACCATGAAGAAATTGGAGTGAGGAAAAAAAAAGCCCTGTGTAGTAGGGCTTTGAGTAACTTAGTTTATATACTTTAGGCTTTCCAAGGTTTTTATTTTAATAATCATAGCATGACTCATATTAAGAAATAATTTTAAAACTGGACTGGACAGATACTAAGAATTATCTTGATATGGTATTAAAAGCAAAGGAGAAATTTAGAATAACTCCCAGGTTTTCAAATTGGGGAACTGGGAGGACAGTATGAGGGAAATTAGGAGGAAAACAGTAGCAACATTAAATTATCTGCATTTCATCAAAGAAGGGATGTCTATTAGACAAAATATTTATAAACATTGACCATATACTGAGACACAAAACAAGCCTCAAAAAATTTCAAGTTATAAAATCATATGGGGACTTCCCTGGTGGCAACCTGGTTAAGAATCCACCCGCCAATACAGGGGACACAGGTTCGAGCCCTAGTCCAGGAAAATCCCACATGTCACGGAGCAACTAAGCCCGTGTGCCACAACTATTGAGCCTGCGCTCTAGAGCCCATGTGCCACAACTACTGAAGCCCGCATGCCTAGAGTCTGTGCTCCGCAACAAGAGAAGCCACTGCAATGAGAAACCCGCGCACCACAATGAGGAGTAGCTCCCACTCGCCGCAACTAGAGAAAGCCCGCGCACAGCAACGACGACCCAACGCAGCTAAAAATAAAAACAAAAAAATTAAATCTTTAAAAAAAGAGAAAAATCATATGGCCTATGTTCTCTGACTGCAACGGTATAAAGCTAAAAAGCAATAAGAAATATAAATTAAAAGTTTAAATATCTAGACGTATTCTTCTAAAATAACCCATGGGCCAAAGAAGCAATCATAATGGAAATTACCGAGCATTTTGAATTGAACAATTATAGTAACACCATATATTAAAACTTTTAGGATGCAGCTAATGCAGTACTTAGATAAGTCTTAAAATATCTGTCTTAGAAAAGAATAAATTAAGTCTTCTTTTGTGGCCTAACATATAATGTATATTGAAGAATGTTCCATGTACACTTAAAACACATGATGGAATAGAAGAAAGTATATTCTGTTCCTTTTGGATGGAATGTTCTGTATATATCTGTGAAAGTCCACCTGGATCATTTAAGACCAATGTTTCCTTTTTGATTTTCTGTCTGGATGATCTATCCATTGATGAAAATGGAGTATTAAAGTCCCTGTTATTATTGTACTGCTGTGTATTTCTCCCTTTAGGTTTGTTAACATTTGCTTGAAAATATTCAGGTGCTCCTATCTGGGTGCATAAATATTTACAAATATTAAAACCTCTTGTTGTATTGACCCCTTTATCATTACCTTCTGCATCTCTTATTACAGTCTTTTCCCACTACGATGGTATGAAACTAGAAATCAATCACAAGAAAAAAACTGGAAAATTCACAAATATGTGGAGATTAAACAACATACTACTGAACAACCAATAATTCAAAGAAGAATCAAAAGATAACAAAAAATATCTTGAGACAAATGAAAGTGAAAATACAACATATCAAAACTTATGAGATGCAGCAAAAGCAGTTCTAAGAGGGAAGTTCACAGTAATACAGGCCTATGTCAGGAAACCAGAAAAATCTCTAATAAACAACTTAACTTTACATCTCAAGGAACTAGAAAAAGAAGAACAAAGGCCAGAGTTAGCAGAAAGAAGAAAATAACAAAGATCGGAGCAGAAATAAATGAAATATAGACTATAAAGACAATAAATAAGATCAATGAAACTAAGAGCTCATTCTTTGAAAAGAAAAGCAAAATAGACAAACCTTTAGCTAGAGTCACCAAGAAAAAGAGAGAACTCAAATCAGTAAAATAAGAAGTGGGGCTTCCCTGGTGGCACAGTGGTTGAGAATCTGCCTGCTAATGCAGGGGACACAGGTTCGAGCCCTGGTCTGGGAAGATCCCACATGCCGCTGAGCAACTAGGCCCGTGAGCCACAACTACTGAGCCTGTGCGTCTGGAGCCTGTGCTCCGCAACAAGAGAGGCCACAATAGTGAGAGGCCCGCGCACCGCGATGAAGAGTGGCCCCTGCTTCCCGCAGCTAGAGGAAGCCCTCGCAAAGAAACGAAGACCCAACACAGCCAAAAAAATTAAAATAAATAAATAAATAATTAAAGGTGCTAATAATAATAATAATTTTTTAAAAATACGTTAAAAAAAAAAAGTGAAAGAGGAGATGTTACAACTGATACCACAGAAATACAAAGAACCATAAGAGACTACTATGAACTGTACATCAACAAGATGGACAACCTAGAAGAAATGAGTGAATTCCTAGAAACACACAATCTACCAAGACTGAATCATGAAGAAATAGAAAATCTGAACAGACCGATTACCAGTAAGAAGACTGAATCAGTAATTTTAAAACAAACTCCAAACAAACAAAAAGTCCAGGTACACATGGCTTCATTGGTAAATTCTACTGAACATTCAAAGAATTAATACCAATCCACCTCAAACTCTTTCAAAAAATAAAAGATGAGGGAACACTTCCAAATTCATTTTATGAGACCAGCATTACCCTGATACCAAAACCAGTCAAAGATGTCACAAGAAAATTACAGACCAATATCCCTGATAAACACAGATTCAAAAAACCCTCAACAAAATATTAGCAAGCTGAATTCAACAATATATTAAAAAGATCACACACAACAATATATTAAAATGATCAAGTGGGATCATCCAGAGATGCAAGGATGGTGTAACATCCACAAATCAGTCAATTTGATACACAATTAACAAAATGAAGAATAAAAACCATATGATCACCTCAATAGATGCAGAAAAAGCATTTGACAAAATTCAAAATCCATTTATGATAAAAACTCTCAACAAAGTGGATGCAGAGGGAATGTACTTCAACATATTAAAGGCCATATATGACAAGCCCACAGCTAACATCACACTCAGTGCTGTTCCTCTAAGATCAAGAACAAGACAAGAATGCTCACTCTTACAACTTTTATTCAACACACTATTAGAAGTCCTAGCCTGAACAATTAGTCAAGAAAAAGAAATACAAAGAAGGCATACATGGTCAACAAACACGTGAAAAGATGCTCAACATCACTAATTATTAGAGAAATGCAAATCAAAACTACAATGAGGTATCACCTCACACCGATCAGAAGAGCCATCATCAAAAAATCTACAAACAATAAATGGTAGAGGGGTGTGGAGAAAAGGGAACCCTCCTACACCGTTGGTGGGAATGTAAATTAGTACAGCCACTATAGAGAACAGCACAGAGGTTCCTCAAAAAAACTAAAAATAGAGTTACCATATGACCCAGTAATCCCACTCCTGGGCATATACCCAGAGAAAACCATAATCCAAAAAGATACACACACCCCAATGTTCACTGCAGCACTATTTATTGGGTTGGCCAAAAAGTTCATTCAGTATTTTCTAGAAGATGGCTATAGTAGCACTTAGCTGTCTTTAACTTCATTTGAAACAATTTTGTTATACTGTATTGTGACAGCTGTCATATCAGCGTGCATTTAAAAAAAAAAAACCTATCAAAATTGGTGAATTTTTGTGTAGCCATTTTAATATTGAAGATGGAAGAAAAAAAAGCAACATTTTCAGCATATTATGCTTTATTATTTCAAGAAAGGTAAAAATGCAACTGAAACTCAAAAAAAAGACTTGTGCAGTGTATGGAGAAGGTGCTGTGACTGATCGAACGTGTCAAAAGTAGTTTGCAGAGTTTCATGCTGGAGACTTCTCACTGGACAACACTCCACGGTCGGGTAGACCAGCTGAAGATGACAGAGACCAAATCGAGAAATTAACTGAGAACAATCAACGTTATACCATGCGGGAGATAGCCGACATACTCAAAATACCCAAATCGAGCATTAAAAATCATTTGCACCAGCTTGGTTATGTGAATCACTTTGATGTCTGGGTTCCACATAAGTTTGGTGAAAAAAACCTTCTTGACTATATTTCTGCATGCAACTCTCTACTTAAATATAACGAAAACGTTCTGTTCTTAAAACAAATTGTGATGGGCAATGAAAAGTGGATACTGTACAATAATGTGGAATGGAAGAGATCGTGGGGCAAGTGAAATGAACCATCACCAACCACACCAAAGGCCGGTCTTCATCCAGAGAAGGTGATGTTGTATATATGATGGGATTGGAAGGGAGTCCTCCATTATGAGCTCCTTCCAGAACACCAAACGATTAATTCCAACAAGTACTACTCCCGATTAGACCAATTGAAAGCAGCACTCGACGAAAAGCATCCGGAATTAGTCAACAGAAAATGCATACTCTTCCAACAGGATAATGCAAAACCGTATGTTTCTTTGATGACCAGGCAAAAATAGTTACAGCTTAACTGGGAAGTTCTTATTCATCTGCCATATTCACCAGACATTGCACCTTTGGATTTCCATTAATTTCGGTCTTTACAAAATTCTCTTAATGGAAAAAATTTCAATTCCCTGGAAGACTGTAAAAGGCACCTGGAACAGTTCTTTGCTCAAAAAGATAGAGTTTTGGGAAGACGGAATTATGAAGTTGCCTGAAAAATGGCAGAAGGTAGTGGAACAAAATGTTGAATGCACTGTTCAATAAACTTCTTGGTGAAAATGAAAAATCTTTTATTTTTACTTAAAAACTAAAGGAACTTTTTGGCCAACCCAATACAACAGCCAAGACATGGAAGCAACCTAAATGTCCGTCAACAGAGGAATAGATAAAGATGATGTAGTACATATATACAACGGATTATTACTCAGCCATAAAAAAGGAACAAAATAGTGCCATTTGCAAAGATGTGGACAGACCCAGAGACTGTCATACAGAGTGAAGTAAGTCAGAAAGAGAAAAACAAATATTATATACTATTGATTATATGTGGAATCCAGAAAAAATGGTACAGATAAACTTATTTGCAAAACAGAAATAGAGACACAGATGTAGAGAACAAACTTATGGATACCAAGGGGGGAAGGGAGGGGTGGGATAAACTGGGAGATTGGGATTGACATATATACACTACTATGTTTAAAACAGATAACTAATGAGAACCTACTGTATAGCACAGGGAACTCTACTCAGTGCTCTGTGGTGACCTACATGGGAAGGAAATCTAAAAAAGAGGGGATATATGTATACATATAGCTGATTAACTTTGCTGTACAGCAGAAACACAACATTGTACAGCAACTATACTCTAATAAAAATTAATTTTAAAATAAATAAAATAAAATTGATTGCAAAAAAAAAGAAATCCAAATTGGAAAGGAAGAAGTAAAACTGTTTCTATTTGAATATGACATGACATTACATATTAAAAACTCTACCAAAAAACTGCTAGAACTAGTAAACAAATTCAGTAAAGTTATTACAGGATATAAAACCAACAAACAAAAACCTGAGTTTCTATATACTAATAACAAATTATCAGGAAGAGAAATTAAGAAAACAATCCCACTTACAATTGATTCAAAGAGAATAAAATACTTAGGAATAAATTTAACTACGGAAGGGAAAGACCTGTACTCAGAAAACTATAAGACACTGAAGAAAGAAACTGAAGACACAAATAAATGGAAAAATATACCATGCTCATGGATTGGAAGAATGAGTACTGTGAAAATGTCCATACTACCCAAAGCCACCTAGAGAGTCGATGCAATCCCCTATCAAATTTCCAAGGCATTTTTCACAGAAATAGAACAAAAAATTTTACAATTTGTATGGAACCACACAAGACCCCGAACAGCCAAAGCAATCTTGAGAAAGACAAACAAAGCTGGAGGGATCACACTTCCTGATTTCAAACTATATTACAATTATCTCATAAAGCTATAGTAAACAAAACAGTATGGTAAAGGCATAAAAACAAACAGATCAATAGAACAAAATAGACAGCCCAGAAATAAACCAATGTATATATGGTCAAACAGTTTACAACAAAGGAACCAAGAACATACAATGGGGAAAGGACAGTCTCTTCAATAAACAGTTTTGGGAAAACTGGACAGCCACATGCAAAAGAATGAAACTGGATCACTATCTTACACCAGTCACAAAAATTAACTTAAAATGGAATAAAGACTTGAACATAAGACCTGAAACCATACAACTCCTAGAAGAAAACACAGGATGTAATAAGCTCCTTTACATCAGTCTTGGCAATGATTTTTTGGATTTCACACTAAAAGCAAAGGCAACAGAAGTAAAAATAAACAAGTCGAACTACATCAAACTGAAAAGCTTCTGCAGAGCAAAGGAAACCATCATCAAAATAAAAAAGCAACCTACAGAATGGGAGAAAATATTTTCAAATTACATATTGTGTAATGGGTTAATATGCAACATATATAAGCAACTCATACAACTCAATAGCAAAACGACAAACAATCTGATTAAGAAATGGCCAGAGAATCCGTATAGACACTTTTTCCAAAGAAGACATACAGATGGCCAACAGGCACATGAAAAGGAGCTCAACATCACTAATCAGCAGGGAATGTAAATTAAAACCACAATAAGTTAACACCTCTCTTTTGATAACAGAATGGCTATTATCAAAAGGACAACAAATAAGTGTTAGTGAGGATGTGGAGAAAAGGGAACCCTTGTGCACTATTGGTGGAAAATGTAAATTGGGGCAGCTACTATGGAGAACAGTATGGAGAGTCCACAAAAAATTTAAAATAGGACTACCACATGATCCAACAATTCCACTTCTGGGCATTCATCTGAAGAAAACAAAAACACTGACTCAAAAATATATATGCACCCCATGTTCATTGCAGCATTATTTACAATACACAAGACATGGAACCTGAGTTTCCATTTATGTATGAATGGATAAAGAAAACACAGGGTGGGGGACGTCCCTGGCAGTCCAGTAGTTAAGACTCCCCTCTCCCAATGCAGGGGGCACGGGTTCGATCCCTGGTCAGGGAACTAAGATCCCGCATGCTGCACAGTGTGACCAGTCAGAAGGAAGGAAGGAAGGGAGGGAGGGAGGGAGGGAGACAGAGGAAAAAAAAAAAGGAAGAAAGGAAGGAAGGAAGGAAGGATGGGAGGGAGGGAGGGAGGGAGGAAGGAAGGAAGAAAGGAAGGAAGGAAGGAAGAAAGAAAGAGAGAGGACTTCCCTGGTGGCGCAGTGGTTGAGAATCCGCCTGCCAATGCAGGGGACACGGGTTCGATCCCTGGTCCGGGAAGATCCCACATAATGCAGAGCAACTAAGCCCATGCGCCACAACTACTTACCCTGCGCTCTAAAGCCCGTGTGCCACAACTACTGAAACCCGTGTGCCTAGAGCCCGTGCTCTGCAACAAGAGAAGCCATCACAATGAGAAGCCCGTGCACCGCAACAAGAGTAGCTCCCCGCTCGCAGCAACTAGAGGAAGATGGCACCCAGCAACAAAGACCCAACTCAGCCAAAAATAAATAAATAAACAAATAAATAACATTTAATTAGAAAGAAAGAGAAAAGAAAACGTAGGGTGTGTGTATGTGTAAAATGGAATACTGTTCATCCACAGAAAAGAATGAAATCTTGCCATTTGCAACAACATGGATGGACCTGAAGAACATTAGACTAAATGAAATAAATCAAAGACAAATACCATATGATCTCAATTACAAATGGAATCTAAAACAACAACAACAATAACAATAAATTGAGCTCATAGATACAGAAAACAGATTGGTGGCTGCCAGCTGTGGGGAGTAGGGGTAGGAAGGGTGGGCCAAATGGGTGAAGAGGGTCAAAAGGTACAAACTTCCAGTTATAAAACAAGTCATAGGCATGCAGTGTACAGCACAGTGACTATAATTAATAATACTATATTTCATACTTGAAAATTGCTAAAAGAGAAAAGCCTAAAAGTTCTCATCATAAGAAAAAAGTTTTATAACCATGTACGATGACAGATGTTAACTAGATTATTGTGGTAATCATTTTGCAATATATACAAATATCAAATCATTATGTTGTATGCCTGAAATATAATATGTCAATCATACATCAAAAAACAAAGAAACAAAATCCCAGCAGTGGATGCAGGGTCACACCAGGGATTGAAATGAGAAAAGTTCTAGTTGTCATTTTTACTTTGCCAGTTGGAGTAAGTTTTCAACTAGTAAAAAGTGGAGCAGATCCCGGAAAACAAAACAAAACAAAAAAGCAAAGATAAAAGATAGAAAGTTAATAAGTATCCATCTCATGTTGAAGGCGGGGCGGGGGGGGGGGGGGGGGAATAACAACAAAAGCAAGGAAACCAAATGAAAAAAAAAGAATCGAAATTAATGAAAGAAAAAAAACCCATAAAACAGAACCAGTGGCACCAAAAATCAGTCCTTTGAAAAGACTGATAAAACTGGCAAACATCTGCAGAAGATTAACTAGGAAATCTAGGAAGCAGCTGGATATAAAAATACATGAAATCAGAAATCAGAAGCTCAGAACAAAAATCAGGTTTGGAACTAAAGATCTGGAAGTCTTGAAAATACTGATGGCTCTTTGGAGCCCTGGACAGAAATGAGAAGAGAAATAGGATGAGGAGGATTTTACTGTATTAAGGTGGCAGAGTAAAGATTTTTCTGTCCCTTCTCTCCCTAATATAAGGAGAAAAGAAAAAATTAAAAGAGTCCATCTTCATTCATATGAGAGTAGTTGTGAAACTACAAACCACAATACAGGAAAATGGAAAGCCAATGAAAGAATAATAAACACTGCTAAAATGAGGAAGATTAAACTTAAGTGCCCAGCAGAAAGAACAATGAGAAGCAAACCCATTTGTCCCACAGAACCCCAAAAGCCTGAAGAACTGGTGGCACCAGATGAAAAAGGCAGAGGTCAGGTGGGGCACAAAGAATGGAATAATATGCAGAAGTCTGCAGAAAAGGACAGTTGGATTCCCAAGTCACATCCCCAATCCTGCATTTCCCATCAGAAGACGGAAAGTTTATTCTTTCAAGGAACTGAATACACAAGGGAAACACAAGACACAGGGAGGGGAATAGGTGTAGTGTCTACTGAAAATAGGGGTAAGTTTTCTTTATAAACATATCAAGCCAATAAATAAAAAAGGAATGAATGAATTTTTTAAGTCACCATTTTGCATTACCTAATGAATAAATGGATCCTTGCACTGAGCATCAGTAGCTTCTAATCGTGCACAATGAACACCCAGACATTATATGCTTCTTGACGGGAGAAGACACCACACCTATGAGGTAGTCTTGCCCCCACCCCAAAAAACAAACCTCAATCTGGTAAGGCTCTAGGTCTAGCCACCAATTTATAGGAAATGCAGAGAAATAAATGGTCAGCTACCCAACAGGGATATAATCAGCAAGATCCAGGCTGGGAAATCTGCATGTTAAATGACCTGGTTTCTTTAGCAAATAACAGGAAGGGGAGGGAGGGAGGGAAGAAAAGAGGGAGAAAAGAAGAAAGCAAGGAAGGAAAGGTTGAGATGCAAGCTGGAACCTGTAAGTGAAAAAGATTTAAAACATTTATTTTTAATTTGGCAAAACTAAACTGTAATCTTTAAGAGGCATGTTTGCATAATAAGACTAGAAAGAAAAATAAGTTATCACCACAAAAGTCAGGATGTGATTACCTTTGAGGGAACAGAAGACTTGAAATTTGGGCTTCTGCGTTGGCTGGCAACATTCTATTTCTTGACCTGGGATTGGTTACAAAGACCTTCATGTTATAATAATTTATTAACCTATAAATTTATTTTATGCAGTCTACATATGTGCTTTGTCTTATACCTCTGAAAAGGGTTTTGTTAAAAAAAAAAAAAAACTATAATATCCTCAGAAATCTGAGAAAATACTGCATCCATGAAGTAAGATACTGTGAAAGGGAGAATAATAACAAGCTCTAAGAAATGAAATTACAGCCAAAATAAAAAACTCAATAGAACAAAAACCAAAACTATCTGAAAATAGCTAAGAAAATCAGAGTATCAATCTAAGAAATCTAACATGTGACTAGTAAAAGTACAATAAACAGTAAAAGAAATAGATAGAAAATTATCAAAGGAAAAGTAGAAGAAAACATTCTAGAACTGAAGGATAAGAGTCATCAGATTGAAAAGGTAAATCAAATGAAAAAGACTCAGGCCAAGAAAATCAAGGACAAAGATATTATGCTTAGAAAGGCAACTTACAAAGGACTGAGAATAGGAATGACATTATCATTACAGCAACATTAGAAGCTAAAAGACAATGAAACTACTCATTTAAAATTCTGAGCGAAAAATAAATTGGGTGAAAATCAACTTTATAACCAGCCAAATTATCAATCAAGAGTGAAGGTAGGGACTTCCCTGGCAGTCCAGTGGTTAAGACTCCGCCCTTCCACTGCAGTGGGCGCGGGTTAGACCCCTGGTCGGGGAACTAAGATCCCACATGCCTCATGGCCCCCCCCCCAAAAAAAAAGAATGAAGGCAAAATAAGAGTATTTTCAGGTCTACGAAGTCTGTAAGACTTGTCCCCAAACACACGTTCTTTGGCCCTGACAGAAGACACCAAAGAGAGGAACTAAACCAAATAAAAGGCAGACATAAGATACAAGGAAGTCAACATAGCAGACAAGCAAAGGGATGACTGTGAAGGCAAGCCCCAAGACAACATCTTTTAGTGAGCTACGAGTCCAGATTAGAGCAGAACTCCAGAAGAGCTCCAGGAGAATATCTCTAAGAAATATAAACGCAACTGATAAATAACAGATTGACTGTGGAAAAGAACTGCAAGACATCTTACAAACAGTGGAAAGATCTGTGAAGATTTCAATGTTCAAAGAAAACTAAGTAAATTTTCATGAGACAATTTTTAAACCTAGCTGTATGAGAAAGAAATAGAATCCTAGAGATAAGAGCTAAAAACAGCTAACAAATGCCTGACATTGTTCTAAGATCTTTGCATATGTTAACTCACTAAAGCCTCACCATTACTTTGCCGTATCATATTCTATGTGGCTCATATGTGAACTATTTTTATATAATCATACAAAGGTAAACAGGTTTTGATATTTTTTATATAACCATATTGAAAGAATGGAGGAAGAGGCTATGAGAGAAATTCCTCATCCAACATCACAGGAAGAAAATGCCTAAAATTGGTGAATCAAGGCAAAGCAATGGGGACTTCCCTGGTGGCGCAGTGGTTAAGAATCCGCCTGCCAATGCAGGGCACATGGGTTCGATCCCTGGTCCGGGAAGATCCCACATGCCGTGGAGCAACTAAGCCCATGCGCCACAACCACTGAGCCTGCGCTCTAGATCCCGCGAGCCACAACTACTGAAGCCCACACGCCCTAGAGCCCATGTGTGGCAACTACTGAGCCCGCGGGCTGCAACTACTGAAGCCCGCATACCTAGAGCCTGTGTTCCGCAAAGAGAAGCCACTGCAATGAGAAGCCCGCGCACTGCAACAAAGAGTAGTCCCCGCTCGCCGCGACTAGAGAAAGCTCGCACACAGCAAGGAAGACCCAACACAGCCAAAACTAATTAATTAATTAATTAAGGCACAGCAATGGGACTTCCCTGGTGGTCCAGTATCTAAGACGCCCTGCTTCCAATGCAGGGGGCCTGAGTTCAATTCCTGGGCAGGGAACCAGATCTCACATGCCTCAACTAAAAGATTCCACATGCCTCAACTAAAAGATTCCGCATGCCACAACGAAGATCCCGCATGCCGCAACTAAGACCTGGCGCAGCCAAATACATAAATAAATATATATTTTTAAAAAGACACAGCAATGTTTTATTTAGAAATATAAAGAAGAAATAGCTATAAGTTAAAAATAGTTGCCTCTAAGAAGGGTAGAGGGAACAGATAAAGCAACTGCATCTTTTTGGTTAAAAGTTTTAAAATTTTACAACTATTTGATGTTTTATACTCGTAGTAAGTAATACTTTGATGAATATTAGAAATTAACTTTAAAAATATAGAAAATGATAAAAGTGAAGAAAAACTCTTGGTAACATCAACATCCACAGCAGTGTTTCCCAAAGGATATCCTCTGCAATAACAGTTCTACATGAAAAAAGTAGAACTAAATGTAGTTCTACTTTTTTCATGCAGTTGCTACATGAAAAAAATAATACCATGTAAAGTGGGGGGCTTTTTCACAAAGGATTACTTTGAAGGCTTTAATATGTTATGACACACTTTACAGTTTTTCCTTAACATTAGACCACAGAACTCCCCACACTCCCTTCCCCTTGAACCAGCTCAAAAACCTACTGTTTTAAGTCAGCAGTTCTCAAATGTAATTAGGTCTATAGACCAGTGTCAATCTATAACAAAGGAAAGCAAGGACAATATATTGAGCTTTAATTGAGTTAAAATTAATCACCTTACCGACCATTCTGTATTTTGAGAGCATATCCTTCTTACATTCTTAGAGCTGAAATACCTCTTCTTTTACGAAATAATGGTGATATGTGGCAGTTTTTTAAAACATTTTTACTTCCCAAAATAAAAAGCTGGCAACCCTAGGTCAGTACACTACCTTCATCCCACCAAGAAAAGCTAAAGGTCTGTGCAAGTCAAATCTGGGAATCTTCAGAAAACTCTTTTACTCAAATGATGAACGAAAGAATCCTCTGAGGAAAGGAGTCACCACAGAAATAGAAAGATAATACAGAGAGAAATATCATAAAAAAAAAAAAAGACAACTAAGAAAAAGGAGAAAGTAGCGTATCAGATGTACCTAATAGGTTAGGTAAAATAAGTAATAAAAACTGTTTATCGAAGTTAACAATTCCAGTCGCATATGATCATTGAGCTTAAATGCCAGACAACACGGGGTTTAGAAGCAAAGACTAACAGGCTAAGTTTAGCTTACTCTTTCTAAAAGCTTAGCTCCTCAAGGAGGTAAAAAGACATTTTGGGATGGGAAAAAATCTGAGCATTAATACAAGCTACTGGTTGCAAGAATGAAGAGGCTGTTGAAACTAGATTATTTTTTAACCATAAATATTCATATTCTAACAAACCTATTCTCTTACTTTCATACACTGATGATTAAGTCTGAATCTTCCGTGTAAAACATATATTAAAAACAGACTCAAACAATTTTCTAGAAATTTATGACCTAATAACTTCAAACAAATGGAATTTGCATTTCAAATTACAAGTGAAAGAAAATATTTTGCTTTCTAAAACTTTACACAGTGTCTGGCACCAAGTAGGTACTTAATAATTATCTCTTGAATAAATTAATGAAAGCCTATACTTACCAGTACACATACTACTTAAAAAAAGAAAAATCCACCTATCAGGCAAATATCACTATCCTATGAATACACATATGCTACACAAAAAGCCAAAAACTCTTTTTAAATTGCCCTTAATTTCACCTCACTTGAAGACAAACTAAAAGCAGAGGCAAATTCTCCACCCCAACCTCAGGTTCGGCCTGTGCCCTGTAGAGTTAAAAATAGCTTAGCCAGCTAACAGGTCAGGCAATGACAGAAGTGTTTACAATTTCAGTGAGTGTGGCTTTGGCTCTCTTCATGAAATTATAGAAAATATAAAAACCTTAAAATTTAGGATAAAGTACCAGTTTTATAGAACACTTCTGTATGCTCAGGCTTTTGCAACAAGTATATAATATATTGTGATCACAAAAGATTTTTATAAACTATTAAAAAGGATGGTTAACTTTTTTAAAAATTGTAAATGACACTTATATTAATATATCAAGTGTTTTCAGAATGGCAAAGAAATACCAAACATTTAGAGAGAGTATAAGATTTCAAGAATATACTGGATTTTTTAAAATGACAGTTGGTTAAGTCTTTTCATCACAACATCCACAGTCATCTAAACTATTTGTGCAAACAGAAAACAGAATGTCTCCACAATGACATTTTATTATTACCTAGTAATATTAGTTTGCAGATCTCTGATGATATGTTAGTTGTGAGATGATTAGTTATTTTGCATAGAAGTTAGTTATATTGCATACAATAGATAGCAAGTAACTATAGATTTAAAACACCAAAACCAACAATGCTAATAATATACATAAAAACCATAGATAACTGTGAGTTAAATATATATTCACGTTCAAGTCCAAAACTGGTAAGGTTAAATGAAACTCCACTAAAAATTCAGCCAAAAATGAACTGAATGGAAAGTTCAGAATTTTCATTGTAATCCTGCAAAATTTGGTCCTAAGACCAAACAGAACTGCGGTATCCTTGCTGCAAGCCAACAATGCCCTAGAGTTAAAAAGTTCCAATTCCTAAAAGAAAAATATGAACTGGATCTTGGATAGTACAACAGAACAGACAGATTTTAAAGGGCTTGAAAACATCTTCATCTTATTATACTGTTTAACTTTCTCAGGATCACTCACATCTCATTTTTTCCTAATAACAATGCCATAAGATAGGAAGGGGAGACTACTCTTCCCTTCAACAAATAAGAAATCTGTAACTCAGAAATAAAAATCACTTCCTTGACTAACACAATATTTTAAGTCAACTATACTCCAATAAAAATTTTTAAAAACAATCACTTCCTTGAAGATCTAAAGAAAGTCACATCGTCTCTGAAACAGATGAAGTTATTCTAGATATTTGTCATTTTGGATCCCAAATACGAAATGAAGTCACAAAATATAGTGGGAAGGCCAAGAACATTTTCAGACTTAACAAGTGGTGAAATCAGGTCATTCATTACCACTAACAAGCCTTCTGTCCATAGTATATTTAACCACAAGGCTTCCACAAGCCTAATTTACCAATGATGAAATGTCTTTCTGGAGATAGTTCAACTTGCATGTTAAGTTTCCTGGGTAAGAACAGCTGGCTGTCCCTGATTCTGACACAATAAAAAGTTCAAAGACAACCAACTGTCTCTGTTTTACTTTTTCAAACTTCTGCATATAAGAGTCTCATACACATAAATACAAAAGGACTTTTATAAATAGTTCCAACACTAACAAAACTGGGACATTAAGATATTTACGGACTTCCTTGGTGATCCAGTGGTTAAGAATCCGCCTTCCAATGCAGGGTATGGGGAACCACATGCCGCAGGGCAACTAAGCCCGCACCCTCTAGAGCCTGTGTGCCACGACAAGAGAGCCTGAGCACCGCAACTACTGAGCCCGCGCACCCTAGAGCCCGCGTGCCACAACTAGAGAGAAGCTCGCGCGCCGCAACAAAAGACCCCGCATGCTGCAAATAAGACCCAATGCAGCCAAATAAATAAATAAATGAATATTTTTTTTTAAAAAGGTATTTATTAGGCTAGGGAACTATATCCAATCTCCTGGGATAAACCATAATGGAAAAGAATATTTTAAAAAAGAATGTATATGTGTATATAACTGAGTCACTCTGCTATACAGCAGAAATTAGCACAACATTGTAAATCAACTATACTTCAATAAATTTTTAAAAAGATATTTATTAGGCTAAAAATGCTACAAATAAAGTATCACATGTTACTTTTCTCCTCTCATAGGAGTATTACATCCTTGCATCTCAATATCTAGCCATACACTCCACCTTTCAATTCTTCAAAACCAAGATCTTTCCCACCCAAGACATTCATACATATTGTACCTACTCCCAAAACTGCCCACCCCAACTCCTCCATTTTTTGAATAGCTGATTCTTCTAAGTAATTATATCAAAATAGTTGCACTCTACAATACTATCAGAGAAGTCTTATTCTTTAAAGCACTTATAGCATATTTACATTTCTTTTTTCTTAATTCTTTATTTTGAAAGTTGTCAAATATAGTCAAAACATAATAATCATCAGTATACTCTTCACCTAGATTCACCAATTAATATTTCACATTTCTCTCCCTCTCTCTCCAACACACACACACACACATTTTTTGCTGATCCATTTGAAAGCTGCAGACACCATGACACTTCACCAGCAAATATCAGCATGTACCCTCTTAAAACAATGATCTTTCTCCTATGTAGCCACAAGACCATTATCCTTCGCAGCAAATTTAACATTAATATCATCACCTAATGTACAGTCCAAATTCTCCCATTTGACACACAAAAAAAATGTTCTTAAAAGCTTTTTTCAAAACCTAGGATCTTAGTCAAGGTTCACACATTGCATTTGTCATGTCTCTTTTGCCTCCTTTAATCTCAACTTTATCCCTGTTCTTGTTTTGTTGTTTTGTATTTTTAACACTCAACATTTTTTCATGTCAGCTATCTTGGTAGCATGCTACACATTCTGGATTTGCCTTATCCTTTCCTCATGATTAAAGTTAAACAGTTTTAGCAAAAACACTACATAGGTGATACTGTGTGTTTACTTGTTTCCTGTGTGTATGTGTCTGTGTGTGTCTCCATCCTCCAAAATACTGCACACTCCACAAAAGCAGTGAAAATGTCTATGCTGTTCCACAATATATCTCTAGCATCTAAAACTATATCCCACATTATAAGGTCCTCAATAATATTTGTTGAATAAGAAAATAAATTCTCCATAGCATATAGCACTAAATTATAGTACTTTCTTCAAGATGAGCACCCAACAGATATCTGTTGATGTTTGTTCATGATTAAAAGGTAATGTAAAAGATACATGCACCCCCAATGTTCACAGCAGCACTATTTACAATAGACAAGACATGGAAGCAACCTAAATGTCCAATGACAGATGGATAAAGAAGATATGGGTGTGTGTGTGTGTGTGTGTGTGTGTGTGTGTAATGGAATATTACTCAGCCATAAAAAAGAAATAATGACATTTGCAGCAACATGGATGGACCTAGAGATTATCATGCTAAGTGAAGTAAGCAAGACAGAGAAAAAAACAAATATTGTATGATATCACTTGTATGTGGAATCTTTAAACAAAAAAATGATATAAATGAACAAGAAAACAAACTTGTGGTTACCAAGGCGGAAAGGGGGGAGGGCTAAATTAGGAGTTTGGGATTAACATATACACACTGCTATGTGTATAGATAACTAGCAAGGACCTAAAATAGATAACTAGCAAGGACCTACCGCATAACACATGGAACTATACTCAATATTTTGTAATAACTATAAGGTAAAAGAATCTGAAAAAGAAAAAATATATATATAACAATCACTTTACTGTACACCTGAAACTAACACAACATTGTAAATCAACTATACTCCAATAAAAATAATTAAATTTAAAACCTCACAAATCCTTGTTTTTAAAAAAAAAAAGGTAATGTCATTAGGATCCAAAACTACATTATGAGGAGAATATTTTGAAATTCAGTATAAATGTATTTTTAGTACTAGGTAAGCGTTCTTAACCAGAGCTGCATAAACTACTCTTCGAATAGAGAATTCATGAACTGCTATCAAAAAGTCCTCAACTGTCAATAGAGGAGTTCAAGTTTCCATAAAGAAACTTTAAACTGTGAGGAGGAAATGATGATCTCTCTTCTCATTGAAAACTGGTTTATTTTGTTTCTATATGTTTAAAACATCTTAATATCATAAAACTATAATTCTTAAAAAAAAAAAAAACCTCACCTAGGAATAGTAAAGCAGCAGTATTTGTGCCAGATAGTCCTCAAAGAGCTGAGTTCTTTTTTTGGTGTGTATTAACAACTTAGCTTATGTCTAGTTATAGCACCTAAGCTTTTTGAAAAATATGTGTTTACCATTTTTCTCCTACGTACACACTTTCGGAAAGAAGAACTTGGCGGAAGGTCTGCTTGGGCACTCAATTCCTTCACTCACAAGGTAGAGTCTAATCAGAGAAAAAAGAAGCTACAAATATTAAATACCTCAACTTTCTCCCACCCCTTTTCCCCTAAACCTATCCACAAAAGCAAGTACCTAATAAGCTTCTCTAAGAAAGAAAAGCCTCTTCTCTCCAGTATGAGAGCGAGATCTCGCATTGAGAATCTCACTTTACCAATTATTTCCTTTCCTTTATTTTAAATCTCCAACTCTCCTTGGTGTAAATCTGCCATAACCAAAATCAAATTAAAAACAAACAAAAACAACAAAAGTCTTTACAAACTACATCTCCATTTTTCTCATTCTTTTCACCAATAAACTTTAAAAAGCACACTCCACTTAATCCATAGCAAATTGACAGTCCTAATTAACAGTTGCATCAAAGACCTCCAAATGACTCAATACCAGACAATGCTCTAATTTCAGTTCTCATTGTACCTAAATCTTTACATAATAACTGATGATCATGACATACTGCTTGAAATTCACTTCTCTTAGTTTCTAAAATACTCCTCACCCCTAGTGTACGACTCTTCTCTCCCATCTATCTGACATTTCCTGTTACTGATTTTTCCTCCTTTGCCAACCCTTTAAATGGTGGAGTTGCCTAGGGTTCCCTCCTCTTGTGCTACATGTTCTGCTTGTCCTAAGTAGTCATGTTCTCCTAACGCTTCACCTAATTTTTGTCTGTTGACAATTTCTAAATCTTTCATCTCCAGCCCCATCCTATCTCAAAAGCTTCTGACCCTCATTTGGAACTGCCCACTAGACACCTCAACCTGGATTCTCCCAGCACCTTTAACTTAACAAAACTAACATTCTCTTCAAATTCCTCCCCTTTCTCCAGTATTCCCTATCTCAGCTAATTCCATTACTATCTGACCATCTCTATCTAGAAATTTGTTATCCTTGATTCCTCCCTAATCCTCTTCCCTAACCCTCCAAATATTCACCAAATCCTGCTGATTCTCCCTTAAAGACCACCTCCCAAATATCACCTATAACCACAGCCTTATTTCAGATCATTATCAGCTCTCACCTGCACTATTACCATCAACTCCTAACTGATCTTTTTGCCACCAACCCCACCACTTATTTAATGCACTTTCAATTTGCTGTAAGGAAAACCTGTTTTAGCCACTCACTCCTTTGCTTAAAGAGCTCCAGTGGGCCCTATGCCTAGAGAAGTCATTAACTAAAGGACATATAATTTTCACATTTTAACTCTATGAAATGCAAATCTGCCTTACAACTGCTGGTAACTCCTAATCACTAACTAGCCAAGCAGCAGCAGCAAAGTACTCCTCACTGCCAGTGCATATGCATACAATAAGAACACCAGCATCAAAACATAGAGAATGGGTATCAGAAGCCACTGGGGAGAAAATATTAGAGAAAATACTGAGGCACCTTCTATCCCTCCGGGAAACAAATGATTATGGGTGAAGTCAGGGTACACATAGTAAATCAGACATGTTCAGCTGGTCTCCTAAAGTGAGAATCAAGAAAAGACCTGCTCTACTTCACTATAAACCTGCAATAGAGACCATCACCAATCTTTATATAATTATTTTAATTCTTATATAGATTAGTTTAGGAAATACTATCACCAATATTCATGATGGCACCAAAATTGACACTGTGAGGGAAAGCTATGCTATAAAACTCAAGTACTGATTCAGAATCCACACACACACACACAAAAACTATTAGAACTAATAAATCAGTTCAGCAAGGTTGCAGAATACAAGATTAACATACAAAAATCAATAGTGTTTCTATATACTAGCAATGAACAATCAGAAAATGAAATTAAGAAAAAATTCCATTTGCAATAGTACCAAAAAGAACAAAATACTTAGGCATAAATTTAACAAAAAAGTGGAAGGCTTGTACAATGAAAACTACACAACAGACAGAGGAATTAAATAAGACCTAAATGAATGGAAAGTCATCCCATGTTCATAGATGTTAACATTGTTAAGATGGCAATACTTCCCAAATTGACATAAACATTCAATGCAATATCTATCAATATACAGGTGCCTTTTCTGCAGAAACTGACAGATCTTAAAATTCACATAAAGCAAGAAACACAGAATACCTAAATAACCTTGGAAAAGAATGACAAAACTAGTTTAAGCACGCCCCAATTTCAGAACTTAAAGCAAAAGTAATCAAGATGTTATGATACAGGCATAAGGACACATAAGTGGAGGGAATGAAATCAAGAATCCAGAAACAAACGCTTACGTTTATGGTCAATTGATCTTTGAAAAGATTGCCAAAACAATTCCATAGGGAAAGAAGAGTTTTTTAACAAATGATTCGAGGGAACTGGTATTCACATGTAAAAAGAATAAAGCTGGACACTTACCTCACACCATACACAAAAATTAACACAAAATAGATCATAGACTAAATGTAAGAGCTAAAACTATATAATTCTTAGAAAAAAAGCACAGGAGTAAATCTTTGTGACCTTGTGTTAGGCAATAGTTTCTCAGATATGACATCAAAAGCACAAGCAAAAAAAGAAAAAGGGATAAATTAAACTTCATCAAAATTAAAATCTTCTGTGCTTCAAAGGACACCATCAAGTGAAAAGACAATCCACAGGAGAAAATAATTGCACATCATACATCTGATAAGGGACTTGTATCCAAAATATACAAAGAATGCTTACAACTCTCAGTAAAAAGAGAAATAATCCAATTTGTTTTTAAATAGGCAAAGGACCTGAATAGACAGTTCTTCAAAGAAGGTATACAACAGGCCAATAACTACAGGGTTTAAAACATGCTCAACAACATTACCCATCGGGGTAATGCAAAGCAAAACCACGATGAGATACCACCGCACACCCACTAGGATGATTATAATCAAAAAGACAGACAAGTACAAGCAAGGATGTGGAGAAACTGCAATCCTTAGTTGCTGGTGAGGCTGTAAAAGGGTGCAGGGTCTTTGGAAAATGGTTTGGCAGTTCCTCAAAACTTTAAACACAGAGGTATCGTCTGACCCAGCAATTCCACTCCTAGCTACGTATCCAAGAGAAATAGAAGCATGTGTCCATACAAACCCTGTGCATGTATGTTTATAGTAGCATTACTCATAACAGCTAAAAAGTGGGGAAAAAAAAAACCAATGTCCATTAACTGATGAATAAACAAAATACATGTCTATATAATGAAATATATTTTAGCCATAAAAAGGAAATACTGATACATGCTACAACATGGATGTACCTTGAAAACAGTATGCTAGGTGAAAGAAGCCAAACACAAAAGGCCACAAAATGTATGATTTTACTTATATGAAATGTCCAGGATAGGCAAAACATAAACCCACAAAGTAGATTAGTGGTTTTCAGGGGCTAGGGGGAAGAGGCGGAAATGAAGAATGAATGCTAATTGGTATGGGGTTTCTTTTTGGGGTAATAAAATGTTCTAAAATTAGATTATGGTGATGATTCTACACTCTATGAATTTTTTTAAAAGACACTGAATTGTACACTTTAAAAGGATGAATTATAATGGCATATGAAGTATCTCAATAAAAATGTTATTTTTTTAACTGTTTTTTTTTTAAGTAATTCAAAACAAGCAAATTTTTAACAGAAAGAAGTCATAGAAATACCTTAACCCAATGTCCTTTATACTTTCCTTTTTATGTTTATACAAGAATGATAGATAATAAAAAGCTGTCTTTCAATCGGCATAAAATAAAAATTCTACATGATAAGATCTGTGTTCCAGCTTAATTAATAGGGCCTTTTCTTTCTAAATGATACACTAAATAGTAGCACATCCTGCAATTGTTGGCATCTCATAGTTGATGAAATACAGCATTTTACAGAGTTGTAATGAGTATCTTGGCAGGAAAAAACATTTTTCATTTTGTGTAATTATTTTAGTGCGTATTAAAAATATATTCATTCCTAAACTGATGGTTATTATAGAATAAAGCTAAATGAGTTAAAGTTAATATAAAGAAAACCATTTCGTAAATAATAATAGAGATACTCAGATATGGCAAGAAATCACTTTGGCAACAAAATTAAGTTTAAGAAACACATTGGTCAAAAGAATAAAGTTTAAATCCCTACAAAATATAAAATGCTTCCGTAAGTTAACCTCTCATACAATCCTCATTCCCACTCCCCAATATTCCAATCACAACAATAATTCATTATTTCTCATTATTCCTGTGAGATGACGTTGTCAACAGACCATAAAGGGCTTTATCTGTTACGTTTGGAGCTTATAAACATTACAGGCTCACTCAGTATTCACACGATATTGGTTCCAGGACCCCCACCCCCACCCCTTCTCCCCTGACCCCTCAGACACCAAAATCCAAGGATGCTCTAGTCCTTCATATAAAATGGTATAGTATTTGAATATAACGTATCTTCCCATATACTTTAAACCATCTCTTGGTTACTTATAATACCTAATACAATGTAAATGCTGTGTAAAGAGTTGTCAATGCAAGACAAATTCAATTTTTGCTTCTGGGAACTTTCTGGAATTTTTTTCCTATATATTTTCCATCTAAGGTTGGTTGAATCCACGAATGCAGAACTCCACAGATATGAGGGCTGACTGTATTTCTAAATCTTTTTTTTTTCCCCACCTTGGCCCAATGTTCCTGAAAATCCCATTAATAACAGCAACTCGCTACAGCAGGGGTCCCCAACCCCCCCGGGCCACGGACCGGTACCAGTCTGTGGCCTGTTAGGAACCAGGCCCCACAGGAGGAGGTGAGCGGCAGGTGAGCAAGCTAAGCTTCATCTGTATTTACAGCCAGTCCCCATGGCTCGCATTACCACCTGAGCTCCGCCCCTACTCAGATCAGCTATAGGAGCACGAACCCTACTGTGAAAAGCGCATGCGAGGGATCTAGGTTGCGCGCTCTCTATGAGAATCTAATGCCTGATGATCTGAAGTGGAGCTGAGGTGGTGATGCCAGCACTGGGGAGCGGCTGCAAATACAGGTTATCATTAGCAGAGAGGTTTGACTACACATAGACCGTAATAAATCAATTGCTTGCAGACTCAAATCAAAACCCTATCAGTGAGTGGCAAGGGACAATTAAGCTGCATCTGGTGGCAGGCTTTATAGTGAGTTGATGTACTTCAATTGTACAGTTGCACCTGGTGGCAGGCTTTAAGTCAGAATCCGACACTTATTTTAGTCCGCACATGGCCCGCCCATTGTTTTATTTACCACTTCCGTCCGCCCCTCTTTCCTGCACTGCGCACTTGTCTCAGTCAGCTTTGGTAAGTCCACAGGCTAACCCTAGCCAAAATGAGTAAAAAACAAACGTTGCTGGAGAGCTTCCTTGAAAAGGGGGAAGACCCGATGATGAGACAGCAAAAGACTCTAAGACTGCCAACAAAAAGAAAGCTGCATTTAAAAGAAAATACCAAGAATGCTACTAAAATTATGGGTTCATTGCAACAGGTGATTCACATTCTCCAAGCCCGCTTTGTATAATATGTGGCAACCGGCTATCCAATGAAGCCATGAAACCTTCAAAACTGCTTTGCCACATGCAGACCAAGCACCCTGCATTAAAAGACAAGCCTTTGGAGTTTTTCTAAAGAAAAAAACGTAAACACGAAGAACAGAAGCAATTATTGAAGGCCACCACTTCATCAAATGTGTCTGCACTGTGAACATCATTCTTTTTTTTTTTTTTAATATTTATTTATTTATTTATTTATTTATGGCTGTGTTGGGTCTTCGTTTCTGTGCGAGGGCTTTCTCTAGTTGTGGCAAGCGGGGGCCACTCTTCATCGCGGTGCGCGGGCCTCTCACTATTGTGGCCTCTCTTGTTGCGGAGCACAGGCTCCAGATGCGCAGGCTCAGTAATTGTGGCTCACGGGCCTAGTTGCTCCGCGGCATGTGGGATCCTCCCAGACCAGGGCTCAAACCCGTGTCCCCTGCATTGGCAGGCGGATTCTCAACCACTGCGCCACCAGGGAAGCCCGAACATCATTCTTAGTGGCTAACTGCATTGCTAAAGCTAAGAAGCCCTTTACCATTGGTGAAGACTGGATCCTGCCTGCTGCTAAGGACATTTGTTGTGAACTTTTAGGAGAGGCTGCAGTTCAAAAGGTGGCACGTGTTCCTCTTTCAGCTAGCACCATAACTAGATGAAATGACAAAACAGCAGAGAACATTGAGGCACAATTGTTAGAGGATTAACGAATCACCATGGTACACAATCCAGGTTGATGAGTCTACCGATGTTGACAACAAGGCAACAATGCGTGTTTTTGTTCGATATATTTTTCAGGAGGATGTGCATGAGGATATGTTATGTGCGCTTTTGTTGCCAACCAACACCAGCTGCACAACTATTCAAGTCTTTGAATGATTACATATCAGGAAAACTGAACTGGTCATTTTGTGTCGGCATGCACGGACAGAGCAGCTGCCATGACTGGACGGCTTTCTGGTTTCACTACTTGGGTCAAAGAGGTCACTTCTGAATGTGAGTCTACGCACTGTGTCATCCAGAGAAGTGCTGGCTAGCCGAAAAATGTCACCTGAATTTAACGTTTTACAGGATCTGATTAAAATTATCAACCACATTAAAGCACATGCCCTTAATTCACATCTGTTCATGCAGCTCTGTGAGGAGATGGACGCAGAGCACACACGTCTTCTCTTACACACAGAAGTGAGATGTCTTTCTAAACGTAGATCACTGGCCAGAGTTTTTGAGTTATGAGAGCTGCTCCAGAGATTTCTTTTAGAAAAACAGTCACCACTGGCAGCACATTTCAGTGACACACAATGGGTCGCAAAACTTGCTTACTTGTGTGACATATTCAACCTGCTCAACAAACTCAATCTGTCACTTCAAGGGAAAACAACTGTGTTCAGGTGGGCAAATAAAGTGGCTGCATTCAAAGCCAAACTGGAATTATGGGGGCGACGAGTGAACACTGGGATTTTTGACGTTTCAAACAGTAGCAGAGATTTTGAAAGAGACTGAATCAGGGCCTTCTTTCTCCCAGCTGGTGCATGATCACCTCTCTCAGCTTTCAAAAGAGTCTGAGCATTGCTTCCCAACCACAAAAGACCCCCAAGCTGGGAAGGAATGGATCCGCGACCCATTTGTGAATAAGTCGGGTGAATCAACTTTGTCCGTGCTAAAAGAGGATCGACTGCTTGAGATCGCAAATGACGGTGGCCTTAAAAGTATGTTTGAGACAACTTCAAATCTCCGTATGTTCAAGGCGGAATATCCTGAGACTGCCACAAAAACAATGAAAAGCCTGCTTCCATTTCCAACATCCTATCTTTGTGAAGCAGGGTTTTCTGCAGTGACAGCAACCATAACAAGATTACAGAGTAGAACGGACAGAAGCAACACACTTTGGGTGTCACTGTCTCCCATCACCCCCACATGGGACCATCTAGTTGCAGGAAAACAAGCTCAAGGCTCCCACTCTGCATTATGGTGACTTGTATAATTATTTCATTATATACTACAATGTAATAATAATAGAAATAAAGTGCACATTAAATGTAATGCGCTTGAATCATCCCGAAACCATGCCCCCACCCACCCACCCTGGTGCGTTGGAAAATTGTCTTCCACAAAACCGGTCCCTGGTGCTAAAAAGGTTCAGGACCGCTGCACTACAGCATTAGTTAGCTCTCTTTCCTTTCATTTCTACTCCCCTTCCCCCTTTTACTGAGGGGAGGAAGGGACTTTTTTTTTTTTTTTTTTTTTTAATTTATTTTTGGATGTGTTGGGTCTTAGTTTCTGTGCAAGGGCTTTCTCCAGTTGCGGCGAGCGGGGGCCACTCTTCATCGCGGTGCGCGGGCCTCTCACCGTCGCGGCCTCTCCCATTACGGAGCACAGGCTCCAGACGCACAGGCTCAGTAGTTGTGGCTCATGGGCCTCTCACCGTCGCGGCCTCTCCCATTACGGAGCACAGGCTCCAGACGCACAGGCTCAGTAGTTGTGGCTCATGGGCCTAGCCGCTCCGCGGCATGTGGGATCTTCCCGGACCGGGGCACGAACCCATGTCCCCTGCATTGGCAGGTGGATTCCTAACCACTGCGCCACCAGGGAAGCCCGAAGGGACTATTTTTAAATATACCTCCCCATGTTCCTGAGATGTCACCATTCTTGACCAGCATCTCAAGAATTGGCTGCCTCCTCTACATCTAACCATCATTGGTATGACCAGCTGCTGGCTTTGGGAGCAAAGGAAGGAAAAGAAAAAAAAAAAGTGAGGGTTCAACTCACAAGGAGAGTGCCTGAAAAGAACTAAGAAGGGTGAATGAGGGCTGGTGTCCCAATGCCTTTCACATTCTGGCACATGGGAAGCAGAAGGGAGCTAGCTACCCACATTTCATCATGAATTAAACCCTGCCATGCCAGGTACCCAAGCATGTATTGCCTCCTGATTTAATAATATTGAAAAATTACAATATAAAAGACAAAGCCCAAGAAAACAGATTACAAAGGAAACAATCCAGGAACAGAGAACTTAAAAAATAAAGTCTATGGGAATTCCCTGGCAGTCCAGTAGTTAGGACTCAGCAGTTTCACTGCCAGGGCCCTGGGTTCCATCCTTGGTCAGGAAACTAAGATACTGTAAGCTGCAGCCAAAATAAACAAATAAATAAACAAATAAAGTCTAATTAATATACATAGAAAAAAATTAAGGATATGTTGCATCCAAACATTGAAAACATGATGATGTAAAAAAGGAACAATCAGAATCCAAGAATGAGCTCCTGAATTTAAAAATATGATTTAAAAAAATCTTTAATTGAACTGGAAAAATAAGTCAATGAAAATATCCCCAGATTATTGGGGGGCGGGGGGGGAGGGTAAATGATCAAGGAAATGGAGAATATAAAAGAAAAGAGGCTTTCAACAAAGAGACAATGCACAGAACCAAAAAAATTTTTTTGATCCACGTGTATATTTTCATCTCTAAAAAGTAGGTCTACTTTGCATACTGCTCATAACATGCCCTTTTTCTTTTTTTTTTACAATTTAACAGTGTATTTGAAACATCTTTCCATATCTAGAAATATATTTCCACAGCACCTTTTTATTTTTACTAGTTAATATTTATTTTACATTGAGATACAATTGACATACACTGTATTAGTTTCCTGGATACAATATGATTTGATATTTAAATATATTGTGAAATGACAACAAAAGTCTAGTTAACATCAGTTAGCAATAAGTCTAGTTAACACCAGTTACCAGTTACAATTTTTTCTCCTGTATGAGACTTTTAAGATCTACTCAATTTTCAAATACACAATAGAGTATTACTATCTACAGTCACTATGCTGTACCTTACATACCCATAACTTTATTTTATAACTGGAAGTTTGTACCTGTTGACCCCCTTCACCCATTTTTGTCCAACCCACACCCACAGCCCACAACTCTGGCAACCACCAATCTGTTCTCTGTATCTGAGCTTGGGTTTTTTGGTTGTTGTTCTTGTTTTAGATTCCACAGATAAGTGAGATCATACAGTATTTGTCTTTCTCTGTCTGACTTATTTTACTTAGCATAATGCCCTTAAGGTCCAGTCACCATGTTGTCACAAACTGCAAGATCTCATTCTTTTTTATGGCTGAATAATATTCCATGACACACACACATACACATCCCTACCTCATTTTCTTTATCCATTCATCCACTGATAGACACTCAGGTTGCCTCCAGGTCTTTGCTATTATAAATAATGCTGCAATGAACATGGGAGGTATATACAGTTGACCCTTGAACAAGTAGGAGGGTAGGCGCACCAACCAACCCCCAACCCCCACCACAATGCACAGTCAAAATCTGAGTGCTGCTATCTCTGCCTCAAAAACAAAGGAACTGATAAATGACTCACCCAAGGTCAGGAAGCTGAAATAGTCTTGGATAGAATCATAACCAAATCCTAGTTCTTTTGATTCCACATATTGTGATCTCTAATCAAACACAAACTTTCCCCCCACACTTAGTTAAAGACCTGTAAAATGAAAATACAGGTACTATATTTGTGGAAAAAAATCCACATAAAGGTGAATCCGCACACTTCAAACCTGTGTCATTCTAGGTCAACTGGGTATCTTTTCGAGTTAGTGTTTCCGTTTTCTTGAAATAAATACCCAGAAATGGAACTGCTGGATCATATGGTAGCCCTATTTTTAATTTTTTGAGGAAACACCATACTGTTTTTCATAGTGGCTGCACCAATTTACATTCCTACCAACAGTGCCCAAGGATTCCTTTTCTCTACATCCTCACCAACACTTGTTATTTCTTGCCTTTTTGGTAACAGCCAATCTAACAGGTGTGAGGGAATATTATTTTTTAAATAATAATAAAAGAAAATATCCCAAGGTTGAAAAGAGACAAAAATCTTCAAAATGATAGGACTTTCAAAGTACTGATTTTCAAAAACCCTAAATTTGCATGACATTGCATAACACTGAAAACAGAAGACTCAATAAGCTTCCGAAGAGAAAAATCAAGTTACCTACAAAAGAATGAGAATCAGAATTAGAGTTAAGATTCTAGAAGATAATGGACTGCCTCAAAATTGTGAAGAAAAATAAAGTTCAAACTAGAATCCCAATCAACCGAACCAAATTTGAAAAAAATGAAGGCATATAAAATAAATGTTAAGATCTTAAACCAAGATTTGAGGATTTGGCTCTAGTAAAGTGAGGAAATATCCCCCAAGAAAGAAAAAACATGGGATGCAGGAAACAGTGCACCCAACCCAAGAGAGCAACAGAGAGAATCCCCACAATGGCAGCCATGAAAAAAATCTAGAGCACAACCAGTCTGGACCAGAAAAAGAAAGAAAAAAAAAAAAAGGTTCCAAAGAGTGGTGTTTGAGGAAAAAGGAGAATTAACAAACTAGACAGTTTAAGACAGTTTAAGACACCAGAAAAATTTACAGATAAGACAAAGGCAGAGAAAACATAAAAAAGTGTTAGAAATTTTAAGGGAAAAAAGTGTTACAAGAAAGGAACAGTAATCATGGTTCTATCCGGCACAGCAGACGATAATATTTACTTGGTCAAGATCATATAAAAGCTGCTTATTAATCTTCAATCTTTAGAATCAACTATAAACAAGACAGATAATTATGGCTAAGAAGAGAACATTAAATGTTATCAAAATTTAAAACAGAAAAGCAATGTGAAAATGACAAAAATTGAGCAGTGGAAGGAGGAAGAGAAACCAAGGCAAAGAAAGGGAGTTTAATAATACTTGCCTTACGAGGTGGAGGAATAAAGTCCAAAACTGATGGGATATGAAAAAAGGTTTAAGTTTAAAGTTAAGGAACTAACTAGTAGAAAACCCAAAAAATTGGAAAGGGGAAAAGAAAAGAAATGTAGGGCATAAGTGAACTGAATCTTTATCACAGCAGAATCTTTATGTCTTTATACAGCAAAATGTCTAAAGTGAGTAAATCAAATAGTATAAAAGTATCACTTAGCATTATGGAGACAATGAGCAGAACAAAGGAATATAACACTTAAAATAATTCCGTCTCAAAGCAGGACTCAGGAGGCCTGAAGACTGTAGCTGTTCATTTAAATCCTTCTGTTTCTATACTGGTAATTTTAGTCAACTACATGCATTACCCCACTAAAGGAAATTTTAAAGTGTTTAGCATAAGTGAAAAATATGCTTAAAAAGAAGGCAATGACGTGGAGTAACTAAGCCCATGCACCACAACTGCTGAGGCTGCGCTCTGGAGCCCGCGTGCCACAACTTCTGGAGCCCGTGCTCCTCAACAAGAGAAGCCACCGCAATGAGAAGCCCGCGCACCGCAACGAAGAGTAGCCCCCACTCGCCGGCCACGCGCAGCAGAGAAGACCCAGTGTAGCCAAAAAATAAATTTATAAAAAAAAAAAAAAAAAGGCGGCAATGAGACTAAAAAAGGCACTTTTGGTAGCTGAGTGATATAGATTACTTTTTAAAGTTTTTTAATATTTAAATTTTCTACAGTGAGTGCATGATATATATATCTTTATTAATAAAAGTTTAAATAAGAGCTGAAGTTGAAACTATTTTTTCAAAGAGCTTGGCTACATAAAGGAGAGAGGGCTACAAACATCTGGATAAGGATACAAGGTTAAGGTGAATGGCTTTTTCTGTTTTTAAGTATGAAAAGTCTTGACCATGTTTCTAATATGAAAGGAGAATATCAAAAGATAACTGAAAACACAAGTCAGAGAAATTGAATCTTTAAGGGAAAGACCAGTCTTGAATCAAAGAAGGTACATTTCTTCTGATGTGAGGTTGGGTACATTTATAGTTAAGTTGGTAGATGTGAAGATAGGAAGTTGAAGCAGTTCATGGTGGGGTTTTTTGGTTTTTTTTTTTTAACATCTTTATTGGAGTATAATTGCTTTACAATATTGTGTTAGTTTCTGCTGCATAACAAAGTGAATCACCTGTGTATACATACATCCCCATATCCCCTCCCTCTTGTGTCTCCCTCCCACCCTCACTATCCCACCCCTCTAGGTGGTCATAAAGCATGGAGCTGATCTCCCTGTGCTGATCTCCCTGTGCTATGCAGCTGCTTCCACTAGCTAGCTATTTTACAATTGGTAGTGTATATATGTCAATGCTACTCTCTCTTTGTCCCAGCTTACCCTTCCCCCTCCCCGTGTCCTCAAGTCCATTCTCTACGTCTGCGTCTTTATTCCTGTCCTGAAGCAGTTCATGTTTGAGAGCCTCGAATTTTTTCCAAGAAGAGACAAAAATCTGCTTAAGGAGAGAAGCCAGGAATGCTAAACACCCTGCAATGCATAAAACCACCCTAACTCCCTAAAGAAAGAGTAGACTGAAGAAGCAGGTCTCAAGGTATGGTACCTGGGGATCTATGAGCTCTACAAAGTCCTAGCTAGTTTCAAAATAATATTAAGACATTATGTGCCTTTTCCACTCATTCTCCCAGAACTGTAGTGGAATTTTCCAGGGACTAAATGATATGTGATGATTCCACTCTTAAGATTAATGGGGTGTACACATATGTATTCTCATTTTTTTTTTCAATAGTAAAGACCTTCTTTTTTTTTTTTATTATTTATTTTTTTAATTTTTGGCTGTGTTGGGTCTTCGTTTCTGCACGAGGGCTTTCTCCAGTTGCAGCAAGCGGGGGCCACTCTTCATCGCGGTGCGCGGGCCTCTCACTATCGCAGCCTCTCTTGTTGCGGAGCACAGGCTCCAGACGCGCAGGCTCAGTAGTTGTGGCTCACGGGCCTAGTTGCTCCGCAGCATGTGGGATCTTCCCAGACCAGGGCTCGAACCCGTGTCCCCTGCATTGGCAGGCAGATTCTCAACCACTGTGCCAGCAGGGAAGCCCTGTATTCTCATTTTTTAATTTTCTTAGTTTTAATTTATAATCAGTAAATATTAATAGATAACCCATGTAAAAGTTCTTGGGGTCCTCAAGAATTAAGACTGTAAAGGGGTCCTAAGACCAAAAAATTTGAGAATCGCTGCACTAGTGAATTCTGTAAGGATATTCTAAATTTTTAATCTTTGCAAATAACCACTTTTTGTTTGTTCCTCTCTAATGAACAGCAATAAAACTGTTGAAACAAAAAAATTGAAAAACATCATATTCTGCAGCCTGTTTTTGAAAAAGAAAAATCTAAGAGATGAATTTAGACATAAAGTGGAAAAGACTGAAAAAATAGAAAAGAGGACATTCAGGAGAAACTTGACTTGGGGAAGAATTCTATCCCCCTCAACAATTCTCATCAACCTAAAGGAAAAACAGTGCCCACTGTTTTCATTATAATCTAGAAACTTATTTTAGTTTTAGAAAGTTCCTAGAAGGTCATCTACTTCCTAGCTAATGAAAAAAAAAAAAAAAAAATCCCTCCTTATAATATCCCTAAATAAGATGATCATCTAGCCTCTGTTTAAATGCTTCCCCGAAAGGAGAATTCTCTACCTCACAATACCTAAATGCAATTTTATAAAACATTTAACAGGTTCACAAGGTTCCCAGACTACAAAGTTCCATTAACTACTTTATTAACCACTGATTTAAAAGATTTTAAATGAGTGTGATGGAAACACTACTAAAATATTTTTCTTTTTCATTTCAAGTGTGAAAAACATGCCTATTATTAGTCTTTCCTTTGTATAGCTCTTAGTAATGTTTTAATAAGAAGTGGTAAGTTTCTAAACTTGACCCCAGAACAAAATTTAGTACTTCTTAACCCTGGCTGCAAAACAAAATCAAGTGGGAAAAAATTTTAAACACAAACGTATATAAAAGCCTGCACCAAATCTCTCAAATCAGAATCTCTAGGGTATGAGTTCTAAGAAACTGGTCTTGTTTGTTTTGGTTTTTCGGTTTTTTATTGATAGCTCTATGGGTGCTTATCTTACCTCAATTAGATCTATCAGCACTGGTCATCCCAAAACACCAAGGGCCAGTATTTTCAAATTTTAACTAAATATGGTTTTAAAAAATTCAATATCTGGTTCAGTAACACTTCTAAATATATTATACTCAACAGTGTACATGGCAGTTTAGTTAACATGTCTGAAGTCATAATTATGAACAGGGCAAAATAATTTATTCATTCAGTGTTAGACATACTCATCATCTGGAGAGAAAAGTTGTAGAGGATGTTTTTAGTGCATAGGTTTCATTACAGGTATACCTGATTCTCTTGTTCTATACAACAACTCTTCTGGGAAAAGATTCTGGAAAATAATACTAACCAATTACACTGCACCTAGAGTTTATAAAGTGCTTTCTCCTTTATTTTCCTTCTTGACCCTCCCAACAATCCTGTGAATAACACATGTGGGTAACATCCCCATTTTACAGGTAAAGAAACTAAAACTGCTGCGGATCTAGCAGATTAAACAAAGACCCCAATCTTCTGAGTATACATTCAGTACTTTCCAGTAGACACCTGTGTCTTTCCACTCCACCCCCCACTACAACTTAAAAAAATTGTGGGAGCTTTTTCTGCAATGTAAACTTCACTAGTAAGGGTAGAGAAAAACAAACGCGCATCTTTAGTTTGTTTTTAGAACCTGACTGACCGAAACCAAACCAATTTGACCTGTTCTTGCTATGCCTGCTTTGGTCCACTTTTGTCCCCCTAATTTTTATTTTTTAATCAAACATTTTAGTTTGAGATAATTGTAGATTTATATGCAGTGTAAGAAATAATAAATTCCATGTAACTCTTACCAAGTGGAAGCATCTTTGATGTAGCATTTTATACTACAGAATAATATCACAACCAAAAATATTTGATACCAAGATACCAATATTTCCATCATCACAAGGATCCCTCACATTGCCCTGTGCCCTTAATTTTTAAATCCTCATCTTAGGCAACATTTGGAAGTAAATACTCATTAAGTCCCTGCTCAGTTTTATCCATTCAAAATAAGAGAACTGTCTTCATAAGCCATTAAAAAAAACCTTCATGTTACACAAAGTACTGGTTAGGATTGTCACCACATAATGTAAGATTCTTAAGCCACTACTACAATATCCTTTGCATAATGGGATTTTTCAAGCTAAGACTGCAGTTCTAGTTTCATGAAACAAAAATTTTAACAGATATGCATACTGAATGATTCCATTATATAAAGTTCTATTCAAAATTAAAGTGAACAGTAATTAGGGAGAGAGAAGACTGAAAAAAGCTACATGTGAGCTTCCTAGAGAGAAGTATTCTACACCATGATAGGCTTATGAGAAACACAGTTATATCCATTTGTCAAAACCGTACTGGAATTAGGCAATGGTTTCTTAGATATGACATCAAAAGCACAAGCAAAAAAAGAAAAAGGGATAAATTAAACTTCATCAAAATTAAAAACTTCTCTGCTTCAAAGGACACCATCAAGTGAAAAGACAATCCACAGGAGAAAATAATTGCACATCATACATCTGATAAGGGACTTGTATCCAAAATATACAAAGAATGCTTACAACTCTCAGTAAAAAGAGAAATAATCCAATTTGTTTTTAAATAGGCAAAGGACCTGAATAGACAGTTCTTCAAAGAAGGTATACAACAGGCCAATAACTACAGGGTTTAAAACATGCTCAACAACATTACCCATTGGGGTAATGCAAAGCAAAACCACGATGAGGTACCACTGCACACCCACTAGGATGATTATAATCAAAAAGACAGACACATACAAGCAAGGATGTGGAGAAACTGGAACCCTCATAGTTGCTGGTGAGGCTGTAAAAGGGTGCAGGGTCTTTGGAAAATGGCTTGGCATTTCCTCAAAACGTTAAACACAGAGGTATCACCTGACCCAGCAATTCCACTCCTAGCTACGTATCCAAGAGAAATGGCAGCATGTGTCCACACAAACCCTGTACATGTTATGTTTATAGTAGCATTATTCATAATAGCCAAAAAGTGGGAAAAAAACAATGTCAATCAACTGATGAATGAATAAACAAAATATAGTATGTACATACAATGAAATATATTTTAGCCATAAAAAGGAAATACTGATACGTGGTACAACATGGATGTACTCTGAAAACATTATGCTAGGTGAAAGAAGCCAAACACAAAAGGCCACAAAAATGTATGAGTCCATTCATATGAAATGTCCAAGACAGGCAAAATATAAACACAGAAAGTAGATTAGTGGTTGTCCGGGGTAGGGAGGAATGGAGAGTGACTACTAATGGATACAGACTTTCATTCTGGGGTAATAAAATGCTCTGAAATTAGATAATGGTGACGGTTGCACAACTCTGAATATACTAAAAAGCACTTAATTATAACTTAAAAGGGTATATACATGTGAGTTATGTATATATAAATATAATACATGCATTATATCTCAATTAAGCTATTATTAAAAGTGTAGAGTTAAGATCTTCAAGATGTATAAATTTTCCCTCAAAAAACTTAAAAAAATAATAAAAACAAAGGAGTGGGGAGGGGGTAGAAGTACAGATGAAACAAGCATGGATACAAACAGTTCATTATACTTCTGTTCACTTTGTATGTGCTTGAAATTTTATGTGTAAAAATAACAAAATAAATTTTTTTAAATAGCAAGGTAAACTAATTTTCCTAAAATCCATTTTTGTTGTTTTTGACAAAAGAAAAAGAATCTTACATCTTAAAAAGACCAGAGACGTTGATACCTTCATTATTCTTTTGCAATGTTATATGAAAACAGAGAAATGACAGAAGACATGATGTGTGGCAAAAATGAAGATTACTTCATCTTAAAAACGTACAAAGAGAATTTGACTCTCCCTAGTTCAAAGATAGTTCTGAATCTCCTTAGTTCAAAGACAGTTCCTTAGTTCCTGTGGTTTCCATGGTTGATGGGTGTGACAATGCCTAATAAATGGATGCAATAATACTATGCTGTCCAATACAGCAGCCACATATGGCCATTTAAATTTTAATTTTAATGAAATAAATTAAATTATAAATTCAATTATCAGCCTCACCAGTTACATTTGTAGTGTTCAACGCCACATTGGCCTATGGCTATCATACTGGATACAGCAGATATAGATAACTGCCATCATTGCAGAAAGTTCTATTGGACAACACTACTCGAATACATAAAAAACATCCAAAGAGAAACTACCATATTCCAATTTAGGATTGTTATACTGTATTTTGCTGCAAGAAACAAATCTTGAAAAACAGGGGAAACAAAGCATAAAAATATCAACCAAGGAGTATCATTCATGGAAGTTTAGACTAACTAAAGCTGAAGTTAAATTTTACTTTCCGAACCACCAAGCTACAGATGTTGGCCATGGCAACTGCTCAGAGGCAAATTTCCCCATCTGTTAAAATAGATTATCACTATACTGACAGTTTCCTAAAGTCAGATGTAAAGATTATGCTGAAATATAAATAAAGCAAATTATCCTTTCAGTCAAAGATCTAACGAAAAGGTATATTTATAATCCATGACATCAAAGAACTTATGACCCACAGCAAAATACACAGGATAAAATCCCTTTCCTAACTGAGCTTTGAGGTAACAGGCATAATTAAAAGCATAATTAAATATATTTTGTTTCATCTAGAAAAAAAGTTTAACCAGATGATTTCTATACTTCTAGTTCTAAAATTGTGTGTGCATTTCATCATGATAGGTATAGATTTCCGTTAATGCCCATTGACATGAATATGCAGTTATCAGGAAACAGGTGCACTCTTAATTCAAATACTTGTAGAATATTTTTAGCACTTAAAAAAAAATGAAGGCGAGCAAATTTAAAATATGAATTCAAATAGATTTTTATATTAGGAACCTAAAAAAACAAGAAGTTTCACCTTGTATTCCCTTTGCAAGCTATCACTACAAATGCTTGGAGTGTGAATAACATTCCAAATATCAAGAATAGAAAAGACATTTAAAGTCAGCTCTTTCCTTGCCAAAACTACTGGGCATTTAAAGCTGTTCGTCAAAATGGCTCCATTTAAAGCATTTCAAACCTCTGAAAAGGTCACTCAATAATTTAAGTACATTTTATTTTACCCACATTAAATACTTTTAAATTCACTGTCTTTGCAATCCACTGCTCAAAAAAAGAAATTCTCAAGGGAGAATGAAAACATGGAAATTGAAACCAGCCTATAGGCAAAGTGTACAGAAGAGTCACCTGGAATCAATCTGAAGGAGAAAGTTACTACTACCGGAGCATCTGGAGTCAAATTAAATCAGGCACTATTTACATATTTCTAGTTCTATACTGACCTCACATGGTGCTTTCTTACGTTATACACGGGCCTACCTAGGTTTATATATTTGTATCAGTAAATGGGTTCTATCTTTAACCAAAGTTAAATGTTTTAAAGAATAGAATAGCATTCCATATCCCTTCACCCATTGTTCAGGAACCCTCACAGTTCGTCAAATCACCCCGATAAATCCATCTGTTCCCTCTAGCTGCTTCCAAAGAAAAATTCTAGCAACCAAGACGCCAGACTGTAAAACACATAGTTGAGAGTTCTGGCACTACTAAAACATGTTAAGAAATCTTGGCAAATTAGTTAAAATCCCTTCAACCGTAAGTACCTCAATTGTAAAAATGAATACAATAATACAAATCTACATCCAAGCGGGCATACGAGTTAGATTTAATTAAAAAGAAAACTGTCTCAAATTTTTGGTGGGCTCCGAATATAAGGTACCTCTCCCCCATCTCACACTTTCCCTTCCACTTCTTCCCCTTAAGCTTTCAGGGTTTGCTCTCATGTTCTACTTAGTGTTCCCCTTATCCTCCTACTCCATCCTGCCCTTCTACTCTACCCCCATACTCCAATTCCATACAATTCCACCACCCTCCCGTTTCAAGCTGCTACTTCCCTTTGCGGCCCCTAAGGTCCCAGGCAACCCCTGCACTCTGGTCCCCCCCATCTCCCTCAGTCCCCGTTTCCTAACGGCTCCTCCCCTCGGTTCCCCACCCCCTCATCACCAGGTTCATCCTGCCCCTCCAACCGTCTCCCGCCCCCAGGTTCCTTCCTGCCCCTCCAAACACAGCTTCCCCGTCTCAACGTTTCATCTTGTTCCTCCAACCGACTTCCCCAACGCCCTGCTCGCTCCTTTGGTCCCTATTTTCTCCAACACCCAACTGACTACTCCCTTCCATCCATTCTTTTCAACATATACATATATGCAAGGCACCCCCATACGTACACTGGAGCCCCCACCCCCACCTCGAGCCTCCATCTTTCCCTTTTATACTTGCTTCCTTTCTTCCTCCTCCCCACCCCCTCCACCTCCTCCGGAAGAGCCTGGTTCCCAGGCCAAGGTCTCTCACCTCATTCGGTCACTTCAGTGGTGCCAACCGCTTCATACAGGAAAAAACAACCAATCACGACCCCGTGGGCGCTTCCCCTGCGAGTCCGAGCACTTACCGGGCACCCGCCCCACCGGGCACCCCGCACATACACACGCACAAACCGAGGTCCTGGGGACGAAGGTTGGGGGGGTAGAGTGAGCTTTCTTACAGCGGCCTCAAACACAGCCCACTTCGCTACAACCCTTCGCCATTTTGGTTTCCCGCGGACTGCCGGTGCATTGTGGGAGCGCAGAAAGACTCCGGGGCCGAATGGCAGCTCTCCAGAGCCGCGAGGGGGCGGAGACTGCGTGGTGAGCGCGGAAGAACACCGCGCCCTGCGTCCGCGGTCGGGGCTGAACAAAGAAGGACTCTTTAACTTTGCGGTGGGGCTAAGTCCTTCCGCCGCCGGCGCTAACACAATAGTGAACGCTGAGCTTGGGAGTGTAGGGTGTCCTGCTGCTGTTTGTGTTGCAGAGGAACGCTTGTGTCCAACTTTCACACTGCATGTTCTGTTCCTGAGAAATGGGATGGTGCTCGCTACGTCTTGCCTTGCCAGTATCCTTTCTGTGGAGAAAATCTCTTATCTTCACCCTGAGACCTGCTGTTCGAATTTCATTCAGCGGGGAAGAGACTCTGGATGTCAGAATTATATCTTGTTCGGCGATTATTGTCCAGCCCCAAATTCCTTCCTATCAGAAGCTGCTTATATAGAAGATTTTCGGACTTTTTTTCCCTGACGATGAAAGGTTTCTCTGTTTATTTGCTTTGCACATCCTTACTAATTGTGATGAAATCTGAGAATAATTTCGTGCAAAGTGGTTTATTTTACGAATACAGAACTTTTTCGTACTAGGGCAGACCCTTAGCCTGCCAGTATTCTGCTGCCGACAGAGGTTCCAAGTGACAGAGAGTGCATGCTTGTCTCTGTGACTTCTACTTAGATAAAACCCAGCTCCTCTTAGTAGCCACATGAGGAACCTTTGTTTATAACTTTGTCAAAATATTTAAAAAATCATTTTATATTTTGTGTCATATTACATAACAGGGATAATTAGTACCATGTTTTTCAGTCTGTTTAAGAAGACAGCATCAGGGCTTCCCTGGTGGCGCAGTGGTTGAGAATCTGCCTGCCAGTGCAGGGGACACGGGTTCGAGCCCTGGTCTGGGAAGATCCCACATGCCACGGAGCAACTGGGCCCGTAAGCCACAATTACTGAGCCTGCGCGTCTGGAGCCTGTGCTCCGCAACAAGAGAGGCCGTGATGGTGAGAGGCCCGCGCACCGCGATGAAGAGTGGTCCCCACTTGCCGCAACTAGAGAAAGCCCTCGCACAGAAACGAAGAACACAGTCATAAATAAATAAATAAATAAATAAAAGAACGTGAATTTCTTTAAAAAAAAAAAAGAAGACAGCATCAGTCTATCTGCTACCTTTCAAGTTTCATTTTGAACTCTGTGATAAGATAGTTTCTCAAAAATGTATCTTCAACGCCCTTCACACTTTTTGGTTGAGTAGAGTTTAACTTTAAAAAAAGTAGATGCAGTCCAAAAATGGATAAAGATATTACGCAAACAGGTATATTTGCTGTGCATCTAAGCCTAGTCACAGAATATCAGTTTTAGGAACATTTGGTCTAAATTCTCCTCAACATTTCTCTCAAGTGGTCAGCAACCCTCAGTTTCAACATCTTCAGTGGTTCAATACCTCAGAGGCAGTCATTGCAATTTCACAAACACTAATAACTACAAAGTTATTCCTTGTATAGATGTACAATCTGCCTTCCTATAATTTCCACTTACTGGTATAACTTTTGGCTTCTTTAGCCACATGAAATTGTTCTAATTTCTTATACATTAGAGAAGTCAATGATGCCTGTCTTTTTGAAATTAAAAAAAAAAGCTTGCATTTCCCTATGTAAACACGTAAGTACAAAAGTGCAATCATTTAATTTAAGGAAGCCAGGTGCTCAGGGAATCAAGGGCACTGAGGGAGGCACAGTAAAAAAAATTCGTGTATCTGTGGTCTTAGGAATTTCTGGGGACTTCCCTGGTGACACAGTGGTTAAGAATCTGCCTGACAATGCAGGGGACACGGGTTTAAGCCCTGGTCCGGGAAAATCCCACATGCTGCGGAGCAACTAAGCCCGTGCGCCACAACTACTGAGCCTGTGCTCTAGAGCCCGCAAGCCACAACTACTGAAGCCCGTGCGCCTAGAACCCGTACTCCGCAACAGGAGAAGCCACTGCAGTGAGAAGCCCGCGCACCACAACTGGAGAAAGCCCGTGTGCAACAATGAAGACCCAAAGCAGCCAAAAATAAATTAAAATTTTTTTGAATATATATATATTTTTACAGAGTGAAGTAAGTCAGAAAGAGAAAAACAAATACCGTATATTAACGCATATATGTGGAACCTAGAAAAATAGTACAGATGAACCAGTTTGCAAGGCAGAAATAGAAACACAGTTATAGAGAAAAAACGTATGGACACCAAGGGGGGAAATTGGGGGTGGGCGGATTAATTGGGAGATTGGGATGGACATATATACACTAATATGTATAAACTAGATAACTAATAAGAACCAGCTGTATAAAAAATAAATAAAATAAAATTTTTAAGAAAAATATATATATTATGATGATTATTTAAAAAAAAGAAATTTCTGTTAACTAAGCAACATGCAATGGATTAGAACCTTAAGAAGAAACAAATGTCAAACCCTTCAGAAGTACAAAGCAAAATAACTCCACTCAGAGTAAACTGTACCCTTTATTTTGTATTTCTGTGATAGTCATGAGGGTTATTCACAAAAATTCTGGTTCTCCTTTGTTCCAAACACAGAGTAAAACTGCACTCTTTTGCACCCTTGAAGTTAGACATGGCCATGTAACTCGCTTTTACCAATAGAATGGAAGAGGAAATGAATCACTTTCTGGAAAAATCTTTAAGAGGCAGTGGCACATTCCCCTCCCCCTTGCTGTGATGATCATGGAAGCGTGTGTTGAGATAGAACATCTGTCACTTTGGGTCCCTAAACGACAACAAGCAGAGACTAAAGTTGTTCAACCATCACCACTATCCAGTTTTAGGACGTTTCCATCACCCTAAAGAATTCATTATGCCCGTTTGCAATCAATCCTTGTTCTGACTTCCAAACCCAGGCAATCTATCTGTCTCTATAGAATTGCCTTTTCTGGCCATTTCATATAAATGGACTCACACAGTATGTAGTCTTTTGGTCTGACTTCCTTCACTCAGCACAATGTTTTTGAGGTTCATCCATGTTGTACCATGTGTCTCTAGTTCTTTCCTTTTTATTGCTAAATAGTACTCCATTGTATGAACGTGCCATATTTTGTTTATCCATTCACCAGTTGATGCACATTTGGATTGTTTCCAGTTTGGGGCTATTATGAATAATGCTGCTATGAACATTTGTGTACAAGTCTTGTGTAGATACTTGTTTTTACCTTTCTTGGATAGATTCCTAGAAGTGGAATTGCTGCATTGTATGGTAAGTTTATGTTTAATCTTTTAATATACTGCCAAAGTGTTTTCCAAAGTGTAAGCAATGAGAGAGGGTTCCGATTTCTCCGCATCCTCACCAATACTTGTTATTGTCTATCTTTTTTATTTTACTGACTCCAGTGGGAGTGAAGTGGTTTCTCTTCATGGTTTCAATCTGTGTTTCCCTAATGGCTAATGAGGTTAAGCATCTTTTCATGTGCTTATTAGCCATTCTTATATCTTGTTTGGTGAAGCATATATTCAAATCTTTTAACCACTTTTTTTTTTAACACCTTTATTGGAGTATAATTGCTTTACAATGGTGTGTTAGTTTCTGCTTTATAGCAGAGTGAATCAGCTATATGTATACATATATCCCCATATCTCCTCCCTCTTGCGTCTCCCTCCACCCTCGCTATCCCACCCCTCTAGGTGGACACAAAGCACGGAGCTGATCTCCCTGTGCTATGCAGCTGCTTCCCACTAGCTATCTGTTTTACATTTGGTAGTGTATATATGTCCATGCCACTCTCTCGCTTCGTCCCAGCTTACCCTTCCCCCCTCCGTGTCCTCAAGTCCATCCTCTATGTCTGCGTCTTTATCCCTGTCCTGCCCCTAGGTTCTTCAGAACCATTTAAAAAATTTTTTTTAGATTCCATATATATGTGTTAGCATACAGTATTTGTTTTTCTCTTTCTGACATATTTCACTCTGTATGACAGACTCTAGGTCCAGCCACCTCACTATAAATAACTCAATTTCGTTTCTTTTTATGGCTGTGTAATATTCTAATGGTGTCTTTTGAAGCACAAAAGTTTCTTAATTTTGATAAAGTCCAATGGATCTTTTTTCAATGCCATATGCTTTTGATGTTATAGCTAAGAACTCTTTGCCTGACCCAAGATCACAAAGATTTTCTATTATGTTTCCTTATGGAAGTTTTATAGATTTAGCTCTTACATTTAAGTCTATGATCCATTTGAGTTAATTTTTGTGTACACTGTGAGGTATGGGCCTGTATTCATCTTTTTGCATGTAGATTTTTAATTAGAGAAACAAACTCTTGTTATGTTAAGCCACTGCAATTTGGAGTTGTCCGCCACCCAGCATATTTTAATTTACTCTGACTGAAACAATCCAGATATGTTAATATGTAACAGAACTCAATAATAGCATTGAACTCTCTACCATATTCAAAGCCAAAAATGAAAAATACAAAAATTTGAGCAGAATATTCAAAACATTAGGTAATTCTCAAAATTTATAAAAATTTATATAATTGAAAAATCACAGAGAATGTTATAAAATACTGTGTTTATAAACCTACAAGCTCTCAATTATTAGCTATTATTCTCTGTGGAGAAAGACTAGAAGATCTTTTACATTATTCATTGTGCAGAGATAGAAATGCGAATAACTAGACAAGTCAGAGACGTCAAAGAAACACATTCTGTAAAAAAACAAACAAACAATAGTTCTGACGAACCTAGGGGCAGGACAGGAATAAAGATGCGGACATAGAGAATGGACTTGAGGACATGGGGAGGGGGAAGGGTAAGCTGGGACGGAGTGAAAGAGTGGCATGGACATATATACACTACCAAATGTAAAATAGATAGCTAGTGGGAAGCAACCACATAGCACAGGGAGATCAGCTCAGTGCTTTGTGTCCACCTAGAGGGGTGGGATAGGGAGAGTGGGAGGGAGACGCAAGAGGGAGGAGATATGGGGATGTATGTATATGTATAGCTGATTCACTTTGTTATAAAGCAGCAACTAACACAACATTGTAAAGCAATTATACTCCAATAAAAATGTTAAAAAAAAAAAAAAAAAAAACATTCTGTGTCCTTATAGAGTTTGCTTTCATTGGTCTGAAAAGGGAAATGGATCTGAAACATAAAAAAAAAAAAGAATGTTTTCATAATAATCAAATCAAAAGGATCTGTTAAAATTCCTTTCCTTTTTATCCAAAACTGAAACGTCCATATATAACATGAACATTGCTTTTAAACCCAGTTATTTGTTGTAAAAGTATATATAGCAAATTTAGACCCCTCATATAATATGTCTTAAAATATAGCATGTCCATTATCAATTTATTAACTACCATTTCCAAATTCACCCTTCATTACTTGTTTTGTGAAAATGGATATGGACCCTCTAAATATTTTTCCCTCACCAGCTGGCAGAATGTTAAGCTTTGTCAGAGGAGTGTTCTGGAGAGACCATGCCATGTAAAGTGGTTTTCCTACCACAATAAAGTATCACATCACACCGGTCAGAATGGCCATCATCAAAAAATCTACAAACAATAAATGGTGGAGAGGGTGTGGAGAAAAGGGGACCCTCTTGCACTGTTGGTGGGAATGTAAATTGATACAACCATTATGGAGAACAGTATGGAAATTCCTTAAAAAACTAAAAATAGAACTACCGTATGACCCAGCAATCCCACTACTGGGCATATACCCTGAGAAAACCATATATCAAAAAGACACATGTACCACAATGTTCATTGCAGCACTATTTACAATAGCCAGGACATGGAAGCAACCTAAGTGTCCATCGAAAGATGAATGGATAAAGAAGATGTGGCACATATATACAATGGAATATTACTCAGCCATTAAAAAAATGAAATTGAGTTATTTGTAGTGAGGTGGATGGACCTAGAGTGTGTCATACAGAGTGAAGTATGTCAGAAAGAGAAAAACAAATACTGTATGCTAACACATATATATGGAATCTAAAAAAAAAAGTGGTTCTGATGAACCTAGGGGCAGGAGAGGAATAAAGATGCAGATGTAGAGAATGGACTTGAGGACATGGGGAGAGGGAAGGGTAAGCTGGGATGAAGTGAGAGAGTGGCATGGACATATATACACTACCAAATGTAAAATAGATAGCTAGTGGGAAGCAGCCGCATAGCACAGGGAGATCAGCTCGGTGCTTTGTGACCACCTAGAGGGGTGGGCTAGTGAGGGTGGGAGGGAGACGCAAGAGGGAGGAGATATGGGGATATATGTATACGAATAGCTGATTCACTTTGTGATACAGCAGAAACTAACCCAACATTGTAAAGCAATTATACTCCAATAAAGATATTTAAAAAATAAGAATAAAGTGGTTTTCCATCCTGGTTCCAAAGTGTACTCTCAGCAGCCTCCCGCAGTGTGCAAAGCTTCCCCAGAGCTGGGATCCTGTAGCATATGCACATTCCTCAGGCTTGTCAAATCATCTTTCCCCTACCCTAATCCCAGAAGAATTTACATGTGCTTCCATCAAATGATATTTGTGCTGTCTTGGCAGTCAAAAATTTAAGGCAAGTGAAAACTGTGTGTGCAGTCAAAACAAATCACTCAATTAGGAGTCATAAGGGACTTCCCTGGCGGTCCAATGGTTAAGACTCCATGCTTCCATTTCAGGGGGCACAGGTTTGATCCCTGGTTGGGGAACTAAAGTCCTTCATGTCGCACAGCACGGCCCAAAAAAAAAAAGTCATAAGAACTAGGTTCCGATTCATGCTTGTGACATACCCTGCCTATGACAGAAGCTTTTGAAGATTAAATCAGCAAAAGCTAGGAGGAAGGGAATGAGAGAGAGAGAGAGAGAGTTATCCAGTGGTAAGAAAAATAAAGCATCTTATCTGCTTTGCTCTGCTATTTTGTCCACTGAGTGTTCAAAGATGTAGACAAGATAAGACAGAAAGCATGATGTGAGAGACAGAATAACAGAAGCAGGAACACTGGAAGACAAAGGACCTGAGTTGCTGGCCAGCCTCTCTCACTTTATTAGCTGAGTGATCTTGGGCAAGTTTCCTAAACTCTCACAGCCTGAGCTTCTTTGTTGAATTCAATGGGGAGGATAAGAATATCAACACTAAAGCTTTATCATTTGAATTAAATGAAATAATATGTGTAAAAGTATTTTTTTTTCTCACAGCTATTATTACATGTCTGACTCCCCTGATTCAACTGTGAGCTTCTTGAGGGTAGGAAGGCATTACTATTCTTTATATCCCTATTCCTGGAAACACATCTGGACCACAGATCTGCCTTTATATAAATAAAATTTTAAATGGATATTTATTTAACAATAAATAACAGAAAAACTGTGCTACACAGTGTTCAGGACAGGGTACAAGCATTGATAATATATATATCCATAAAGTGGGCTGGAGGGCTTAGAGTGTGGAGGTAGTGCCATTAATAAGTAATTGAGATACGATACAAATGTAGAGGTGTGAAGGGTGTGATGTATGCTAGGAATAAGAACAAATTTAGTGAAACCTAGTGTGAAAGATAGAAACAGGATTGAAAGATGGTTGGGTCTTATCGTGAGAGACCTCACATGACAAGTGGTATCAGTCAAGACTTTTTTCATTGCAAGGGTCATGACTGTGACAAGAACAAGCCTTGGAAAGGTGAAAACCCTTGCCTTGGTGTTGCCTAGAAACAGAAACTAAAAAGATATGAGGATCCTCCGTCTCTCTCCCTCTCTCTCTCTCTCTCATTTCTTCTCCTCTCTGAATGGTGTTTCATCTCTTCCTCTGCAGATGGTGTTCTCGGTTTAGTGGGAAACAGGGCTTTTAGGAAGGTTATATTTTCTAGAGGAACCAATTAAGAAAAGGGAATTTTCTACCTCTACCTCCTTCCCCCATCCCTACCCCCCACCTTCAGTGTACCAGCCAAAAAAAAAAAAAAAAAAAAAACATCGCAGTGAAGTATTCTGTTGGGCTCGGCTCGGGTCACATGCCCAACCTGAACCAGGTGTTATAGGCAAGAAGATGAGACAGTCAACAAAAATTGGACCAATGCCCATCCCTGTAGCCAAAAAAGTGGAGTCTTATTAGCTGTCACCGCAAGAGGCAGAGTACTGTACTGGACTGGGATATAAGATGTTTTCCCAAAGAAGGATTTGCTATTCTGGGCTATCAAAATATTTTAAATCTACTAACATGCAATGAAGTTTGAACTTCCATTATTATAATAATAGTAATAATAATAATATTTATTGAATGTTTACCCTCTGCTAAGATGTGTGAAAAAGTACTTTACATATGCTATTTTATTTAATATTCCCAACCACCCTATGAAGCAGATATTATCAATTCCTGTTTTACAGATAAAGCATCTGAGGTACAGAGAAGATAAGCAAATTGTCCAGGGTCACAGAACAGTAAGTGCAGATCTGAATCTTTTTTTTTTTTTTGGCAGCACTACACAGCTTGCAGGATCTTAGTTTTCCGACCAGGGATTGAACCTGGGCCACCCCAGTGAAAGTGCCACGGCCTAACCATTGGACCATCAGGGAATTCCCTGAATCCAGTTTTGTTTGACTCTGAAGATGACTTTTTAATCACTATCCTATAGAGAAATAGGAGAATCATCAGAGGATTTTTAAATAAATCCATCCTTTAGAAATATCTCTCTGGTAGTAGTATGGAAATTGGATTCAAGATGGGAAATACTGCAAATAAAGAGGTTGCTACAACTGTCTAGGTGAGTAATGACTGAAGGTCTGAACAGCGAGGAAAGAAGAGACATCAGAGACAGAAGGAGATGCCAACAAAACTTGGCAGTCGGGCTTCCCAGGTGGCGCAGTGGTTGAGAATCTGCCTGCCAATGCAGGGGACATGGGTTCGAGCCCTGGTCTGGGAAGATCCCACATGCCGCGGAGCGGCTAGGCCCGTGAGCCACAACTACTGAGCCTGCGCATCTGGAGCCTGTGCTCCGCAGCCAGAGAGGCCGCGATAGTGAGAGGCCCGCGCACCGCGATGAAGAGTGGCCCCCGCTTGCCGCAACTAGAGAAAGCCCTCGCACAGCAACGAAGACCCAACACAGCAAAAATAAATAAATAAAAAATTAAAACAAACAAACAAACAAAAAAAAACTTGGCAGTCACTGGAAGAGATAGGTGACAGAATGAATTGATTTGAGGATAATCTTTGAGGTCTGTGGCTTGAGTGAGATGAGAGATGATGACTGTATTTCTTCATTTCTTCTTCCCTCTTTCCTTTCTTTCTTCCCTTCTTCATTTTTGCAAAGACTGGATAAGGTGGTTGGTATTAAAATTAACCAAGATAGATAATAAAAGGTATGGAACAATTTGAGGGAAAAACTAATTAACTAAGTTCTGAACAATTTGAGTTTAAGGTGCCCATGGGATATTAAAATAAGATGTCAAGTATGCAGCAGGAAGTTCATCTGGAGCTCAATAAAGGAGAGGGCTGGTATTAGATGGAAAGCTACACACTTAATCAAGCCTTGGTACTCCAATCCAGTTTGCTTCACTAGTGTTCTTCCCTGTCTCTCCTATGCCAGGAACAAGGGTTTGGCAAAAATAGTAATTATAACTGAATCAGAATATATTTAATTACATAATCTTAGGTATTCAAATTTAATTTCACAAAATGTACAAATTAAACTGGAGTATTTGAAGGATTGCTGACAAAAGAAAACAGGAATGAATAAATAGGGTCAATTTGTGGATCTTGTTTCACCGCTGTCATTAGTTAATCATTATCTCTGTGGTAAGATTTCTTTTTTCTTCTTTATGTTCCTCTCTATTTCCTAATTTTTCCACTCTTGTAATATTTAAAAGGATATTTAAAACTCATGCAGTACAGTGATATAGGTTTCTGGTCATGTAACCTGTGAGAAAATGTAAATGCTGTCAGCTAGGAGCATTTGAAAGCTCCCAGGCTGTCAAAACATGGGGAGCTCTCCAGGGTACTGGACTGCCTCTCGAAATTCTGACCGGTGAACCAGATCTTTATGTCTCTTCTGACTTATCTGTCCTTGGTCTACCCTGAATCCTGCCCTCTGATCAACTGGCTGTCTCAACTATGTCTTAACTGGCAACTTAGTTCTCTGGATGAGTTCCCAACAGGCTTTAACTGTTAATTTTATGCTGATGCCTTCAAAATCGGTAGAACCAGTAACTTTCTTCCCACCCAAACTCATCTGTTCCATTTCTGTTGACATTAACCGTCCTTAATTTATCTAACAAATACTACTGAGTATACAAGGAAATGTAAAATGCAAAACTATAAAATTTCCAGAAGATAATATAGGAGAAAGTCTTTGTGATTTGGGTTTGGCAATTTGTTTTTAGATGCAACACCAAAACCATGCTCCATGAATTAAAAAATCGATAAGTTGAACTTTATGAAAATTAACTTCACTTTGCAAAAGACACCATTAAGAAAAGGAAATCAAGGATTGGGAGAAAATATTTGCAAAACGCATCCAGTAAAGAACATATCCAAAAAATACAAAGAACTTCTAAAGCTCAACAATAAGAAAACAAAGAACCCAATTAAAAATGGGTAAAAAACCTGAACAGGGCTTCCCTGGTGGCACAGTGGTTGAGAATCTGCCTGCCGATGCAGGGGACGCGGGTTCGACCCCTGGTCCAGGAAGATCCCATATGCCGCGGAGCAATTGGGCCCGTGAGCCACAACTACTGAGCCTGCGCGTCTGCAGCCTGTGCCCCGCAACAAGAGAGGCTGCAACAGTGAGAGGCCCGCACACGGCGATGAAGAGTGGCCCCCGCTTGCCGCAACTGGAGAAAGCCCTCGCACAGAAACTAAGACTCAACACAGCCAAAAATAAATAAATAAATTTTAAAAGAGACGTTTAAAAAAAAAAAAAAAAAAACCTGAACAGACAACTTACCAAAGAAGATATACAGATGGCAAATAAAGCATATGAAAAGATGCTCAACATCATATGTCATTAAGGAACTGCGAATTAAAATGATGAGATACTATTACACAACTATTAGAATGGCTAAAATCCAAAATGCTGATAAAACCAAATGCTGGTGAAGATGTAGAGCAATAGGAACTCTTATCATTGCTGGAGAATGGTACAGGCACTTTGGAAGACAGTTTGGCAGTTTCTTACAAAACTAGGTACAGTCTTACCATATGATCTGGGAATCCCAATCTTAGGAGTTTACCCAAATAAATATAAATATGTCCACACAAAAACTTGCACATGAATGTTTACATATGTTTGTAGCAAAACTAGAAGCAACCAACATGTCCTTCAACAGTTGAATGGATAAACAAACTGTGGTACATCCTTACAGTGGGATATCATTCAATGGTAAAAAGAAATGAGCTATGAAGCAATGAAAGGACATGGAGGAAACAAATGCATGTTGCTAAGTGAAAGATGCCAGTCTGAAAAAGCTACACACTGTATGAGTTCAACACTATGATGTTCTGGAAAAGGCAAACTATAGAGACAGTAAAAAGATCAGTAGTTGCCAGAGGTTAGGGAGGAGAGAGAGGGAGGAATAAATAGGAAGAACACAGGGGATTTTTAGCGTCATGAAACTATTATGTATTATACTATAATGGTGGATCATGACATTATGCAGTTGTCAAAACCCATAGAACTATACAACACAAAGAATGAACCTTAATGTAAACTATGGACTTCAGTTAATGTTTCAAGATTGTCTCGTTAATTCTAACAAATATACCATGCTAAAGACATAATATGGGAAACCAGGGTTGGGGAGGGGGCATTATATGGTAACTCTGCACTATCTGCTCAATTTTTCTGTAAACCTAAAACTTCTAAAAATTAAAATCTATTAATAAAAATATTATCTAATGTCTACTATATGTCAGCCATTGCACTAAAAACTGGGATTATTGGCCCTCTTGGCATTTCAGTGTAGCATGTGGGTTGTAGGAGGGACAGATACTAATGAAATATTGACACAAGTGCGTAATTACATGCTGCTGTGAATGAAAGCTTCGCGGGACTATGAGACCTTATACCTAGTGTGGAGGTCTAGGGAAGTCTTCCCTAAGGAAGAGATGTTAGAACTATGATCTCAAGGATGAATAAGAGTTAATTAGATGTGTGATTTTGTTTGTTTTTTGTTTGCTTATTTGTTTGTTTACAGTATGGGGATTCACCCCTTTTTTTTTTTAATTTTTTTTTCAGGAAAATCCTGGTCTCAGAGCAGATCAATATACATAGTTATTTGGTCTTTTTACATATGCACTTTTTAAGGAGGATCAGGCTTCATTTTCTGTTGAAGAGTTTGTTACCATGGAGTCTGGCTTTTGAGTCATTCTATCCAGTTCTTCCTGAACATTTGTCAGCACAGTTTTTTGTCCTGACTTCTTGGCTGTGCTCTGCACCCCACCAGCACCAGGACTTCTAGGAGAGTCTGTTTTTTAACTCAACAGACTGTTGAAGAAGCTGGCCAACACCCCTTCATTTGTTGCATTATTTTTCATGTTTGTGTCTGGCTTCTTTACCGATGTGCCTGGGGAGGCACTAGGCTGGCTGGCTGGCCCTCCCTGGCCCTGTCACCCCTTTTATTTTTTTACTGAAAATAAATGTCTCCCAAGAAGGAGCCACAAGGCACAGCCAAGTGTGCCAGTACAGACCTCTCCCCTTGCTGCAAGCTGTTTTGACAATTTTATTAAAGATACCAGGACCCCATCACCAAACAGGACTCAGAACATGAACATCCCCACCAGCTGCATCATACAGCAGGCGCCACCCAGGCTCACCATAGCCAGGAGGATGCAGACAGCCACCAGCTCCACTAGCCTGGCTTCTCTCCTCTCCTGAGATAAAGTCCTCAACAACCCAGTTAAGGGTTATATTCTTCCTTTTTAGGCATCCAGGCTTATGGTTGGAAGACCAGGTAATGTTAACAAAGATCCTGGGAGTCTCTGCTTCTGATGGGATCACTGTATTCCCATGTAGGGAGCACCAGAAGCCCGGGAGCCACAAGCACCTGCACTGCTCAGTGCACCTCTCAGGGCAGCAATGCCAGGCTCCCACCTCACTGCTCCATTCAGCTGCACCCCTCCCCACTGGGTCCCATCATGCCTTTTTAAAAAGATTCTGTGTAATGAGTGGAGAGCAGACAGGTATATTTAGTGGCCTCACTCAGCACTCCAGAATCATCAATATGAAGCCTCTGGATCTCTTCCAGCTGCCAGCTCCCCCCAACACCTGCACTCATTCTTCAGTTAGAGTTAGAATTAGGGTCAGGATGGGGGGGTGTTAGGAGGGAGAGCATTCTGACAGAGGGTGGGTAAGGTCCCATAGTGAGATGCAATATGTATAGGACTGAAGGAAGGCCAAGTGCCTAGAGCACAGAAAGCAAAGAGGTGAGTGCACAAGCTGAGGCTAAAGAGCCTGGTGGGGGCTACCCTACAGAGGACCCTATGCGCCAGAAAAAAAGGGGTTCACATTCTTAACCTAAAATCAGTAGGAAGACCTTCAAAGATTTTTCAGCTGAGTGTTGACATGATTGCATTTGAAAAAGACCTCTGGCTACTTGGTGAAGAAAAGATTGCAGGGTTTCTCAAGCTCAACACTAGTGACACTTTGAGATGGGTAATTCTTTGTTGTGGGGCCCTGTCCTATACATTATAGGATGTTTAGCATCATCCTTGGCATCTCCACGCTAGATGTATCCACACATGGAGTTGAGACAACCAAAGTTTCCAGACATTGCCAAATGTCCCCAAAGGGCAAAATCATCCCTCACTGAGAATCATTGAATTAAGGAAGAGCAAGAGAGAATGATGGAGACCATTGGCGATTTCACCGTAGCCCAGGTAGCGATTATCGTAGCTTAGAATTGAGGAGGTGGAAAAAGAAGGAAGTGAACTGATTAGGGTTAGGATTAGGGATTAGGGAGACATTTAGGAAGTAAAGTCAATGATATAGGTTGTTTGGTTGAAATGGAAGGAGAAAGTGAGAGGAATTAAGGAGAATGAGTGATTCTGGCCCAAGCATACAGGCAGGTGCTTAGTACCATGAGCTAAGATTCCAGGTAGATCCTAGATTTTGAGCCAATGTAAAAGTGGAACAAGACTTTTGGAAGTATTGGGATATGTGAGTATAATTGTACATGTAGGAGGAACATAAATCATTAGAGGCCAAAAGGCAAACTGTAGTAGTCAATTACATTGGTAGCCCCCAGTGAACCATGCCTCCTGGCATTCATGCCCCTGTGTAATCCCTCCTCTTGAATCTAGGCTGGCTTTGTGACCTTTAACTAATGGAATATGGCAAGAAAAACATTCTGAGACTTCTGAGCCCAGGTATTAAGAAGGCCTGGCAGCTCGCACATTTGTGCCCTAGAGTGGCCATTTAAGAAGCTAGTGGCCATTTAAAAGTGTAAGTACACTGAGATCACCACGCTATGAGAGGCCCAACCTTGCTATTTGGAGAGGCCATGTGGAAGATAAGTGAAGCCCCTTGCCAGTAGTCCCAGCTAAGCTTCCAGTTTACAGCACCAACTTGCCAACCATATTTATGAGGCCACCTTGGAAGTGCATTCTTCAGCTCCAGTCAAGCCATGCATGTGAGCCGTTGTGCTGGCCCCATCAAGACCTGACCAAATTTCAGAATTACAAGCAAATAAGTTGTTGTTTTAGGTTGGTAACTTTGAGATGCTTTGTTACATAGCAATAGATAACTGAAACAGCCTCTCTAAGGCTCAGTTTCGCCTACTGTAAGTTAGAAATAATAATAATACCTACCTCAGATTTGTTGTAAGGGTAAGTTAAATAATGCCTGGCACTAGAAGTACTCAAATATTGCTATTTTTATTCTTGTAGTCACCAAAAAAAATGCTTAATAGTTGACAATTTTATTGCACAATATTGATTAATATTGTTAATGTTAACAGAGCAGTTGTCACCTTCTCTGGCTGCCCTATATTGAACAGAAACTCTCAGTCACTCTGCTCCCTTCTTTGCTTCATAGCACTTATCACCACTTGAAAAATATATTTTTATTATGTCTTCAACACTAGAATATAAACTCCATGAGAGTTAAGACTTTGTTTTGTTCATTGTGATATCCCTAGTGACCTGTCACATATCTGGTCAATAACTATTTGTTGAATGAGTAAATGAATGAATGTTGTTGCTCATACATGTCCATTTTTCACTAGTGAAATAATGGAAAATTTCCTGTATTTTACCTAAAGCTTAAAACTTATCAGTTATTCCTTCTCAACACAGCATGTTTGATTGGTTGATTAGACAGTAAAGCTACTTTTCTCTCCTATAGGGAAATCTTGGGGTGCAAACAATGTAAGAGCAGGCAGACTACAGTTGCAGACCAACTTAAATTCAACCAGTTTAATTCATTAAGCTTTACAAGCTAATTCTTCAGCTTTTATTCCTTGGCTTAGTCACACCTGTGTCCCAGATGTATTCAGTTAGCTTTGAACTTCACCCTTTCTTTCAGCCTAAAGCTATCTTAAACACAACCATTCAACCAACCATGGGAGCAGTGGTTTTTCTTCAGCTGAGATTTGGCCAGGACATTTATCAAGAACACTTCTTCCTGAGCACACATCAATTTATTGGGTTGGCCGAAAGGTTTGTTCGTTTTTTTCCATAAGATGGCTCTAGGAGCGCTTAGTTGTCTTTAACTTCATTCAAAACAATTTTGTTAGATTGTATTGTGACAGCTGTCATATCAGCGTGCATTTTAAAAAAAGCTTATCAAAACTGGTGAATTTTTGTGTAGCCATTTTAATATTGAAGATGGAAGAAAAAAAACAACATTTTCGGCATATTATGCTTTATTATTTCAAGAAAGGTAAAAACACAACTGAAACGCAATAAAAGATTTGTGCGGTGTATGGAGAAGGTGCTGTGACTGATCAAATGTGTCAAAAGTGGTTTGCGAAGTTCATGCTGGAGATTTCTTGCTGGACAATGCTCCACGGTCAGGTAGACCAGTTGAAGTTGATAGAGATCAAATCCAGACATTAACTGAGAACAATCAACATTATACCACGCGGGAGATAGCCGACATACTCAAAATATCCAAATCAAGCATTGAAAATCATTTGCACCAGCTTGGTTATATTAATCACTTTGATGTTTGGGTTCCACATAAGTTAAGTGAAGAAAACCTTCCTGACCGTATTTTCTCATGCAATTCCCTGCTGAAATGTAATAAAAACGTTCCGTTTTTAAAACAAATTCTGATGGGCGATGAAAAGTGGATATTGTACAATAATGTGGAAAGGAAGAGATCGTGGGGCAAGTGAAACAAACCACCACCAACCACACCAAAGGTCGGTGTTCACCCAAAGAAGGTGATGCTGTGTATACAGTGGGATTAGAAGGGAGTCCTCTATTATGAGCTCCTTCCGGAAAACAAAATGATTAATTCCAACAAGTACTGCTCCCAATTAGACCAGCTGAAAGCAGTACTCGATGAAAAGCATCCAGAATGAATCAACAGAAAACGCATAATCTTCCATCAGGATAACGCAAGATCACATGTTTCTTTGATGACCAGGCAAAAACTGTTACAGCTTGGCTGGTAAATTTGGATTAATCTGCCGTATTCACCAGACATTGCACCTTCAGATTTCCATTTATTTCGGTCTTCACAAAATTCTCTTAATGGAAAAAAATTCAATTCCCTGGAAGACTATAAAAGGCACCTGTAACAGTTCTTTGTTCAAAAAGATAAAAAGTTTGGGGAAGATGGAATTATGAAGTTGCCTGAAAAATGGCAGAAGGTGGTGGAACAAAAGGGTGAATATGTTGTTCAATAAAGTTCTTGGTGAAAATGAAAAATGTGTCTTTTATTTTTACTTAAAAACCAAAGGAACTTTTTGGCCAACCCAATAGTTCTTAAAAATGCTACTGCTTTCAAAACTTTCTAAAGGTTACCTCTAATAAGTTTGATCAGCATAACCTGAAATCTAATCTAATTTCTTTAGAAGTTTTTGCATTGCCCTCCCCCGCACCTGGTTTACCTGCCCTGATTTACATGTCTACAGCCCTAGGGACAGGCTTGTCAGTCACCTGCCTATACCAACATTGGGGAATGGGTATCATCATCCCTTGAGCCTAAAAGACCTGTATTTGACGTAGGCAGGTGCTGTAAGTCCTTATGTATTGGAAAGTGTTATTATACATGCAGGATCACCACAGGTCTCTGCAGACTGTATTCAGGATATTGAATGGAATGTGGCAACTTTGCTGGGAGCTGCAGTGTTTGTGTGCTGCTCTTTCTTTTGAGTACACACAGCCAGGGATTCTAATAGAGAATCTCTCTGTTTACTTTAAGCCTTCAGAGGATCTCACTGGATTGCTTTGTGTTTTGGTCAAGTGTTACAGTATACAGGCTGTTGTCCATGTTGAATTGTTACTTGCACTTCAGGTACAAAAATTAGCTAAAAATTAAAGACTTTAAAAGCTAAAACTATAAAACTCTTAGAAGAAAACATACCTGTGACCTTGGATTAGATAATGGTTTCTTAGATATGATACCACTAGCACAAGCAAAGAAAAAATAGATAAATTGGACATCAAAATGAAAAAAAATTGTATTTCAAAGGGCACTATCAAGAAAGTAAATGGGGGGACTTCCCTGGTGGCACAGTGGTTAAGAATCTGCCTGCCAATGCAGGGGACACAGGTTCAATCCCTGGTCCGGGAAGATCCCACATGCCGCAGAGCAACTAAGCCCATGCGCCACAACTACTGAGCCTGCCCTCTAGAGCCCACGAGCCACAGCTACTGAGCCCACAAGCCTAGAGCCCATGCTCCACAAGAGAAGCCACCGCAATGAGAAGCCTGCACACCACAACAAAGAGTAGCCCCTGCTCACTGCAACCAGAGAAAGCCCGCACGCAGCAACGAAGACCCAACACAGCCAAAAATAAATAAATAAATATATTAAAATAAATAAATTGATCTTTTTTAAAAAAAAGAAAGTAAATGGGAAAAAATATTTGGAAATCATATATCTGATAAGGACATTTAACCAGAATATATAAAGAACTCAAATTTCATAAAAAGACCAACAATTTAATTGAAAATGGGCAAAGGATATGAATAGAAATTTCTCCAGTAACACAGGCAGTATGCTCTTTGACATTGGCCTTAGCAATATTCTTTTGAATATGTCTCCTCAGGCAAGGGAAAAAAAGGCAAAAATAAACAAATGAGACTAGATCAAACTAAAAAGCTTTTGCACAGTGAAGGAAACTATCAACAAAATGAAAAGGCTGCCTACTGAATGGGAGAAGATATTTGCAAATGATATATCCGATAAGGGATATACAAAGAACTCATACAACTCAATATAAAAAAACCAGCCAACTCAATTAAAAAATGGGCAGAAGACCTGAATAAACATTTTTCCAAAGAAGACATACAGGTGGCCAACAGGCACGTGAAAAGATGTTCAACAACACTAATCATCAGGGAAATGCAAACAATCAAAACCACAATAAGATATCATCTGTCAGAATGGCTGTTATCAAAAGGAAAACAAGTGTTGGTAAGGATGTGGGGAAAAGGGATCCCTTGTGCACTGTTGGTGGGAATGTAAACTGGTGCAGCCACTATGGAAAACAGTATGGAGGATCCTCAAAAAATTAAAAATGGAACTACCATACAATCCAACAATTCCACACCTGGGTATATTTCTGAAGAAAACGAAAGCACTATTTCAAAGTGATATATGCATCCATATGTTCATTGCAGGATTATTTGCAATAGCCAAGATATGAAGGCAACCTAAGTGGACATCAATAGATGAATGGATAAAGATGTGGTATATATACACAATGGAATATTACTGAGCCATGAAAAAGAATAAAATCTTGCCATTTGCAACTTTTGGACCTAGAAGATATTATGTTAAGTGAAATAAATCAGACAGAGAAGACAAATACTGTATGATTTTACTTATATGTAAAATCTAAAAAATAAAACAAGTGAACAAACAAAATGAAACAGAAACCAAGTCATAGAGACAAAGAACAAACAGGTAGTTGCCAGAGGGGAGGTGGGTAAAGGGATAAAAGAAATAGATGAGGGAGATTAAGAGGTACAAACTTCCAGTTACAAAATGTCACGTGAATGAAATGTACAGTGTGTGGAATATAGTCATATTTTTGTATAGTATCAGATGGTAACTAGACTTACTGTGATGATCATTTAAAATGTATAGAAATATCAAATCACTGTGCTGTGCACCAGGAACAAACATAGTGTTATAGGTCAATTATACTTCAAAAACAAACAAACAAACTTATAGAAAAGAGATAAGATTTGTGGTCATAAGAGGCAGACAGTTGTGGGAGGAGGAATTGGATGAGGGTGGTCAAAAGCTACAAACTTCCAGTTATAAATAAATAAGTACTAGGGACACAATGTACATGATTAATATAAGTAACACTGCTCTATCTTATATATGGAAGTGTTAAGAGAGTAAACCCTAAGAGTTCTCATCACAAGGAGAAAAAACTGTTTTTTCTTTTATTTGTATCTATATGAGATGAAGGATGTTCACTGAACTTACTGTCATAATCATCTCATGGTGTACGTAAGTCAAATCATTATGCTGTACACCTTAAACTTATACAGTGCTATATGTCATTATAGCTCAATAAAACTGGAAGGAAGAAATTAATTTTTTAAAGAGCCTAAAAAAACTATAATTTAGTTCTTTTAAAATTACTTATTCACTTTCTAGCATAGGGCAAATATTGTGCTAAACCAAGAAACATATTTAATCATGATAATCCCTTGTATTTCCTTTGTCATACATTATCTCATTTGATCCTTTAACAGCTTAATTTTGTTCTTCTGCTTAAAATTCACAAAGGTTGGGGACTTGCCTGGTGGCACGGTGGTTAAGAACCCTCCTGCCAAAGCAGGGGACACCGGTTCGAGCCCTGGTCTGGGAAGATCCCACATGCCGCGAAGCAACTAAGCCGGTGTGCCTCAACTACTGAGCCCACGCGCCTGGAGCCCGTGCTCCACAACAAGTGAAGCCACCACAATGAGATGCCCTCACACCGCAACGAAGAGTAGCCCCTGCTCACCACAACTAGAGAAAGCCCGCAACAAAGACCCAATGCAGCCAAAAATAAATAAATAAATAAATTTTTAAAAAATAAAATTCACAAAGGTTAATTGTGAAACCTAGTCATTTTGAGAAAGGACTCTTAAGAATCCTCTGAGAATAGTTTGCTTGAAAATATATATATGAGTTCATTTTTAATAGAATCAGACTTTTAAGTCCCTGCTTGACTTTTAAGTCAAATTCTTCAGACTCTGGGATGGCTTACGCCAAGGCCTTTTGATGCTTGGTTGCGTCAATGGTCCCGGGTCATTCAAGAAAGAAGGTGGAGGGACTTCCCTGGTGGTCCAGTGGGTAGGACTCTGCGGTCCCAAACTAGGGGGCCTGGGTTCGATCCCTGGTTGGGGAACTAGATCTTGCATGCCGCAACTAAGAAGCCCGCATGCCACAACTAAGACCTGGTGCAGCCGAAATAAATAAATAAATAAATATTTTTTAAAAAAGAAAGAAAGAAAGAAGGTGGGAATGAAATGCTGTATGCCCGGCTCAGATTTTATTTGGGCAATCTTGTGAAAATAACTCTATGTTCCTTTATTTCCTCTTCTGTACAACAAATAGATTAAACATTACTGATTAAAAAAAGAGAGAAATTTCTCCAAAGACAATCCACAAATGGCCAACGAGCACAGCAAAAGATGTTCAACATTATTGGCCATCAGGCTCCTTTACTTCAGCAGGAGACAGCTCAAGGATCATCTTAACTTCAGACCTTCCCATGGAGTCAGCTAAGACCTCATTGTGGCTACATTGCAGCCAAATTCTCCCTCTGCCCACTCTTTCTTTCTTCCCTTCCCCTATAAGTGTTGATTTTAAGAGATTCCTAAATAAACTTCCCATGTGCTAATTTCCATCTCAGGGTCTGCTTCCCAGAGAACCCAACCAGTAACAAACTGCCTTTAGCAAAAGCTCATGTACCTAGTAGGGGCAGATGTATGAGAGGTACTCGGGGCCAGAAAAAGAGATTATGATAACTATATGGATAAAATGATGGCCAAACCAAAGACTTCGGCTCAGTGGATTTGTAATCTAAGCCAGTCAGAAAATGCATGGTGCTTGGGCTTTCATTCTTCTCCTGTGCTCAGTGCAGGGCTGACCCTGGGAAGGGAGGAGCCCAGCCCTTTGGGATTTTCTGCTACCACTAGGCTAGCTCTAATCTCCACTTCAATTGTAGTTACTATATTTATGTCTTATTTCAAAGGTCCCTATATTTCCCGTTATGAACTTATTAATATTAATGGAGTTTATATTCATTAAACTGACCATACTTTATCAAATAAATATTTTAGAAATTGTACTGTAGATTTATTGTCTTCATGTGCTGTCTTGTTTGTACTAAGGCCTGATTAAAATATTTTACTCTACATAAATAACAAGGGCTAGGAACAATGATAGGTTTTGTCACTTCCATTTCTGCATGGTTTTGAAGTTGACACAGGGACTTTGATCCTAGGGTTCAACACATATGAGACATCTTCCCCAATGAAGCGCAGGCCAGCTGGAGGGAGAAATTAGGACAACAAATTTTTTCTTAATATTTATTTATTTATTTGGTTGCGCCAGGTTAGTTGCGGTAGGCGGGCTCCTTAGTTGCGGCATGCAAACTCTTATTTGCGGCATGCATGTGGGATCTAGTTCCCTGGCCAGGGATTGAGCCTGGGCCCATTGCATTGGGAGCACAGAGTCTTACTGCCCCACCAGGGAAGTCCCTATATTTTTTAACTAGCCTTCCCCTAAAGGATGGGAGGATGATATAGGACCAGGGTTGGGGTAGGTCAGGGGTTGAGGAAAACCAATGCAACAGTATGGAATTGCTTTTCCAGGCCCAAGGGGATAGGTAGAGCCTGGCACAGGTCTGTGTTTATATCCCAGGTCACAGTAAAATGGCAGGGATGTCTAGACAAAAGGTGACTAAAAGATACCATTGTCATTTTGATTTCTAGCATCTGCACAGTATCTGATGTTTGTCACATGAGTTACTGGAAAAGAGATGAGTGAGCATGTTCATCCTTCTTACCATCATACTCCAGAGTCTAGACCAACATTTCACATAAAGTGCTCTGAGGATGGAAGAATCTATATTTTTAACCTAAAAAACTTCGTGTCATTTTCCCTTAAATAAGTCAGTCAATTTCATCCGGGCCTTTTTTGATTCCATTATTTATTTCTAGAGATGAAGTAGGCAGAGTAGAATAGAATGGATCTGGATATATTGTAGTTTGTAGAAGGGTAGAGCAGTGTTTTCAATTTAGTTTTACATTTAGTGTTTGGTGATGCTCAATCCTTTATTGGTGTGTTGGCTATAACAGCTTGGATTAGTATCTAATTAACTACAGGAGTAGTTAATAATGACTTACCATTATTCTCTGAATATATTTTAAAGAAATGTCACCTTGCATTTGTTCATGCTGAAACTTATCTGACATGTTTTTTTGCCCAGCCTCACTGTTTTACAACAGCTTCCTCTAATTATCCTCATGAGTTTGGGTTTTCATCACAAAGAAGAACTAAGTGTCACCTACATATCACTTACTCCCTTTAAGTCTTATTTTTTTTCATCTGTGAAGTAAGATAATAATACAATATATCACTCATAGGATTGTTGGAAATATTAAGTAACCCATGTAAAGTGCCTAGCATGATATCTGATATATAGTGGCATTCTAAGAATGTGAATTTCTCTTCCCTCTCTTATTGGATTCCTTAACAATTGAACACTCCCATTGATTCCTTTTTTGCTGTGGTTGTTAGAACAGGTCAAAACTCCTCAATGAATTACCAACATATTCAAGGGTTATTAGAGCCAACCATATGTGTATGAACTTTCAGAAGTAGATAATTACAGTAATATTGACCTAATAGTCTCAGATTATATTAGTCAGGTCAGTATGCATTACAACTCAGGTTAGGAATTAATCAATACAGCAGTCTATCAGGATATTTTCTCTCTCCAACTTTAGACAAATTTTGATTATACGACTCAACACAAAACTTCAATTATTCTGATATTTAGAAATACATACTTGTAAATAAATAACATCAATTATGTCTAACAATAATCCTCTTGTCTAATCCATATGCTTTCCCACCCTCTTTTTTTTAATTGGTGGGAAGTGTTATGATTATGAGAAGCTGTTTATAAAACTTTTAAAATGAGTCTTAAAACAATCCTTTGTAGCTGGAATTTGATTGTTTGGTAACTATTATGCCTTGGCTGCTATTAAAATGTCTAAAAAGCTATAAACTATAAAGATTTCCCATATCCTATGCTTCTATTTTTTAGATTGCATCTATAATCCCAAGAAGTTTTGCTTTCAAATTGTTTAGTTTTGTTTCTGAATCTTCAGTCCTTGAAAAAATTTTAGACAAGTTATACTGTACCATGATTAAAAAGAAACAGTAGAATACAAATGGAAAGGGAGGCCATAAATATCAGCCAACAGCCATACTTGATAAATTTTGGGACTTCTAGGTCTATGTAACTTTCTTAAATTGAACTCTGGGGTCTCAATTGATTTCATTTAGGATTTTTGTCAAGCGGGTGATGATAATGTCTACATAGATCTCATTCTTACTTTCCCAAACTTTTACTTTGACTATGTAGTGAACTAAGTGTGGGTGATGAGTATATTAGATTTCACAATAATGTGGAAATTATTGGGCTGAATTTTGTTTTGGAGAACCAACTGTTGCGGTATTTACTTCTGTTTAGATCAATTATAGTGTATAATGTCAAAACAATACTTTGGAACCAATAGTTCATAGGGTAAAAATTATCCATGTACAGATGGTAATGAGTGATCACTTAAACTCTAGACGTATAAATACCATAAGTACGTATTCAGAGTTGTGAATGGAATAAGGATTCCCACAGTATTAACCCACCTTCAATAAGCCATGCAAGCTGTTTCACTCATAAAAAGAGTGAAACACAATCTGTTCTATACACTTTCACAACCTCAATTGCTGTAACATGAGAAATCTTTTCTTAAAGGGTAGAAACTCTCAACTGCTTTTAGACCACAAAAGTCCATCAGTTTACAGCTCGAGTCTTCTATCCATTCAGAATATTTGGTACTCTTGTGGACAGAAGTCCCACTGTTTAAATTAATAGATTTTGTATCTTTGGGAGTAAAGTGCTCTTAAGTCATGACATGAATTTTGCTTTGGCCTTAATTTTCCTTTTATTTCTAGGGGCTTCTGTAAAAAGGGTTCCTTTGTTAACATATAACGTATTTTCATTGTAAAATAACATTAGATTTTTCCTCTGTATTTTCACAAAAGCAAAAGAAATTTTTTTTTTTAAAAGACACCAATTGTACTTGAACATTTGTTACTTTTTTTTGGCTGTGTTGGGTCTTCGTTTCTGTGCGAGGGCTTTCTCTAGTTGTGGCAAGCGGGGGCCACTCTTCATTGCGGTGCGCGGGCCTCTCACCATCGCGGCCTCTCTTGTTGCGGAGCACAGGTTCCAGACGCGCAGGCTCAGTAGTTGTGGCTCACGGGCCTAGTTGCTCCGCGGCATGTGGGATCTTCCCAGACCAGGGCTCGAACCCGTGTCCCCTGCATTAGCAGGCAGATTCTCAACCACTGCGCCACCAGGGAAGCCCCCAAAAGAAATTTTTTTGATCTGTGTCAGATATCCTGCAAACCGATTGCCACAAACTTCTGTGGAACAAACCACCTCACATGCAACAACATGAATGAACCTTGAGGGCATTATGCTAAGTGAAATAAGTCAGTCACAGAAAGAAAAATATTGCATGATTACACATATGTGAGGTATCTAAAATAGTCAAATTCATGGAATCAAAGAATAACAAGCATAAAGTTTCAATTAAACAATATAAATAAGCTCTAGAGATCTACTGTACAACATTGTACCTATGTCAACAATAACATATTGTATACTTAAACATTTCTTAAGAGGGTAGGTCTCATGTTAAGTGTTGTTACCACAATAAAATAAAAAACAAACAAAAAAATTTTTGTACAAACCAAATTGTCTCTAACACATATTTTTCCAATTATAAAGTACTGATGTTATTTCTGGAAAAATATAGAAAAAGTTTAAAGCATAAAATTAAAATTACTCATAATCTATATGGAAATAAACACTATTAACATTTGCTCTCCATAGTCCCATATACAATATTTCTTTTAAAAGGAAGAAAAGAAGTGTGACACCTATGGTTCATTTAAATTAGAAGTAGAAAATACTAGAAGTGTGATTACAAATATTTATGAATATTTCCTTTTCTGATACCTACTTTGGACTGTGGATAAATAGCTCCATGAAACCAGAAGTAAAGACAGAGGAGATAGATCTGTAATTCCCATTCTCAAGAAAAGATCTATTAATTTTGAAAAAATTTTAAAATATGACTAATTATAAAATACCATATGGAAGAGTAAGAGATGAATAAACTCATTATCAAGATGTATCTTTAAAGTGAAAAAGAACATTGAGAAGTACAATAAAAAAAAAACATAGAATAGTACGACACAAAGACTGAACACTAATATAAACTATGGACTTTAGTAAATATTAATGTGTTGATATTGGTTCATCAATTTTAACCAATGTACCACACCAATGCAAGATGCTAGTAACAGGGGAAACTGAAGGATTAGGGAAGGGAGTATATGGAAACTTTGTACTTTCTTCTCAACTTTTCTGTAAACCTAAAATTGCTCTAAAAAATAAAGTCCAGTAATTTTTTAATATTAAAAAAATAAGTAAAGGAAAATAATATGAATCTTCAAACCTCAATACTTTTCTGATGGATTTTCTACCTGCATGTTTGCTAATTCTTCTTCCTCTGCTTAGCCCTTAAATAATAACTATGACACCCCTTCCTCAGTCCTTTTCCTTTTTATTCTATAGTCTACTTTTCGTAAATTAGTTCATCCACTTCCATACCTTCAACTGTTATTTATCACCTATCATTTATTTCCTCCGTTCTTCCACTAAAAACACCCACTATCCCTGTGTTCCTATCTTGGCTATACACCTACCATTTTCTATCCCACTTCCACCTGTGCTATGTTTTCACTTACTTCTCCGCCTTTTTTCATGCTGTGCCCTCTGCCTGGAATGCCCTTGCCCTGCATCTCATCTTTCCATATCTTAATCGTCCTTTAACGTTACTAGTTTTGTGAAGCCACTCCTGACTCAACCCTTGTATTCATTTAGCAATTGCTTATAATCACAATTGGGGCTTTAAAAACGGGAAAAAACACCACACAGTCTGGTTTATATTGTCATTAGTTGTATGTTTTGCTTATTTCCTTCACTAATCTTTGACGTCCTGGGAGGTAGAAAATATGTATTACTCAACTTTGCATTGCCCAAATATGGTACTATAAGCATAGAAGATAATAAATACTTCAGTTCATGATAATCAGGCTTTGAACAAAACTCTAACTTACTATTCTGCTTTCATAAGGTAACTTTTGAACCAAGTGGAAACTTTGATGGGGTTGGTTGTCTGCAAGAAACATTCCTGAAATATTAAATTCTACAGTTTAGTGTTGGTAGGCGTTTAGTGTTGAGAGTCATATATTTCTTGCTAAGTCATCAACAAACATTCAATTTAAAATATAATCAGGGGACTTCCCTGGTGGCACAGTGGTTGGGAATCCGCCTGTCAGTGCAGGGGACACGGGTTCAATCCCCGGTCCAGGAAGATCCCACATTCCATGGAGCAACTAAGCCCATGAGCCACAACTACTGACCCCGTGTGCTGCAACTGCTGAAGCCTGCCTGCCTAGAGCCTGTGCTCTGCAACAAGAGAAGCCACTGCAATGAGAAGCCCGTGCACCGCAGCAAAGACCCAATGAAACCAAAAAATAAAGAAATAAAAAGAAATAAAATTAATTTTAAAAAATAAATAAAATAAAATATAATCAAGCATAATTTATAGAATAATTATAAAAGCCTATTGAAGACTTTTATATTACCAGCCTTGAAGAAAGACTGGTAATATAATTTTTAAAATACCACCAAAAGAAATTGAGTCTCAAATAATCCAGAAAAAGTAAAGTTGGTAACTATAATTTCATTAGTATTTCTCTAGAACTTTTCAAGTGAAGGGTATCTGTATAACTCAATATGAGTATTTTACTTGGCATGAGAGCTATAGTCTTACATGAAACATCAAATCTATAAGATTGGCAAAAATCCCAAAGTTTGACAGCACTCTTTTAGTGAGGCTGTTTGGGGCATGGACACTTTCCTATATGGCTTATGGGAATGCAAAACACTACAACCGCGAATGGCAGGGAATTTGGCAGTATCTGGCAAAATTACATGTGTATTTGACCCATAAATCCTACTTTCAGGAATCTATCTCGAATATTTACTGGCACAAATGAGAACAAATTTTGCATGGGGCTATTCATAACTACATTCTTTGTATTATCGAAAGACTGGAAACAACCCAATAGTCCATTAATATGGGAAAAGTTGAAAAAGTTGTGATACGTTTACACACTGTAGAATTATAAAACTGTAAAAAGAAATGAGAAACATCTTTATATATTAAAATGACATGATCATCAGGATGTATTAAGTGCAAAAAGCAAGGTGGACAAAAGTGTTTTGATATGCTACCATTTATCCATGCATGAGTAGAGAAAAATGGATGTACACATACATTTGCCTATATATATTTTTTAAGTGGAATGATAAATCACACAATTTTTTTTAAAATTTATTTTATTTTTGGCTGTGTTGGGTCCTCGTTGCTGTGCGCGGGCTTTCTTTAGTTGCAGTGAGTGGGGGCTACTCTTTGTTGCGGTGCTCGGGCTTCTCATGGCAGTGACTTCTCTTTGTTGCGGAGCACAGGCTCTAGAGTGCAGGCTTCAGTAGTTGTGGCCCACGGGCTTAGTTGCTCCGCGGCATGTGGTATCTTCCTGGACCAGGGCTCAAACCCGTGTCCTCTGCACTGGCAGGCTGATTCTTAACCACTGCACCACCAGGGAAGCCCAATCATGCAATTTTTAAAATAGTTACCTGTGGGAGCAAGAAGGATAGGGCTGCGGGAACAGGGATAGAAGATAGACGTGTTTAATTATACCTTGCTTTTAGTTTAGACTCTGGAACAATGTAAATATTTAATATAGTTATAAAACAAAATGAAATTTTTTAAAATCTTGAAAAATTTAAAGCAAAAAACCAATTCAACTTAACCACATATCCAGTTGGTGGCATAACCACACAGAGAGGAACTATTCCAAATGACTTTAAAACACAGTAATTTGACTGTAGGTTCCTATTGAGATATACCTTAAGGAAAAAGAATTGCAAAAACAAAAGAAAACAAACAAAAAAACCCTTAAACTGTTTTCAGTTTCAGTATTCATATAGTTGATGGAGGTGTTGGTATTATCCTGGGATAATTGTGTGTTGTGGCATAAAGCAAATTAACAATTATACTGGCATCACTGAGAACTGGGATTTTTGCCATGGGACAAAGGAGATATAAATGCAAAAGAGCAGAGGAAAAAAAACCCTGAATTTGAATTGAAAATATCAATATGATCTCATAATGTCTTTTATCTTTAAATATACAGATATATACATTTCCTATCTCTGCCCACCAAAATGATCTAGAAACAATGAGAAACCAGAAGTAATGAGCAACCCCAGTGCCCAGTTTGTAGGCTGTACGTAGCATTTTGCACTAAAAGAAATCAAGGATCCTAGGAGAAATGGCTGGTTCTGTCTAGGGCAGAAAAGATAAAAGAAAAGCTTGGAATATTTTGTAATACCACAAAGCAAGAAGGCAAATCAAAGACCACTGGCAAATCAAAGAACTCAGAAGCCAAGTGACCAAAGATGGGATAATTTAAGTATTAAGTTATTAAAAAAGAAAATAATTGCAGTGGATTGAAAAACATAAACTATAAATCCATGAGTTCATAATGATTAGAAGAAACTAACTGGTCACATTTAGAAGGTTCTAGGGAACCAACACTGTATTTTGAAAACCAGTAAAAAAAAAAAAAGGAAAGAATCAAACCCTTATTCTACCTTTCCTATATGAACTCTACCAAATAACCAAATAGTTCATGAGAGAAAATTTCTCATTATAGAAGTATTCTAGCTAAAAATGCAGAAGGACTTATAGAACTAGAATATCACCATTTTACAACCTCTAATGACTTAATAGATGTATTAATTACATCTGCTAACATTAAAAAAGAGAGATAATCAGACATTGTATGCCTTTTGTAAGTGTCTGATACCGCATATGAAGTAGTCCTGCCAAAAAAAAAAAAAAAAAAAAAATCCAAAATCTAAACAAACCTAGCTTAGATCTAAACTATCAATTTACAGGAAATACAAGGGACAGAAGAATATACTAAACAATATCATTGGGGATAACTCAGCAAATCTGGACTATGGAAACGCTATAGGATAAAAAACATGGTTTTTTCAACAAATAAATGTCAAGTTAAGGGGGGCAGAGTGCAGGGGAATCTATAGATTAAAAAAGGTAAAAGACATAGCAACCAATTGCAATGTATGGACATTATTTGGATCCTGATTGAAACAAATACTGTAAAAAACAAACTTTGTGAGACAATCAAGGATATTTGAACACTGAATATTAGATGATATTAAGAAACTGTTCGTTTTTAGATGTGACAATAGTTTTGTGATTATGTTTTTTAAAGAGTCCATATCTTTTGGAAATACACACTGAAATATTTCTCTATGAAGCCATTTGAAGTCTGGGATTTGCTCATAAGAAATGATGAGGGCAATAGGGGGCTAACAGATTGAACAAAATTGCCCATGAGTTGGTAATTATTTAATCTGGCGACAGGAACTCTTTATTCTGTTCTACTTTTGTAACTATTTTAAATTTTTCATAATAAAAGGTTAAAAATTGTCACCACCTGGCATCAAAACTCCTCTCTGTTTGGGAAAACCTTTGATCACTTTGGAAAGGTGAGACCCTGTGGGCTTGAAGAGGAGATAGGCAGGTCACCAGAGGAGCGAGAGAGAACATTATTAGTACTAGCGATATTTGAGCACATTTATTGATTAGAGAAAGTTGCCATTTGAGAGAGAGAACTTGAAAATACAAGGAAGTGAGGATAGCTGACGGAGCAAGGGCTTATTTTATTGATTAGCTGAGCTCACCTATTTCTCAAAAAAGTTTTAAAAATAAATTTTTTCCTAGCAAACGTTTGTTTCAATATTCTGTCCTTCAGGGGCTTCCCTGGTGGCGCAGTGGTTGAGAGTCTGCCTGCCCATGCAGGGGACACGGGTTCGAGCCCTGGTCTGGGAGGATCCCACATGCCGCGGAGCAACTCAGCCCGTGAGCCACAGCTACTGAGCCTGCGCGTCTGGAGCCTGTGCTCCGCAACGGGAGAGGCCGCGATAGTGAGAGGCCCGCGCACCGCGATGAAGAGTGGCCCCTGCTTGCCACAACTGGAGAAAGCCCTCGCACAGAAACGAAGACCCAACACAGCCAAAAATAAATTAATTAATTAATTAAAAAAAAAATTCTATGAGAACAAAGTTTAAAAAAAAAAATTCTGTCCTTCAAAGATCTCAGACAATATTGAAACATCAACCCTTTTAACAAATGTCTTCCAAGTCAATAACTTCAACTCTGTCCCTTCTCTGCCTTTTGAGTATTTCCACTCGAATATCCCGTCATTTCCTCTAACTCAGCATGAACACGAACTAACACCTGTAACTGGACACCCTTCTGACTGTCCTGCTTATGTCAATGGGGCTACAATTCCCAAAGTCACCAGCTGGTTAATCCTCTAAATCCTCTTAACTCCTTCCTTACCCTTGACACTCCAGCCCCAATCAACAAATTCTTTTTTTCTAGGCCTCTTTCTTGTCATTTTCTTTCCATTCCCATTCCCATATCCTTATAACACAGTTTGCAGATTATCCATTCATTCCAACAGCTATTTATTGAGCCAACTATGCACCAAGCACTATTCTAGATTCTGGAGATACATTAATGAACAAAAAAACACCAGAGACACTGTCTTTGTGGATTTTTGCATTCTCATGGAACTCACTGTCTAGAAATTCTATTGTCAAGGAGTGTAGGTCCTTAGCTGCAATAACCCAGCAACTGGAAGAGTCCTAAATCATCAATCTTTGGTGATTATCCCATCTTTATAGTTCAAGTAAAATGGAAGTTTGACTCTTGCCCAGATAAGAGAGAAAATTCTCTGTCTCTACCCTCCATCCGTGGTGGTTTCTTGCATGACACTGTAGAGGGGGCTATTGTCTAAGTCCCTTCCTCTGAAAACTCGATCCAATAGACAACTGTCTGAATCTCACACTCAGGCAACAGAAAACAAAATTCAAATGGCCCTGAGAATTCCCTGGAGGTCCAGTGGTTAGGACTCAATGCTTTCACTGCCAGGGCCCAGGTTCAATCCCTGGTCGGGGAACTAAGATCCCGCAAGCTGCGTGGTGCAGCCAAAACAAACACACAAATGGCCCTTAAACATATAAAAAGATGTTATCATAAGATAACTGCAAAATAAAACTAGCTGAAATAACATCTTGCATCTTTCAGATTGTTAAAAAGCAAAAGTGTGACTACACACTCTGCTGACAAGATTATGGAAATAAATAAAATGCTGCTGGGAGTATAAAATCCACAGTCCCTTGGAGGACATTTGGAAGGCATTTCAGTTGCATTTATTCTTTGACCCAGCAATCTCACTTCTGGCAATTTATCCTAAAAATATATTTGCATTTATATAAAACAACAAATTTACAAAGTTATGTGTTGAATAATTGTTCGTACTAGCCAAGACTGGAAAGACCCCAAGTGCCCATCTATAGCATGGTTTCTCAATCTCAGTACTAACTGATATTTTGGACCAGATAAATTCTTTGTTGTGGGGTTGTCCTCTGCACTGTAGGATGGTTAGCAGCATCCCTGGCCTCTACTCACTAGATGACAGTAGCATTCTTCCCTCCAAACCAAAATGACTGCAGACATTCCCACATGTCCCCTGGGGTAAGGCTGGGGGACAAGATCTTTCCCAGTCCCCTGATGAAGACCACTGATCTATAGAGAACTGGTTAAATAAACAATGTTACATCCATTAATGGAATACTATGCAACTGTAAAAATAATTAGGAGAGCTCAATGTACTGATGCAGAACATTGATTGGATAATAAAAAAATGGAAACAAGAGAAGAAAGGAGGTTGCTGTTCTGATTACTACGAGGGTGCTGAGGAGAGACAGAGGGGAGCGTGTATCTCCATTATCTATAGTACTTTTTTAAAGTATATTTTAGATAACTTAAATTTTATTTCGGTGAAAAGTAAGGCTATAATTTTAATCAAGACTATGTTCAAGACAGTGAAGATACAGAGAGAGAAATAGATCATTTTATAAGTTATAACAATATTTCTTATATAAAGTTATTTATAGAAAGTGTTTTTATTTTTTAAATAAATTTATTTATTTATTTATTTATGTATTTTTGGCTGCATTGGGTCTTCATTGCTGTGCATGGGCTTTCTCTAGTTGCCACGAGCAGGGGCTACTCTTCATTGCGGTGCACGGGCTTCTCATTGCGGTGGCTTCTCTTGTTACAGAGCATGGACTCTAGGCACGCAGGCTTCAGTAGTTGTGGCACGTGGGCTCAGTAGTTGTGGCTTGCAGGCTCTAGAGTGCAGGCTTAGTAGTTGTGGCACACAGGCTTAGATGCTCTGCGGCATGTGGGATCTTCCTGGGCTTGAACCCGTGCCCCCTGCATTGGCAGACGGATTCTTAACCACTGTGCTACCAGGGAAGTCCCTAGAAAGTGTTTTTAAAAAGATTTAAAAAGAAAGTGTTAGAAGGTTGATTGCACTTGCTTTTAACTTAGGATATTGTGCTACTATAAGGAATTGCTTCGAGATCTGTTCTAGAATCTATTAATAACTAGTGATGGAAGCTATCAAGTTATATCTTTCCAATGGATTTTAACTTCTTTTTTTAAATATTTATTTATTTTGACTGCATTGGGTCTTCGTTGCTGCGCTCAGGCTTTCTCTAGTTGCGGCGCGCAGGCAAGCTGGGGCTACTCTTTGTTGTGGTGCACGGGCTTCTTCTTGCAGTGGCTTCTCTTGTTGCGGAGCATGGGCTCTAGGCACGTGGGCTTCAGTAGTTGTGGCACACGGGCTCAGTAGTTGTGGCACACGGGCTCAGTAGTTGTGGCACACGGGCTTAGTTTCTCCACGGCATGTGGGATCTTCCCTGACCAGGGTTCGAACCTGTGTCCCCTGCACTGGCAGGCGGATTCTTAACCACTGCACCACCAGGTTAAGTCCCTTAACTTCCTTTTAAAGATACTTCATTCTTTAAAGTCCTAAGCCAGAAAAGAAGCAAGCTGCTGCCTTTATGTTGCCAAGGATGTAAAACCATCCTCCAGTTGTGACTCGAATAAAAATAGCTATGGCATGGAAGAAAAAAAGATACCCTGCTGATAAGATGCATATCGGTGACATTGTTCCACAAAATCTATCCCTGATTAATCTTGCAGCTCCATGAAGATCTGTTTATTTCTCCACTCGTTGAACATCATGTCTGAGTGCCTACTGTGCACCAGGCATTACGTTAGGTACTGAGAATACAGTGACAGTCATAAATGATACATTTCTTGCTTTCAAGGAATGAGGGAATCAGACCCTAAAAACCCCATGTGTACAGAATGGGAGTATGGAGAGGAAGCACAGAGGAACTGGTTTATGATTTTGCCTTGTTTTATTCTTTATAATGCTCATATCATTCCTCATGACTGTAGCAAATGCCTTGCTCTCTCATTGCTTATATAAAATCTACCCTTTCTATAGAATTCAGTTTAGGGTCTACAAAGTTTCACCTCCTTGGAGAAGTCTTCCTGGACCATCTCCAAGACATCACAAATATAATATTTATCATTTATTGATCATATACTATGTACTAGGCCCTATACAGGCAATACATTTTTTATCTTCACATCAGTGCTTTGAGGGTGTGATTATTATGCCTACTTTACAAATGTGAAAATGAAGCTCAGAAAGATTAAATAACTTGCCCAAGTTCTCCCTGCTGCTAAGTGGTTGTATGGAAATTTGATAAAAGGCCTGATTCCAAAGCCTGTACTCATAAATATTGTGCCTAATGGTCTACTACTGTGCTCCTCTGACTGTCATAGCATTTGTCAACTATACTACTCGCTCATTCATTCCAAATGACTCTTGTCATTTACCGCTTAGGCTATTGTTTGTTTGCTGGGTTGTGGATACGTGTGTGTGCGCTTGTGTATCCATGTAATTGTCTTGCCTTCTCAACTTGATTGTAAACTTCTTATGCGTGAGGACTTTTGGGCAGACTCTACGATACAGCTTTCAGCTTGAGTTTGACTTACATTCAGCTGATGCCTAAATCTTTCTGATTCTTCCTTGAAATGCCCCTCAGATCTTTCTTTCTTTTCCTTCCCATTGCTAGTGCCCTACCACACTCGCATCATTTCTTCCCTTTGTCTCCTAACCAGTCTCTGAGCCTCCATTTTCTTCTTCTCCCTTCAAAGATATTTCCTCTCTTGCAGCCAGGATTTGTCAGTCTAAAATATGCATCTTAGCATGTCATTCCTGTTCTTAAAATACCCCTGATTCTACAGGACAAAGGCAACATTCCTGAGCCCTTAGCCTGAGGTCAGAATCAGCACCTGCATCTCCCTGACGCACACCCCACTCTCCAGCCCACTAGTACAGTCGCATTCCCCAAACAGAATATGCTCTCTCATAGCCCTGGGTCTTCTGCCATGCTGGAGTGAACTTCTTTTTTTACATAGTGAGCTCCTCCTCATCCTTCAAAGACCGGTTCAGATGTTCTAGATATTAGCCCTGTTACTGCCAGAATTGAAAGCTCCTTCTGTGTTCTCCTTTTTTCATATTTCTGTGTTTCAGTTGTTCACAGTATAATTTATTTAGGTATTGACTAGTTTCTTTTTTTTCAGTCTGGGCTCCTTGAAAAGAAAGAACCATGTATTTTCCCTGTATAGTCTACCATAGAGCAGGATCACAATATAAATAGGTGATGAATCAACAATTAAGTGAATAGCATTCCTTTTTTTCCTCTTCTTTTTTTTAACAGCATTTTTTTTTTTTTGGCCTATGCTTTTTCATTAGAGTTAGTCTACATATACCCATGAAAGAGTAAAAAAAAAAAAAAAAAACCCAGTGTGGATTGTTTTACATGTTTGTGTTATGTGTCTCTTTCTCATAAGATTTTTTTTCCTTTCCCACTTCTGTAATGGCAGGAAACCCAGGAATCTTATTCAGGGTGCCCTGGAGACCATCCTTCCTCAGTCCCCACCCACTTTATTCAATTCTGAAGTATTAAAGGCACCTTCAGTCTTGTCCTTACTCTTAAGTCATGGAGGTACTTTTTGATTCAGACTGATGTCCTAGCCTTCTTTTCATTTGAACTATTCACCAGTCAACTGAGATATATTTTAATGGCAAACATTAGTCACAACAGAAAGACAAAATCAAATAAAGTTACTATACTGGCTTTTATCAAATATTAAATCTTTTCTCTCCTGTCTTCAATGGCAGAGGCACCTGGCAGCTTCAGAGGCTGGGTTTCCCTGGTCCTTATCAGCATGTCTGCTTTTGCCTGCTTAATTTAGGGAAAAGGCTCTCTGCTTATCAGCCCTCAGAGAGTCAGTATTTTCATGAAATTGACCAATGCTGATCCCAGAAGTTGGAGCACACTTCCATAGAGAAGCCCCCATCCAGGTCTAACTGTACTCTGTGTATTGAAGTGTTTTAGTGCTAAGTACATTTTTTTTTTTTTTAAAGAAATTCACGTTCTTTTATTTATTTATTTATTTATGACTGTGTTGAGTCTTCGTTTGTGTGCGAGGGCCTTCTCTAGTTGCAGCAAGTGGGGACCACTCTTCATCGCGGTGCGCGGGCCTCTCATCATCGCGGCCTCTCTTGTCGCGGAGCACAGGCTCCAGACGCGCAGGCTCAGCAATTGCGGCTCACGGGCCCAGTTGCTCCGTGGCATGTGGGATCTTCCCAGACCAGGGCTCGAACCCGTGTCCCCTGCATTAGCAGGCAGATTCTCAACCACTGCGCCACCAGGGAAGCCCCCATTTTTAAGTATTATAGTTTATTTGAAAGTAATGATCCAAGGATGACATGGATTTGATTTATACTTGCTTACCACACTGTAGACCACTGAAAGGCAGGCACTGTCAACTCTAATACCTTGGACGGAGTAGACACCTAACAAATACTTCTTAAATTAAGTGAATCGGAACCAGGGACGGCTACATAATTTGCCGAGCCCAGAGGAAAAAAAATAAAATACATGTTCCCTTGCTCAAAAGGAGGAAAAAAGTGACATAAAAAGTACTAAAATATAATGTTTATAACAGCATTATTCGTTTTGCCAAAAAATGGAAACAACCCAAAAGATCATCAACTGATAAATGGATAAACAAAAGTGGTATATCCATACTATGCAATAGTATTTGGTTATAAAAAGGAATGATGTATTATACATGCTACAACATGAGTAAACTTTGAAAGCAATATGCTAAGTAAAAGGAGCCAGTCACAAAAAGACCACATATTGTATGATTCCATTCATAATGAAATATCCAGAACAGAAAAATCTGTAGGGATGGAAAGTAAGTTATACATTGCCTAGGGATGAGGTGAGGGAGAGGGACCTGCAAGGGTAAGGAGAGGGGTTTTCTTTTTGAGGTGATGAAAATGTTCTAAAATTGACTGTGGTGATGGTTGCACCTGTCTGTGAATATTGAATTCTATACTTCTAAATTGTAATGTAAATTGTAGAGTATGTGAACTATATCATTTGTCTGTGTTCATCTTTTTTTATTGAAATAGTTGACATACAATATTATGTTAGTTTCAAGCATACTATGTAGTGATTTGACATTTGCATACATTATGAAATGATCACCTTGATAAATGTAGTAACCATCTGTCCCCATACAAAGTTACTGTGATATTATTGACCGTATTCCTTGTGTTGTGTATTACATCCCCGTGGCTTATTTATTCTATAACTAGAGGTTTGTATCTCCTTGTTCCGTTTTTTTAGATTCCACATATAAGTGAAATCATATGGTATTTATCTTTCTCTGTCTTACTTATTTCACTTAGCATAATACCCTTCAGATCCATCCATGTTGTCACAAATGGCAAGATTTCATTTTTGTGAACTGTATCTTAATAAAGCTGTTTTTTTTTTTTAAAAAAGGTACTAAAATATAAAGTTTTTTTCTTTCTTCTGAGGTCTTTTTCTGATTTGCAATGGTGTTTTTCATTTGATATTTTTGTGATTCTAAATAAAGAAAAAGTAAAAATTTAAATTATTAACATGAATTTTAATGTTCATCTTTGTATCGTGCAATGCCACTTTTAAATGCAAATATAAGAGCATGTAATTCATGCAGAATTACCAGAATTACAGATTTCATATATTGTAGCTCATATATGCACATATATTTCGTCCTTACCAGAACAGTGGAAACACAGCACAAAAATAACTCAACTGTTTTTATTTCACTTCTTGATATGCACACATCCTACAAGTACTATCTTCAGTTTACTGATGAGTAAAGAAGAACTGAAAGTAAAAGAACTATAGGTCGGGGGGCTTCCCTGGTGGCGCAGGGGTTGAGAATCTACCTGCCAATGCAGGGGACACGGGTTCGAGCCCTGGTCTGGGAAGATCCCACATGCCGCGGAGCAACTAGGCCCATGAGCCACAATTACTGAGCCTGTGCGTCTGGAGCCTGTGCTCCACAACAAGAGAGGCCGCGATAGTGAGAGGCCTGCGCACCGCAAAGAAGAGTGGATCCCGCTTGCCGCAACTAGAGAAAGCCCTCGCACAGAAACGAAGACCCAACGCAGCCAAAAATAAATAAATAAATAAACTTGAAAAAAGGCCACAAGCAAAATTATTTAAAAAAAAAAAAAAGAACTATAGGTCTCTATCTTTCCCTTTCCTTCTATGTCATTTTCAGTGTAAATGGTTGGCTAATATAGGGGAGCAACACAAGTAAGAAAGGGTATGATAGTGTTTTTCAATCATCTGTGTTTCTTAGGAAACCAGAAAGCAAGTTCTGCTTTGAACAGAAAGCACAAGCCTCTTGGGGCTGTCAAGGCCCCACTTAGTTTTGGACATAACAGGCTTACCTTGTACTTGTTTTGAATCTTGCTGAACACTCAGGCATTGTGGCTCTCCTCCAGAATTCTGCGTTCATGGGGCAAAACTAGAAAGTTACATGCAAATTCAGCAGCAAAGAATGGAGAACACTTTTATCTCCTCTGTTCATGCACAGGCCACATTGTCCCATCAGACTTCACTTACAATATATAAGTTCAAAGTTCAAATTATTAAGAGTTTCAAGATGAAGACAGTAGAGCATTAAGTCAAGTGTGGGGCACTTTTGAGTGCGGACCCTGTGTGAACTGCACAGGTTGCATGGCCATGAAACCAACTCGATGGAAATATTTGATTTCTAAATGATTTTAGATACAGCTTTGGATAAGCAATGCATCTGAGGACATAACATTTCCCTAGTTTAATTTTTTTTCTAACTGAGTGACTTTGAGCAAATGATGTTTTACTCTGAAGGCTCTAAAAAATCTAATTGGATGATTTCATCTCTCCCTTATACTGTCCTAACCTAAAAAAGCTAGAAGAGTGAATTACTGAGTCATTTTTCTTAACTCTTCTAGATTCAGTTGAAAGAAAAGTTCAGTGAAAATATATGCCATGATCACTTGGATATCTAGGCATGAGTCTAAGTGGGGAACAGATTGCCCTGCATAAAAGGTTTAAATCCCCAAGAGGGTCTGTGGTTGACTGAGGGAACAGGGAGGGGTTGAGCAGTTGGATGATGAGGGGAGCATAGTTGTGGTTAGTTGGGGCATGCATCATGGTTCATTGGGGTAGGCATCTGGTCTGGATGTGCATCAGATAAACCAGGAGAGGGATGAGAAAAAGCTCATCAGCCTCCCAACCCGCTCCAGAGCAAATGAGTAGAAAGGTAGTTTGTAAATTAAAATTGTAGATGCTCAATAATAACTTTTAGTAGCTTTTTATCTGTAGCTAATTTATGGCCTTAATAAGAATTAAAGGTCATCTAAACAGATTGCTTAAGAGAAATATTCAATCAAGTTTCATGTAGCCAAAGCACAGAACACTTCTAAGTTATCTTATAATTATTACAACATTAGGAGCTCAAAAATGCTTACAGAATGTAGATTTAGATGAAAGAATATAGTTTTGAAGAAAAAATGTTTAAGCTGCGGTGATGGGCCACTAGATGCTATTGAATGCAGAAATTCTATTATCTTTTATTCCATTAGTGAGAAATGCCTGTTAGCTGACACTTCCCTTGTTAACCCAGTACTATATAATGATTGTGGGGTTTCATGTACGACCCTGGAACTCATGTAGTAATTCAAAAATTTTAAATGATGGCATTACATTCAATTTTATTTTAATAACATTGTATTTCAGTGCTTTGAAGATTTAATTCCCAGAACATTATGTTCATAGTGTGCATGTGGTGTTTGATTATCAATATATCCTATCCTCTGACCAAATATACTCTACTTTACTTAAAGATTTTACTTAGTTTTTAGAGTAAGATTTACAATCATCTCTCTATATCAGCAAAAACATCTTTCTGCTTTTTTTAAAAAAAGTATTTTCATTATTGTCAAATAAATGTAATGAACTTATTTATTTTTCCAGACCCTTGCCCTTTAAGGTTATAAAATTCACTTTTGTTGCCTTCTTGTGTCATAGTCCTGCTATGAAAACAACTTATTCTTTTAAAAACTGCATGATGTAAATTTTATCCCTGTGCAGATGGTTGATATGCTACCTTTTGGTAAATGGAGGTGGAGGCATGGGAAATACAATCCCAGACTAATTTTCGAAGCGTTGTTCAAGCATAGAACAATCAGAGAGACCACCTGGGATCTTCTTCTATATTAAGAATACTTAGTGCAGGAAAAGATGCATCAACTTAACCTTTTAAAATGATAATGCATCTAGATTTGTTATTTTTTAAAGAAAACTATTTAACTATATAACTAATGCCAGAAAGGGATTTTTAAAACTTCTCTCTCAATCGAACTTCCTTGGCATGAAATTATAGAAATCAAAGCTTTTCCTATGTCTACTCTCCCATTCCCTTTATTTAACTTATATGAATTCCCATGGTATTGAACTCTGCATGGAGGGAACAGATTTATTGAAGAACCTGTAAATGATCATTGCCAGCATGTGAAGCTGCACTGGAAACAATGAAACCAAAGAGAAACAATATTGCTTCTTTTTCTATCAACCAGACTGATAGATTGAGGTAATGCTGTGGCTGCAATGTTTCCAGATTAGAGCAGGGCAGTTAGCAAAAATTTCTCAGTGTCTCCTTTAAGATATTAAAGTGTAGGCAGGATGATGGCATTACAAATGTCTTCATAGTTGATGGAACATTGTATTCATGGGGTATTGTAAACCAAAGGGTAATCCCTAATAGTCTGGAGAGAATTTTCTAGAAAAGTGTCCTGGGTAAGTTGTAGGACTTGCCCAATTCAAGATTTATATCGGTGATTTAGATCATGGTTTCGAAGGGTTTCTTAAAAGCAAAACTTCACTCAAGTAAAATCTTCACAGAAGACATATAAAATAGATAAAAGAGGAATGGCTTTGGTGAAGGTGGGGAGTAAAGAAAGACACGTCCACACACCTCTCGGTCTTTCTAGAGCTCAGAGCACTATTGACCCAGGTTAATAAAACTGGCTAACTTTTATTAGGACTCATGTGCCAGACATTGTGTTAAGAACTCTATAATCTATTATCTCATATAATCATCACCACACCTTTCTATGAGGAAGAATCCCTTCTTGGCTCCATTTTACAGATAAAGAAACTAAAAGTCAGAGCTGTTAATTGTTGAGTTAATTACTGATCACACAGTGGTAAATAATGGAGCTGGGCCTTGACACCAGATTTCCGGACTTCAAAGCCCAGGCTCTTGATTGCCATGATATTTGGCCGTCTATGAAAGTGTACATGTTACAGGTGTCAAATGCTGGGCAGTGCAGGGAGGTGAGAGGAATGATTGTAGCACTGAGCTCACTCAAAGCAACCCAAACCCCAAAACACACCAAAGTACACTGGATTGAGCTACATCTGCTTTCCCATGTCTTATCTCCATCTCTTTTCTCCTTCTGCCTCTCTTCCTTTCCCAGCTGCTCATCTATGGCTTCTCTTTGTCAGTGGCAACCCCAATCAAATTTGGCATCTTGTGGTTAAACACAGGCTTCACCCTGTAATGTTCCCATTGCTTCTCTGATTGAATCTGACACGTACTTCTGCTTTCTAGGAGCCAACACATCTGTTTTCAGTTTTGTGATGACCCAGGTGTGGCCACCAGAATGCCAGATGGGGGGCAACTGTTGGTACTATGAAAATTAAGAGAGTAAACATCAAATGCATTCTGTTTCTTTTACACAGAAACCCAAGACACTTATATTCTGAGGTGAAATTAAGTGCTCTAGTTCCCACACTTATATGTGAACTTCTTCCTTCCTGATAATTCACTAGCTCGAGCAAAAGTATTTTAACATTGCTTTGAAAAGAAAAAGTTGCTTATTCCATATTGGCATGTAGTCACTAAAGAAATACTTGTAAGAAACGTGAGATGCTCAACTGCTTACTTTTTTCTCTCACATCATATATATATATATATATATATATATATATATATATATATATGAATATATAAAATAGTAAACGCCTCAAGTGCGGTAGGAAATTAATATTTGTATAGAGTTGAATGTATAGAAAGACTCTGTAATGAACAACAGAAATGCATATAAAGAAAAATATTTAGTCTTTCAAAGAGAATAAGAAAAAATATTTTCACTCTGATCCTTCCAAAGTTCTCTCCGTGATGTGGTCCAAATGAACTATGAGTTCAAAGAATTTGGGTTGCTGCAGGAGCCTGGTCTTGGCTCTCATCACAACAGCTTCCTAGAAAGGAGCCCTGCAGAGAGCCAAGGAGATGAAGCAACAAGACTGCACCTACCTCTGTGTCCTTCAGACCCCATTGTCACCTATAACTTTCTGTCAAGGGATAATGTTCTTTCAAGCTGCTTCAGCTCCCGGGTCCACCATGACTTCAAATGTTCCTATAATTCTCTAGAGAATTCCCAGAGAAGTGCCTGCCTCTCTGGAGAAGTTTTAGAGTACAGAAGCACTGTCCTTTCTACTGGGGTTTCAGTTGCATAATCAGTAATATTTCCAGAGCTAGGAACTAATCCAGAGAAAGATGCAGGAGTCAGGCAGCTGGAGATCAAAGTATCACCTTAATTGCTGATAAAGGCTAGTTTGGAGGAGGCAGTTTAGCAGCAGAATTGGACAAATTGACCCACACACTCACAGGCAGCACTGGGCAATGCTAAGCCTATCTCTGTAAAATTCACAGCATAGAGGAACAACCCAGGATGTGTGTGTGTTTTTTTAGGAAGGTAGATTCCAAAGAGAAACAGCAAGGAGCATGTTCATCTTCAAAATTCACCAATCAGTTAATTAACACTGCCTGCCATGGGATGGTGTGAAAGGAGAAATGGTCTGAGGAACGAATATGTAGAGACTCCTGGAAGTGGCCAATGGCATGACCATCTGGTCAGGGGTGTGGAAAGAAAAGGACTGGAAGATTGGAGATAAGGAACACAGGCTTGTTGAAGGACACAGAGAGTAGGCACCAAGTATGAAGATTTTTGTATCAAGTATTAATGCCTGCCAGAAGCATCTACCACAGAAGTGCTGAACAAAGCAGACAAAATTTCTCAGCTAGTTGATGTTAGCCAGCCACTGCCATTGTCAAGTCTGGATCAGGCATGATGGGCACATGACCAGACTGACTGTAGTGGAAGAGAGGGAGGCTACGTATTGGCCACAAAACATGAACTTCTACTTCCCAGGGCCAGTCTATCTATTGCTGCCTCTGAATGTCCAAACTGTCAGCAACATGGACGAACACTGGGGTCCTCCTATGGAACTATTCCTCAAAGAGACGGACTTAAATGTCCCTTCCATCCTGGAAGAGCCAGTGGTTCATCCTCACAGAGCTAGATACTTATTACTCCAGGTATGGGTTTTCCATTCCTGCTCACAGATCCACAGCCAGCACCATTTTCTGGGATTTATGGGATGCTTGATCCACAGGGACAATATCCCACTTAACATAATCTCTGACCACAGGATCCATTTCATAGGGAAGATGTGGGAATGGGTCCACAACTCCATGTCTTGTTTGAATGGTGTGGTCAGAAAATAACTTAAAATTTCCATTTTTCATTTGGCATTACCTGAGTTGATATTGTGGAGTTGTTACATTTTGTTTTTATTATATGCTATTATGGGCTAAATTGTGTCACCTGCAAAATTCATATGTTGAAGTCCTAACCCCCAGTAACTCAGAATGTGATTGCATTTGGAGACAGGGCCTTTAAAGAGGTAATTAAGGGACTTCCCTGGTGGCACAGTGGTTAAGAATGCGCCTGCCAATGCAGAGGACACGGGTTCGAGCCCTGGTCCGGGAAGATCCCACATGCCGCGAAGCAACTAAGCCCCTGCATCACAACTACTGAGCCTGCAAGCCACAACTACTGAGCCCACGCGCCACAACTACTGAAGCCCTCATGCCTAGAGCCCGTGTCCACAACAAGAGAAGCCACTGCAATGAGAAGCCCGCGCACCACAGCAGAGTAGCTCCCCTCGCTGCAACTAGAGAAAGCCTGCACGCAGCAATGAAGACCCAATGCAGCCAAAAAAAAAAAAAAAAGAGGTAATTAAGGTAAAATGCCAATTTAAAAAAAAAAGGTAAAATGTAAGATAAGGTAAAATGAGGTTATTAATTAGGGTGGCCCTAACCCAATGTGACTGGTGTCCTTATGAAAAGAGATTAGGACACAGACATGCACAGAGAAAAGACCATATGAAGGCACAGGGAGAAGATGGCCATCTACAAGCCAAGGAGAGAGGTCTCAGAATGAAATCAACCCTGCCAGTTCCTTGATCTGGGACTTCTAGCCTCCAAAACTGTGAGAAAATACATTTCTGGTTTTTTTTTTAACTTATTTTGGCTGCGCCGGGTTTTAGTTGTGGCATGCAGGATCTTCCTTGTGGCATGCAGGCTCTTAGTTGTGGCATGCATGTGGGATCTATTTCCCCGACCAGGGATCGAACCCGGGCCCCCTGCATTGGGAGTCTTATCCACTAGACCACCAGGGAAGTCCCATAAATTTCTGTTCTTTAAGCCACCCAGTCTGTGGTATTTGTTATGGCAGACCTAACAAACTAATACATGTGCTAAGTTAATAATAAGTTAACGTTTATAGTGGTTAGCTTTTCAGTTTACAAAGTGCTTTCGGTTACACATCTTAATTGACTCTCATAACAACTCTGCGAGGTGGTTGGTAGGGTGTTATAATTTTCAGTTAGGAAACTGAAGACATGGGAATCCCTAAGGTCAAGTAATGAGGGACAAAATTAGGTCCCGAATCCAAGTACTCCGACTTCAGCGCCTCTCTATCAAGTGGGACCTTCTCTATTTAAAAACCATCAGTGGGGGCTTCCCTGGTGGCGCAGTGGTTGAGAATCCGCCTGCTAATGCAGGGGACACGGGTTCGAGCCCTGGTCTGGGAAGATCCCACATGCCGCGGAGCAACTAGGCCCGTGAGCCACAATTACTGAGCCTGCGCGTCTGGAGCCTGTGCTCCGCAACAAGAGAGGCCGCGATAGTGAGAGGCCCGCGCACCGTGATGAAGAGTGGTCCCCGCTTGCCACAACTAGAGAAAGCCCTCACACAGAAACGAAGACCCAACACAGCCAAAAAATAAATAAATAAACAAATGTGGGGGTTTAAAAAAAAAAAAAACCCATCAGTGGCCAAATTCTTTACTTAGAATGGCATACAAGGTCTCTCTCATGCTGATATGCCCCAGCTTTCCTTTTCCGCCTACTATCACTAAACCCCTTTCAGCCTATACTTTATCAATATGGAATTAACCACCGCTCTTTTTTTTTTTTTTTTTTAATGAAACTCTCTAGGAGTTAAGCCAGCATTTTATTTATTTATTTATTTATTTATGGCTGTGTTGGGTCTTCGTTTCTGTGCGAGGGCTTTCTCTAGTTGCGGCAAGTGGGGGCCACTCTTCATCGCGGTGTGCGGGCCTTTCACCGTCGCGGCCTCTCTTGTTGCGGGGCACAGGCTCCAGACACGCAGGCTCAGTAGTTGTGGCTCACAGGCCCAGTTGCTCCGCGGCATATGGGATCCTCCCGGACCAGGGCGCGAACCCGCGTCCCCTGCATTGGCAGGCAGATTCTCAACCACTGCGCCACCAGGGAAGCCCCCGCACTGCTCTTTATAAATCAAATATACGTTGCTCTCTCATGGCATTGTGTGAACTGTTTCTCTACTAGGGTGCTTTTGCTACTTTCTCAGCTTGACAAATTACTACACATTCTTCAAAACCCAGCTCAAATATTACCTTCTCTGTGAACCCCACTGTGAGTTTCTCTCCTCTGTGCTCCCATATTTTGTATATATCTCTACAACTGCACTTATCTCATGAGATCAGGAAGCAGATTAACAGAGTGAAGAGGGGCCAGGGCTTTGGAGCTAAGCAGACATAGGGTCAAATCCTGACTCTGCCATGTTTCATTCAATCAAATAGCTTTTTACAGTATGAGTTACATGAAACACGCTGAGCCATGTTCCAGGAATACAAAGATGACAAACCCGTGCTCACCCTGAAAGAAATTAGTCCTAATGCAGTCTGGTTGTGGATTCAGACAGTAAATTAAAATTTAGAGAGACAAATGCACAGCTAGAGATACATACGGGGAGCATTAGGCAAGGCATTGACACTTCCCAGGGTCAAGGAAGGCTTTCTTGAAGGACAAACAGGAATTAAATGAAGGTGGGTAGAGGGAATTCCCTGGCGGTCCAGTGGTTAGGGCTCAGCGCTTGCACTGCTGGGGCCCGGGTTAGATTCCTGGCCAGGGAACTAAGTTCCCGCAAGCCACGTGGTGAGGCCAAAAAATAAATAAATAAATAAATAAATAATAATAATAAATAAATAAATAAAAATAATAAATAAATAAGGTGGGTAGAAAGTTTCAGGCAGAGGAATTAAATGTACAGAGGAGACTGAGAGAATGGCCAAGGTAACTCTCTATAAGCCTCAGTCTCCTCATCTGCAAATAGGGAGATGTACCCCTATCTCTTAGGGTTGGTGGTAGGATTAAATGACATATCATATGTAAATCATCTAATAAAGTGTCTGACACTGAGCGCTCAAAGTATTGAGGTATTATTATTCTGTTGTGGTTATATCTATGTTTCTATCTCTCCTACTTCACCAGGGGAGTTCCTTGAGGGCCAGGAACAGCCTTATTCACTTTTGTATCATTAACTTCTGACACTGTGCCTGGCATTTAGAGACCGCTCAATATGCATTTGTTGAATAAGCTCATGAATGCATGAAGTACTGAGCATGTGTTTCAGGATCTCATCCGTTCTAAGACAAAAGTAAGAAGGAACCAAAAAAACTATAGCAACACTAAAAGACCCTTCAAGCTTTTCAGAACTTTCCCTTTTCCAATTAATAAAACAAGTATGGCTTCCTTCTGTGATTTATGTCTCCTGATTTATTAGATATTACCAAACCTGCCACCTTAAAAATACTCAGAGATCCATAGATCTAGGATGAGTTGATTTTGATGTGAAAAAGAGGAGTAATAAGTGCAGGTCAGACCAAGTATAAATTCAAATCCCATGACCTTTTTCCCTTCAACAATTATCAATACTTTATTACAGAGGATTTAAAACATACTTAATTGAGAAGTTGGTCAATGATAGAAAGCTAGGAGACCAATGTCTCAGGAACTCCCTTTCCTTCCCTTTGGCAAGTCCTAAGGAAGGATTCTGGGATCATGGTGAGAACCATTGTTTCAATAAATTTTATAAATACCATGTGTGTAAATAGAAATATCTAGGTCTTCATTATAACCATTCTTTTTAACACCAAAAAATGGTTATAAGATAAATAGACTTCAGTCTTCAAGGTCAGATTCTCTTGAAACGATTCCAAGCTATTAACTATGAGAATAATTAAACTGTAATTTAAGCACATTTTAAAGAGCCTAACAGATCTTTGTCCAGTCAAGCATTCCTAGAGGAGATGCTGTACTTCCAGATTAATTTTAAAGCTACTCCAGCAATATATGTAATCTGAATTTATTCTCCAAATTACCAAATCCAGATTCTACTCTCCATTATTCAATTTAGTTTCTTCAGTTTGTATTCAGATTATGCCAAGCAGGAGGTCTGTCACTTACAATTGACAACACTTACCAGCTGTTAATTTTACACATTGCTCTAATTTAAATGCTTAATTGCTCTCAGTGCGCTCAATTTACAGCTCATAAACCCCTCCCAGTGGCCCCCAAATCTCTTTGCCTATGAGAGGTTCAAAGTTAAATGAACCATAGTGTCCCTTGGTAGAAAAAAATGAAATATTTGAATAATCCTATACTCTTTAAATGTTTATAATTATTTGTTAGAAAAAAATAACATCTGAGCATTTTCTCTAAATTAGTTTTGGAGAGAAGAGGTTAGGTTCAATGACTGCCAGGTCTCCTACTAGTTCCTTAACAGCCTTGCTCTTTGAAACTGGAGCACAAGGATGATACCTGCCTTTATATGTATATAGTATCCAGGATGACCAGGGAGGATCAAAGAAATATTAAAAACATTGTGGAGAATGACTATATAATTACAAACTGTTCCATGTCGATGGCATCCAACTAAGGTAAAGAATAAGGTGCTGTAAGTATCATAGCCTGATGGGAGAGTTTGAAGGCTTTTCTGTCTACCCATCCCTTTAGCTGGGAAATTGAATGCTGACTTTGAAAGAGCTCATCTCATTCAACATCATCGTTTTATGGATGAGGACACGGAGCCCCAGAAAGTTTAAGTGGTTTGCCCAGTGAAATGAGTGATGGAGAGCAGGACCAGAATTTCAGGTTCTTGTCTCTTCGGGCAACATTTTGACCACTTGACCACCCAGCCTATCTTGTCCCCCAGTTTGTTGCGGTCAACTGCAGCAAGGGGAAAGAGAGTAAACCTTTATTAAACCTTGCACAAGATACAGAAATGGATTTTCTTCAATGAATGATACCGAGGTGCTTTCTGCTTTAAGCCAAACCACGTATGAAAATAGAGATGTACACTAGGCTAAATCACAGAGTGCTTTATGCATTCAAACCAATTAGCAAGTGTTTATAAAGTACAGTCATCCCTTAGTATCCACTGAGAATACCAAAATCAAGTCCCTTATATAAAATGGCGTAGTATTTGCATATAACCTATGCACATCCTCCTGTATACTTTAAATCATCTTTAGATTGCTTATAATACCTAATACAATGTAAAAGCTATGTAAATAGTTGTAAATACAATGTAAATGATATGTAAATAGTTGCCTTTGCACGAATTCAAGTTTTGCTTTTTGGGACTTTCTGGAATTTTTTTCCAAATATTTTCGATTTGGTTGGTGGTTGGTTGATTCCCTGGATGTGGAACCCAAGGATATGGAGTGCCAAATGTACCTAACACTGAGTCAGGTGCTATGCAATTTTTTAAAATAATAAGTATAATATAAGCCATGTTCCCTGTTGACAAGGAGCTTGCATCTTAGTTGTGGGCCCAAGACAAACAAACTGAACAACTTGAAAACAAAACAGTATATAATGAAGCATTAAATGGTACAGCAAGGAAAATTTGTAGGATATGGATAATAAAGAAAAAAAGACAAGTGAAAAACTTTGTGAGACTTAAACATCTCTGTACTAATTTTATTTGTGTGATTTTCTGTTTATTCATGGGCTAGCAAATTAAAACAGGTTAAAAGTAATTCAAACAAGAGACCATGTCCTCTACTGCTCGCAAAATAACTTGGCAGGTTTGTAAGAGTTTTGACGCCCCCTAGCGGCCAGTTATAATAGTATTGTCTGCCTGCACTTACAGTTCTGCGGTAACTTTTGTTTTTTTGTTGTTTTTTAAATTTAATTTTATTTTTTTTATACAGCAGGTTCTTATTACTTATCTATTTTATATATATTTGTGTATATATGTCAATCCCTATCTCCCAATTCATGACACCACCACCGCCCCGCCCACTTTCCCCCCACTTGGTGTCCATATGTTTGTTCTCTACATCTGTGTCTCTATTTCTGCCTTGCAAACTGGTTCATCTGTACCATTTTTCTAGATTCCACATATGTGCGTTAATATACAATATTTTTTTTTCTCTTTCTGACTTACTTCACTCCATATGACAACTCTGGGTCCATCCATGCCTCTACAAATGACCCAAGTTCGTTCCTTTTTATGGCTGAGTAATATTCCATTGTATATATGTACCACGTCTTCTTTATCTATTCGTCTGTCGATGGGCATTTAGGTTGCTTCCATGACCTGGCTATTGTAAATGATGTTGCAATGAACACTGGGGTGCATTTGTCTTTTTGAATTATGGTTTTCTCTTTTGGCTTCTGTTTTGAAGCCAAAAACAATAGGGAAGACTTTGATTTAAAAATATCAATACTTTTCAAAGTTTTCTTTGACTAATATAAGCTGCATAGTGTAGTGGTTAACACATAATCTCCAGAGCTAGCCTGCCTCAGTCCAAACACCAACTTTGCCACTGACTAGCTGTTTGAGGCTGGGCAAATGTTGCTTAATCATTCCATGTCTCAGTTCCCTCTCTATAAATTGGGAATAACAATAGTACCCTCTTCATGACATTTTTACAAGAATTAACTGAGCTGATATTTTTAAAGCACTTAGAACAGTGCCTATCACATAGTAAGCATAATATAAATATATGCTAAATAAATTAGAGCAAATCACAGTAAAGCTCATTCTTATATTTACATTATACTGACAATAATTTGTAATTTTTCTAAACTTGGGAAAATTAACTTCTCTGTGCTTAAGCTTCTTTAATAATAAATAATCATGTGTGAGGAAATTTTTTAAAATAGACTTTCATTTATTTATTTTATTAAGAATTCTCTTTTAGGGCAGTTCTAGGTTCACAGAAAAATTGAGAGGAAGGTACAGAGCTTTCCCATATACCTGCTGCCGCTACACATGCATAGCTTCTCCCATTATCAACATCCTCCACCAGATAGAACATTTGTTAAAACTGATGAAACTATTGATACACCATTATCACCCAAAGTCCATAGTTTACAATACGGTTCACTCTTGGTGTTGTATATTCTGTGAGTTTGGACGACTGTGTAATGACACATATCCATCATTATGGTATCATACAGAGTATTTTCACTGCCCTAAAAATCCTCTGTGGTCCACCTATTCATCTTTCCCTCCCACCAAACCCCTGGCAACCCCTGACCTTCTTCTTGCCTCCCTAGTTGGCCTTGTCCAGAATGTCATATTTGGAGTTACATAGTATGTAGCCTCTTTAGATTGGCTTCTTTCGCTTCGTAATATGCATTTAAGGTTGTTGCATGTCTTTTCATGACTTGAAAGCTCATTTTTTTAGCACCGAATAATATCCATTGTCTGGATGTACCACAGTTTATTTATTTATTCACCTACTGAAAGACATCTTGATTGCTTCCACATGAATTATGAATAAAGCTGCTATAAACATCCACGTGCATGCTTTTATGTGGACATATGTTTTTAACTCCTCTAGATAAATACCAAGGACTGTGATTGCTGGATCATATAAGAGTATGTTCCGTTTCGCAAGAAGCCACCAAACTGTCTTCCCTTTTGCATTCCCACCAGCAATGAAGGAGAGTTCCTGTTGTTCCGCATCCTTGCCAGCATTTGTTGTTGTCAGTGTTCTGAATTTTGGCCATTCTAATAGGTGTGTAGTGGTATCTATTGTTTTAATTTGCATTTCTCTGATGACATATAATGTGAAGCATCTTTTCATATGTTTATTTGCCATCTGTATATCTTCTTTGTTCAGGTATGACTTTATATTTTAGAAAAGTTTTATATTTACAGAAAAATTGAGAGGATAGTATGCAGAATTCCCATATACCCACACCCAGTTTTTCCTACTATTACCATCTTACAGTAGTATGGTACATTTGTTACAATCTATAAACCAATATTGACACTTTATTATTAACTGAAGTTCACAGTTTATTCAGATTCCCTTAATATCTACCTAATGTTCTTTTACTATTCTAGGATCCCATCCAGGATACCACATTCCATTTAGTTTTCATAATCTCCTCAGGCTCCCCTTGACTATGACAGTTTTTCAGACTTTCCTTGTTTTTGATGACCTTGACAGTTTTGAGGAGTACTGGTCAAGTATTTCGTAGAATGTCCTTCAATTGGGATTTGATATTTTGCCCATGATCAGATTGGGGTTATGGGAGTTGAGGAGGAAGATCACAGAGGCAAAGAGCCATTTTCATCACATCATATATACTATCATCATGATTTATGACTGTTGATGTTGACCTTGATCACTTAGCTGATGTAGCTTTTGTCCACAATAAGTTTTTGTAGGTCTCTCTAGAGTACGGTTACTCTATTTCCTCCCTTTCCATAGTCTTTATTTTTATTTATTTTTTTTTTATAGCTACTTTTATTTTTATTTATTTATTTATTTTTGGCTGTGCTGGGTCTTCGGTTCGTGCGAGGGCTTTCTCTAGTTGCGGCAAGTGGGGGCCACTCTTCATTGCGGTGCGGGGACCGCTCTTCATCGCGGTGCGCGGGCCTTTCACTATCGCGGCCCCTCCCGTTGCGGGGCACAGGCTCCAGACGCGCAGGCTCAGTAGTTGTGGCTCACGGGCCCAGCTGCTCCGCGGCATGTGGGATCTTCCCAGACCAGGGCTCGAACCCGTGTCCCCTGCACTAGCAGGCAGATTCCCAACCACTGCGCCACCAGGGAAGCCCCCATAGTCTTTAGAGGGAAGTCACTACGTGCAGCCCACACTTAGGGAGTAGGGATTTATGTTCCCTCTCCTTGAGGACAGAGTATCCATATAAATTATTTGAAATTCTTCTGCATAGACTATTTGTCTCTTCTCCTCCATTTATTTTAATTCAATGATTTATTTACACCAGTATTGACTCAGATAATTATTTTATGCTTTGGGTTATTATCCAATTTTACTTTTATTTATTTTTTCCAAATTGTTCCACCTTTGGCTATTGGGAACTCTTTCAGTTGGCTTCTCTGTCCCTTTGTCATATCCCTATCAATAAGATTTTTAAAGAAATCACATCCTAAAAAAAAAAAAAAAGAATGAAATCTCATTCCTTACTTTCTGTCACTTCAGCATGCTCCAAGCTTATCTTGTATATTTCCTGCCCTAGTCCTAGAATCAACCATTTCTCCAAAAAGCCCTAGTTCCTTTTATTGGAGAATAATGTTAGAAACCAAGATCTGAGTGCTATGTGTATTTGTGCTAGGGGATGTCATTTCTTTTATGATCCCTCTCGGTTAACAGATCAAAGAAATGTATGCATGTATAGTAATCAGTGTATACATACATATCTATTAATATTTTTATTTGTAACCATATGTGTCTATAGTAAGCTAAACATGAGTTCTTCCTGATATCTCCAACTCTAACCCATCACTACATAGATCGTTCTAGCCTCCTCCCCTTGCTTGTCTGTAAATTCTTACTCCAGCAATGAGCTACACCTGCTGCCCAATCTCTCGGTTGTTCAGTTCCAGTATACACATGTAGCAGTATCAGAATTGTTAACACATACCCCCAGGTGAAACAACTTTATCAACGAAAGTAGAGTTCTATGCAATTTCTTTTCCCTTCAGTCTTCCAGATTCTACTCATTTCCAATTTTACTTAAGGTCAGCACCTTTCCCCGCCCCCTCCTTCAGTGACATTGTTTCATATATATATATATATTTTTAATTATTTATTTATTTTTGGCTGTGTTGGGTCTTTGTTGCTGCATGTGGGCATTCTCTAGTTGCGGCGAGCGGGGTCCACTCTTTGTTGCAGTGCGCGGGCTTCTCATTGAGGTGACTTCTCTTGTGGAGCACGGGCTCTAGACGCGGGCTTCAGTAGTTGTGGCTCGCAGGCTCTAGAGCGCAGGCTCAGTAGTTGTGGCGCACGGGCTTAGTTGCTCCACGGCATGTGGGATCTTCCGGGAACAGGGCACGAACCTGTGTCTCCTGCATTGGCAGGCGGATTCTTAACCACTGCACCACCAGGGAAGCCCTCATATGTTTTTAATATACTTAGATTCTCTTTACATGATCTGCTTTCCTTCCTGGAATTTTCTGACCTCCTAAATGATTTTATTTTAATTTTCATACATTAAAGTTCACTCTTTGTGTTTTACAGTTCTACAGCTTTTGATAATTGTAGAACGTCATGTATCCATGATTAAAGTAGTATACAGAATAATTTCACCTCCCTAAATGTCACCTGTGCTTCAGCTCCCCATCCTTCCACCCTGAAACTCTGGTAACCACTGTTTTTATTGTCTCTATAGTTTTGCCTTCTCCAGAATGTCATATAATTGGAGTCATACAGTATGTAATCATTTCAGGCTGGCTTAGTTCACTGAGCAATATGCATTTGCAATTCATCCATGTCTTTTTGTGGCTTGATAGCTTGTTTCTTTTTATCTATGAATAATATCCCATTGAATGGATGTACAATTTATCCAGTCAGGCAATGTTTTAATAATTGAAAATGCAGAGATGAAAAAGTCATCCTTACCCTGGAGAAATTCCCTGCCACTGGAGTTGGTGGCACATAAATAAACTACAGCATGATAGAGCTATATTACATGTATAAACAAGGCGCTGTGGGCACCCATAGGAGAAAGTAGACATCTACGTAAGAATGTGATGAAGCATAATACAGAGAAAAGCTTACATTTACCTTGGGCCTTGAAGAAAAAGTAGGCATTTGAGGGTGAGAAGGGAGCAGTAAGATGACTGATGAAAATGAGCCTGCCAACAAGTATTGCAAGAAGGTGAGAGAGACTGCCTCAGGTCCCGGATAACAAGTGCATTTTTCTAAGGTTGGGAGGAAGGGGCTCTGCAGTTCCCCTTCTGGTGTCACTTGGATAATAGCAATAACAATGACTCTCACTTGTCGAGCACCTACTACCACGTGCCAGGCACAGTGCTGGGCATTGTATGTGTATTTTTCCCTCACAGGACTGTCCTTGTGTGTGTGTAACACACACACATGCAAAGATATGGAAAAAACTCCATCATGCTTCCTGTTGGAAGCTGATACTACTGAAGGTGAGTGCTATTCAAGTGTGTGGGGTAACTGAAGAGACATTGTCTGATACATGTGTAGAAAGCCTGCCCTTTGCTGTTTAGCTGCAGCTGCCACTTTCAGGCCTTCCTCACCCCAGCTCCTCGTCTCTAGGCCCCAAAGCTTTAAAATAATCACTGCATTACCAATTGCTGCATTCCATGGGATTGGCCACCTCCTCTGTCTTATCCAGGGATCAGGTCTCGAGATCATCTCATTTTCTTCTACCTCTGAGATTCTATATTTACCTAAACAATTCCAGAAATGAGAGATGGTAAGAATTTGGATCAGAATTAGAAGACACCAAGCTTTTCTTTTATGAAAATAGCAAAATGAGGTCAACTTTCTCTTGACTCTGCCCCATGTAAGTTTCCTAAAGAAAGTCAAAGCAAATCTGTTGATCTATATTTAGGCTGCCTGCTTCCTACTGGAGAGCTCAGAACTGAACTCTTCTCCCTCGTGTTGACTCTGTAATATGTGACAAGGCCTTGAGATTGGCCCAGCACCCCATGGAGGCCATTAGAACAGCACTGTCCTGGAATAGAGTTCTCTAGGGGAAAGAGCTATAAAAATGTGGAAACTGAGAGAGTAAGTAATATTCCCAGAATATTAAATAGCTCCAACTCTCATAATCTTGACTTTTGGCACTGGAAGATAACAGGCCAATTTGTACCAAGAGACAAATTACCAGTTTGTGATAGTCTTTAACAAAGACTTGGCAACCCTATTGATACTACAAATCTTTTTCATATTTCAGCCAGTGAGGTCCTCCAGGGAATGTGTACTGAGTGACACATCACATAGCTAAATATAAAGCAGCAGTTAATTTGACACCCACTACAAGATGACAGAAGTGGAACCTACCAAGTGACTCATAATTATTATTTCCAACATTTAAAATACTGGTAATTAAGTTTCCTGTATTCACTTCCTAAGATGCAAGCTTTTCCAAAAATTAAACTCAAATTTGTTGTAGAATAAAATTTCAGGATCTAAGGAATTATAGAAAGTCACAGTTGCATAAATACAAACATGTGTTCTTATCCACATTTGGCTAGTTAGCATTTAGCTTACAGTCCTTAAAATGTTATCAGTATTGTAATCATACCTTTCCCTTTAGGCAAAAAGTTATTTTAGTCAAGTTAGACTAGAGGTAATTGTGTAAACAACCAATTCTGCTACTAGACTGAAACATCCTGAGGGTATGTATGTGTTTCAACTGTCCTTGTACCCTTCACACAGCAGAGGCTTCCAGTTGTCCTTCAGTATTCATGGTACTACAGCCCCCAGTTTTTTAAGTGGGTTACATGGTCACTCAGAATAAAGACCACATTTCCTCAGGCTGACTTAACAGTGGGTGTGGTCTGGTAACTAAGTTCAGACAAATGATATGTGGGCATAAGTGTAAACAGTCTCCAGGAGCCTTCCTTAATTTAGCTTTCTTTTCCATTTTTTCTTCTTCCTGCTGGCTGGATGGTGGATCTAATGGCTAGAGGTGAGCAACTATCCAGGAGGTGAGCAGCTTTGACCATGAAATGATCTTAGAAGAGAGGCCAGGCCTGGCAGAGCAACTTCATGGAGCAAAATCACACACCAGTCTAGCCTGCCTCCATCTGGACTTTTATGTGGGATAAACTCTTCTGTCTTATTCAGGCTGCCGTCACTAGCAACAGAGCATAATTCTAACTGTTAAACCTTAAAATCTCTAGCATATGTTAATGTTCCCAGTGAAGAATATATAGTAATGAAAGTTTATTGAATAAATGTTGCAAATTTGGGGGTATACATTATTTTTGTTGGTCCAGAAGTTCATTGGCTGAAACAGGAAAACAGTGAGGTCATCCTAAGGTCAGAGGGAAATCAGATCAAGGAGCTTAAGCATTCAGGAGACCAGCAATTATCAGGCAAATAAGGAAGAAACAGTCAAAGCTAAGGCTCAGTGAAAGAAGACATGGCTTGGTCTAGGGACATGGAGATAAGAGGAGTTTGGGATCATCTGTCTCTGACCCGGAGGATAGTGAGCAAGTAGCTCAGGGTCTATGTCAGAGGTTCTCATCCGGGGGTAGTTTTGCTACTGAGGGGACATTGGCAATACCTGGAGGCTTTTTTGGTTGTCACAACTGGTTGGGGGAGGAGTGATGCTGTGAGCATCTAGTGCATAGAGGCCAGGGGTGCTGCTAAACATCCTACTATGCACAGGGCAGCCCCCATAACAAAGAATTATCTGGCCCAAAATGTCGATAGTGCTGAGGTGAAGAAACCCTGGTTTAGCTGACGATAGCTGTACAGATTGGACCCCAAACTCCAGCTGCTCTTGGAATTCAAGCCAGAGTTAAAATGGATCATTTAGCCAGCCTGGATAGCATCTTGGAAATAGACAATCCAGACTTTCGTGTTCAGCATCGTTAAGCAGATTTCGTGACTAAGCTGAGTACCTGCAAACTGCTCCCAGAATATTAAATAGCTTATACCTCAGAGTTCCTCCCTCAGCACAAAGATAATTGTGTTTAAGTATAAGGCTGAGGCTGTGACATGCTCACAAGCCCTTAAGGAGAGTATAGGATATAAAACAGGCATATATTGGGGCCCTAAGATCTCAGATAGAGAAGCCCCCTTCTGTTCTCTGAATGTAGGGAGAGGAATTAGCTTGACAAGCAGCTTCTCCTTTGATGTGCGTCATCAGCTTCCTAAATGTGGGAATTGTCCCCACATTCCCAAGGCCAGGGCTTGTGCAGAAGATCTATGCCAGAGGAGCTGAGAGGGCAGACCTGTCCTTAATGCTGCAGTTGACTTGCTGTTTGAACTGAAGTAACCCTCTGACTTTTCCAGGTGCCAGTTTTCTTTACAGTGTGAAAGTCAAAATTATCATTAGCTGGAGGGGAGGCCTGAGGGAAAGAGAGAGGAAGAGCAAGTTGATTGAGCTGCTCTGGCTGTTAAGCACTGTGTGCATAAATCAACTCACTTAAACCGAAGAATATCCCCCTTGGTTCTAGGATGACAGTACTGTGGAAATGAAGTCCTATTTATATTCTTATTATATTCCTGCAACATACATTTGTTTCTCATATTAATTAGAATGGCAATAATTACTTTCGTTTCTCAAAAAATTATTGCCCAGCTGCCTTCAATATTAATTGAATGCTTATACACAAAGCACTATGCTTGGACTTCCCTGGTGGCGCAGTGGTTAAGAATCCGCCTGCCAATGCAGGGGACACGGGTTCGAGCCCTGGTCCGGGAAGATCCCACATGCTGTGGAGCAACTAAGCCCGTGCGCCACAACTACTGAGCCTGTGCTCTAGAGCCCGTGAGCCACAACTACTGAGCCCGTGTGCCACAACTACTGAAGCCCGTGCGCCTAGAGCCCGTGCTCCGCAACAATAGAAGCCGCTGCAATGAAAAGCCCACGCACCGCAACGAAGAGTAGCCCCTGCTCGCCGCAACTAGAGAAAGCCTGCGCACAGCAACAAAGACCCAACACAGCCAAAAATAAAATAAATAAATTTATTTAAAAAAAAAAAAGCACTATGCTTGGTGTTATGTGGTTCCTGCGGGAAAGCAGACATTCACACAAATAAATTGTAATACAAGGGAGAAAGTCATAATGTCACCCAAAAACTGGTTTTGCCTCTTGGCGGCTGTTGAGCCCAAAAGACACAACCAAGGCAAAGAGTGGGGGACGGAAAGACTTATGGACGGAAGGACTTACTCGCAGAAAGTAAGGAGAGCACCAGGGATCTTTCCCAAAGCAGTGTCTCCTCAACTGCAAAACTGGGGAAATTTTAAGCTAGGGGTGCATGCATAGTCATGAAGGGGCTTGGGTGGTCGACAGAGTGCAAGCTCTAGTGGATTGAAGTCATGAGGGTCAGAAAAGGTCAACATCATCAGCCCTTAGGTTCCAGTTGATCTGGTGGTTGAGCGCGCTAGGCAAATCTTTACCATTGGAACAGAACGGGAGTCTTCACAACGGATGTATTATCTTTGCTCTTGTTACTTCTCTGGCCTGATAACAGTCATTTGTTTCTGCATTCTTTTGTTCCCTTAATATCATCAATTACTGAGAACTGTTCAAGGGCAAGCACTGCAGCCAGGCTTAGATCACAAAATGGCTTAGGCCAAAAATGGCTTCTCTTATGTCAAGAAAGCCATCCCTGGTTCTCTTTCTCCAGGGACTCCTACCTTATCTGCTTACAATAATGCCATAGAAGAGACATAAAATGTTATGGGTCCATTGGGAATGGAATAATCTATTTTGTTGGAAGAAATAGGTTCGGTCATTAGTTATTTTGTTTAAAAAATATTTACTGCACTTTTGCTATATGCCAAGCAGTCTGTTAAATGATGGATATTCAAAATGAATGAGACCAAAGAGCCCTAAGTTGAGTGGGTAAGAGATGTATATTGAGAAGTGGCATTTGAGCTATGAGAATGGAAGGAGGTGCAGGTTATTCCAGGCAAAGTGAAAACTTCAAATTAAGTTTCTCTTTTGTCTTGGTTTCTTTCCAATGCCTTCAGATAGTTGTTTAAGAATACACACACACACACACACACACACACACACACACACACACACACACACACACACTGGAATATTATTCAGCCATAAAAAAAGAATGAAATTTTGCCATTTGCAGCAACAAGGATGGACTTTGAGGATATTATGCTTAGTGAAATAAGTCAGACAGAAAGAGACAAATGCTTTTTTTTTTTTACTTATATGTGGAATCTAAAAAATAAGACAAACAAATGGATATAACAAAACAGAAACAAACTAAGATACAGAGAACAAACTAACGGTCACCAGTGGGGAGAGGGTTGGGTGAGCGACAAGATAAGGGAAGGGGATTAAGAGGTACAAACTACTAGGTTAAAATAAATAATATACAAGGATGTAATGTACAGCACAGGGAACGTAGCCAATATTTTATAACTTTAAATGGAGTATAATCTATAGAAATATCAAATCACTATATTGTACACCCGAAACTAATACTGTATTTCAATTATACTTCAATTAAAAAAAAAAAAAGATTCAGGGCTTCCCTGGTGGCACAGTGGTTGGGAGTCCGCCTGCCAATGCAGGGGACACGGGTTCGAGCCCTGGTCCAGGAAGATCCCACATGCCATGGAGCAACTAAGCCCGCGAGCCACAACTACTGAGCCCGTGTGCCACAACTACTGAAACCCACGCCCCTAGAGCCTTGCTCTGCAGCGAGAGAGGCTGCCACGATGAGAAGCCTGTGCACCGCACCAAGGAGTGGCCCCCACTCACCGCAGCTAGGGAGAGCCCGCACGCAGCGACGAAGACAAAAAATAAAAAATATAAAAATTAAAAAAAATAAGATTCAATCTTAAGGCCAAGCCTCCAGGGAAGCTTTTTTTAAAATGACTTTATCTTTTTTAGAGCAGTCTTAGGTTCACAGTAAAATTCAGAAGGTATAGATTTCTCATATATTCCCTGCTCCCACATAGGCATAGCTCCCCCCCATTATCAACATGGGAAAGCTTTTAAATTGTCCATATCTCAGTGTGAATTTCTTCCAATACCCAATCAGATTACTTTCTCCTAGCACCTTGGAGAGGAATTTTATTTAGGAAGCAGAAGTTGGGATGAGCATGACTGTAGAATGTAGGGCAATTTGGGGGAAGACATTTATATTAGAACACTTCTTATCATAGCAGAAATTGACCACAACTGGTCAGGCAAACGGGGGAATTTATTAGCAGCCTATCATGACTGCAGACAAGACGTAGCCAGAATTCAAAGAAGTCTGGAACCAGGGGGTCCAACACCACTATCTTTCTCATTTCTTTGCTTCTCTCAGCACGAGGCTTCATTCTCTCAGTATAGCTTCCTCCACAGCCGGGAGAGGACTGTTAGGTCCCTATCCTGGGCTCTCACAGCTTTGCCTCTAGATGACTGACTTTTTTCCCCTGAGCTCCAAGCCAAAAAAATCCCGAGGATGGATGCTAACTAACTTGGCCTGTGATTTGACCTAACTTTGACCAGGTTATGAAATACTCTGGTTGGCTCAGTTTGGGTCATGTTTGCACCCACAGACCCATCAACTGTGAACAAAGGGCAGGATTTGTAACAGCTTGGCAGTTCCTTTTGAATCACATGATGGTAACAGGAATAATATACCCCAGAAGAAAAGGGGTGCCATTCTGAGGAAGGAAAGCATGTGGACCAACACGCATGCTAGGTGTCCACTAGGGGAACACCCCAGGTGGCTTGGCAAAGCCTTGGGCAGAAGGTTCAGAAAGAGGTTTAAGTGTAACAACAGGGACTTCCCTGGTGGTGCAGTGGTTAAGACTCCACGCTCCCAATGCAGGGGACTGGGTTCAATCCCTGCTCAGGGAACTAGATCCCCCATGCATGCTGCAACCAAGAGTTCACGTGCCGCAACTAAGGAGACCACGTGCTGCAACTAAGGAGCCCGCCTGCCGCAACTAAGACCTGGCGCAACCAAATAAATAAATAAATAAATATTTGGGGGAAAGAAAGCAAGAATGACTTGACTGTCATAAAGAAAAAAAAGTGGAACAACAAATTCCTATTACTTGCAAATTTTTTCAAGGCCCTAGAAGTCCTAACAGCCCTACATAGCCCTCAAGTCATCTCTGGCTTATGCTTCTGATAATCTAACAAACCCAGTAATAATGAGCTGGATTCCTCAGAGACCTCTTATCTTCTGCTATTTAGGTAGCTGGGGAAGGAAATGTACCCAGTTCTGTCCAGTAGCATTTCTTCCCTTGAGGATTAGGTTGTAACATAAACCACAGGGTCCTAAAGTGACAAATCATATCAAATATCATATCACACTGATTTGCTCTGAATCCTTGATATTTTCTGGCTCCTTACCTCATTGTATTCACATTAAGGTCACCTCTTCAGAGACACCTCTCTGACCCACCCACCCAGATATTTTCATTTCTATTCTCCTACCTGATTCTACTTTTCTAATCACATTTATCATTACCTGATGTCTGTTGGTCTCTTTGTTTACTGTGTATCTCTCAATAGAATTTAGGCTCCATGAGGGCAAGGATTTTGTTTACTGCTGAACCCCTGCACCTGGAGCAGTACCTGTCACATGATAAACACTTAATGAATAATTTTTGCACCGTGGCAACCCTTTGATAGAGTAGTGGTCTTCACATTTATTCAAGGTGAAATACTGGGAAATCATGATACAATGCTGGGAAAATAATGTATTTAATTTCATCTTATGGAATAGAAACAATTTTCTTACAGAAAAATGGCTGTATGCATATAATTTTGGTGAGACTTTCAGCTGGGCCTAAACTATAATTCATACATTGATCTAGGCACGTGGATTCTACAACCAACTCACCAGGATCCTAGATTGGCATTGGATAAGTGGCCTGAGGATCCATTTTATAGATAGGTAGATAAATAGATAGATACATATTCATCAAATTCAAAATAGTGGTTACCTCTGGGAACCAAGAGGGATAACATTCAAAAGGGACTTTAGCATTAGTTTAATGCTCTAATAGTTTAAGATATTTTGAATAGAGAGAGCGACAGAAAGAGAGAGATAGACGGAGAGACAGAGAGACAAAGACAGACACACAGAGACAGGGACAGAGAGATAGAAAGAAACATTTTTTAAAAATACTATAAATGGGACTTCCCTGGTGGCGCAGTGGTTGAGAATCTGCCTGCCAATGCAGGGGACAAGGGTTCGAGCCCTGGTCCGGGAGGATCCCACATGCCGCGGAGCAACTGAGCCCGTGCACCGCAACTGCTGAGCCCGCGTGCTGCAACTACTGAAGCCCACACGCCTAGAGCCCGTGCTCCTCAACGAGAGAAGCTACCCCAATGAGAAGCCCGTGCAAAACAATGAAGAGTAGCCTCCTCTCACCGCAACTAGAGAAAAGCCCGAGCGCAGCAGCAAAGACCCAACGCAACCAAAAATAAATAAATAAATAAATTTATTTAAAAAAAAAAAAAAAAATACTATAAACATGATAAAAGACTGGAAGCAAATATGCCAAAATATTAAGAGGAGTTGATTTTGAATGGTAGGAATATGTCTGATTGTTTTCCTCTTTATTCTCTTATTTATTTTTCAACTCACCCTCACTAAATAAAACATGATATAAAAACAGAATTAATCATAAAAATTGAAGAATTGAACTACTGCTAAGAAGGTTTTTACTGAAATAAACTGATGGAGTAGCTTGGCCATTTTTTTCTGCAACTCCAAACTCATATTCTTGCACTTTCACTTCCTAGGCCTAGGATTTATCTTTTTTTTTTTTTTCAATATAAATTTATTTATTTATTTATTTATTTATTTATTTATTTATTTATTTATGGCTCTGTTGGGTCTTTTTTGCAGTGTGTGGGCTTCTCATTGCGGTGGCTTCTCTTGTTGCGGAGCACGGGCTCTAGGCGCATGGGCCTTAGTAGTTGTGGCACATGGGCTCAGTAGTTGTGGCTCACAGGCTCTAGAGTGCAGGCTCAGGAGTTGTGGCACTCAGGCTTAGTTGCTCCAAGGCATGTGGGATTTTCCAGGACCAGAGCTCAAACCCATGTCACCTGCATTGGCAGGCGGATTCTTAACCACTGTGCCACCAGGGAAGTCCCGGCTTTACCTCTTTTTAAAAACCATTTTCTTGGGCTTCCCTGGTGGCGCAGTGGTTGAGAGTCTGCCTGCCAATGCAGGGGACATGGGTTCGAGCCCTGGTCTGGGAAGATCCCACATGCCGCAGAGCAACTGGGCCCGTGAGCTACAATTACTGAGCCTGCGCGTCTGGAGCCTGTGCTCCGCAACAAGAGAGGCCACAATAGTGAGAGGCCCGCGCACCGCGATGAAGAGTGGCCCCCGCTTGCCACAACTAGAGAAAGCCCTCACACAGAAATGGAGACCCAACACAGCCAAAAAAAAAAAAAAAAAACCATTTTCTTTTTAATACTGTGGTGATATTCTGAAAATATGTGGAGAGGGAAGATGTGAGTGTGACCTTGTGTTGAGTCTCTACTTCCCAGAATCATTTTAGATTCAGAACTGGTTACATATTAGCTCTAACCAGCAGAGTGATTCAGTTCTTTGAAAGAATAGAATTTTAATGTCTCTTTCTATTGATATCTTCCATTTTTAATATGCTTTGTAGAGTAGTTTAGTCTTAGAATCCACAAAATCTATGGTAAAACTTATATGATCATAAAGGTCTTTGCTGGATCCAGTAAATGCCCTACATCCCTTTTTAGCACTTGGAATTTTAGCAATTACATGGCCGATGTCGTCCAAGTTACAGCATTATCCAGGGCAGGGATTTATGTCTGCTTTGTTCACTGCTATATATTTCCCCAGTTCCTAGCACAATAGGTAGGTAGCATAGAAAGTGCTCAATGAATGTTTGTTGATAAACGGATTTGAAGCATTTGAGAAATTCCTACTTGTGTATTGCTTAATTTAAGATTTGGTCTACTTACTTTTTTTTTTAATATTTATTTATTTATTTATTTGGTTGCATCAGGTCTTAGTTACAGCATGCGGGCTCTTCGTTGCAGTGCAGGGGCTTCTCTCCAGTTGTGGCGCACAGGTTCCAGAGCACACGGGCTCAGTAGTTGTGGCGCGAGGGCTCCAGAGTGCGTGGGCTCAGTAGTTGCGGCACGCGGGCTTTCTGGTTGTGGTGCATGGGCTCTACAGCATGCAGGCTTAGTTGCCCCGCAGCATGTGGGATCTTAGTTCCCTGACCAGGGATTGGACCCATGCCCCCTGCATTGGAAGGTGGATTCTTAACCACTGGACCACCAGGGAAGTCCCCAGATTTGGTCTACTTTCTCTCCAGGTGAGAGTCTCTAAAAATATACATAATAAATCACCAGGAAATGGGAGACTGGACTGATCAGACTAGGGTCCCACACAGCTGGGGGAGTGGAGGGACAGAATTAGGACTGGGGTGGGAGAGGTTCAGCTAAGGAAGGGAGGAGATAGGGTGTTGGGAAACAAAACCAATAGCTGTCCACATGGTAGCCCACGAACTCATCATAAACTATTCAATCACATTAGAAATTTCAGAAAGAAAACTTAAAATGAGAAAGAAGGAGAGAATGCTAGGTGTTATGGTGAGGGGCAGAAAGGGGTTGGAGGAACAGAAGGGAGGCCAGAATGAGTGAGGCAGAGAGCGCTTGGACATGAAGACAGAGAGGGAGGCACAGCAGGCCAGGGTGTAAATCTAGGATTTTATTTTCAGTGTGTGGAAGTGACATGACCCATTTATGGATCATTCTGGTAGCCATGTGGAGAATGAACATCGAGACGGGGCAAGAGTAGAAGTTTAGAAACCAACTAGGAGCTTCTTTCAGCCATTCAGGCAAGTGATGCTGATGGCCAGGACCAGGGTAGCAGTGGGCAAAGGTAGCAACCAGATATTAAGTGACTATTTAAACAAATAATTAATTATAATTGAGATATGTGCCACAAAAGAGTTGAATGAGGCAACTCAACTCGGTCTGGTCTGGCGGGTAGAAGAGCAGTCAGGTAAGGTTTCTTTGAGCAAATGGCATTCAATGAGGGAATGGAAGGCTGAGTGAAGTGGGAAAGGAGAAGAAAAATTTCTAGAACAGGGGTTGCAGGTGGGAAAGCTTTGGGGCCAGGAAGAGCACAGCTAAATCCGGGAACTAAAAAGTGGTCTGTGTGGCTCAAGCAGAGAACAAGAGGAGCCACTGTGTGGGATGAAGCTGGTGGGGTCAGCAGGAGTCAGATATCATAAGGTCTTCGAAGCCTTAAATGCCTTATAAGACTGTTGAGTTTTAGCCGAAAAGCACTAGGAAGCCACAGAGGGACTTTAAGCCTGAGGGGAATGTTACTTGTTTCCTCATTTAACATATATTTATTAAACATTATCTATTGTACATGACTATCACCTATGTGATCAGATTCGTAGTTTAGAAAGAGTACTCTGATTGCAATATGGGAAATGAATCAGAGGGAGCAAGAACAACTGCAAAGGACTAGTGGGTGAGCTTCTGAAGTAGACAGTGGGAGACAGTGGTGGTTTACCCTACAGAGGTGGCAGTGGGCATAGAAGGATATGGATGATGTAATGATTGGCAGGTTGGGGGAGCAGGGGTATGGAAGAGGCTCAGAGACTGAGCACTGCACAATAGGCATTGGCAGATGGGGTTCAGCAAAGAGTTGGGACATTGTATTAGATTCCAAGGAGCACCTAGTCAGTCTCCTGCTTCTTATCCTAGAGTATCCTAGAATGTCCTTACAGGACTATGATAAACCTTGCAGAACGACTACCAAAAAATAGATGGTATACTTAGAATACTTGTGAGTGAGCTTCTTTACAAAGGGTCGCTTATAAAGAAGTGGGCAGGGTGTAAGGGAACCAACCACAAAGGGTAACCCTAGGCCCCAACTATATGTGACAAGGGGAGAGGGCAGTTACCGGAACCCAGAAGGAGAAAGTCATATGGAGAAGGTCACTTTGACCTATACTCTTTGGTCAAGGAATTTACAGGGAAGAAGCCAGGGGAGTAGAAATTCTCCCTGACTCACTTTCCTCCCATTCATCAGTCCACTGCCTGGGATTCCCATTGGTAAACCCCAACTAGAAGGACTTGGAGACTCTGTGGTATATTCAAGTCAGCCTCCAGGTGTGAATGCAGGTGAGGGTGGAGAGTAGACCTGGAGAGGCAAACAGAAGTCCATGCTGGAGCTCAGCCAATCAAATTAACAATTCAAATTATCACCTCTTAGCCTGCATTGGAATAGGATTTCAGACATTTTAATTGAGAAACAAAAATGAAACAAGGAAAATTGTTCTCAACTGTTAGAGGAAGTCCCTCCATCTATTCTTACTTGTTACTCAGGTTATTTAGTTGTAAAATCTGATGAAAATAACCTTTGGGAATCTGCAGTTTTTGCCAATCTTGTAGCAAGATCTTCTAAAATACAGTTTGAGAAATAAAGACTTTTACAGTGAAGTTCAAAGGAATTTGCATCCTGCAAAAGTGTGGTTTGTTTCCTGCAACCTAGGCAACTCCTTGGAGCTTAAATGCATCAGAACCAGAAAACCTGGCCAGATAACAAAATTATTTTGCCGCATCATGAATCTGAGCTACCTAGGCTTTCTGCCTTTGGCTTCCCTATTACCCAAGTTACAGCAAATTTGTTTTTCTAAGCACATTGCCGTTTTAAAATCCTTGACAAATCAAGGAAAAGTCATTATTCTTGCTTAAAATTCATCTGGTCAACACATTTTCCGTATATGACCTAGTAAAACAGGTTAGTCAGGTATCTTATTTCTTTGCCCTCTAAAATGTTATTATCCTGGAACAAGCTTTCAATATTTTTCTTAATGGCTCTGGTTTCCACTGCAAGTTAACAATGATTATTTGTGGTCTGACAGTTCCCTTGGCTTTACACCAAAAACAGGAGCAAGAAAGCACATTCTTAGGGAGGTTTAACATCTAAGCCAGACATTCAGCTGTGAATCCAAATTTTCTCTTCTGTACTCCTTCTCTCCCTCGAGTGAAAATGCCATCTGACAGTTTCTTTGGTTTCCTAGCTTCAGAAAGTTATTCAAGCCCAGCAATTCCCAAAAATATCACAGCATTTTCAAGTCAGTATAAATGTCGATCTGTTTTCTTAAGTAGGATATTTGTCTCCAAGTTAAAAGAAATGAAGTATTTTTTTCTCTATTTTAGAAAGTTGGTTATCAAATATTGTCTTGGGGCAAAACTTCAGCCTGAGATTAGTAATGTAGACAAGTCAACGGCAGGTTGTGAGGTGCCTACAAAGAAAGTGGAAAGCTCTCCCTTCTCTCCCTTCTCCTTCTGCTCTGTCCCTGCCCCCCATGCCCCACCTAAAACAGTCCTCCCCTTGAGAAAGAAGAGAACAACAGTGAGAGGATGGGGCAGGGAAGGCTGTATGAAGAACTTGGGAAATTTCTTGGTTTCTGAACACTTTAACTATCAACGTTCAATAACAACAGAAAAGTTTCAAGTAAAGACCTTAGGCACTAAAGGCAACTTAATTTTGCCTTTTTGTTTTGAAAGTGAAGACTAGAGAACTGAAAATTCTATTTAATAAAAATAAAATTTGGCTTTCAAGAGATGTAGCTTCGGCTCCAGATCGTCAAAGGTGCTGAAGATGGGCAGGCCAGCATTGAGGTAGACCAGTAAACCAGTTTATTTTGCAACTGATTTAGCAGCTATAGGAAGCAAACAGCCACAATCACTACTGGCAGCCACCCAGTCATAAGAAGAGGAGATTAGGATGAAGCCAATATGGGGAATGTCACAGAAGAGAGATGAGAATAATATGACATCACTCACTGATATCACTAAAGTACTGGATAAACCAACCCTGAAGGCAACCTTCCACCTCTGGACTTTATACCTAATAAGCAAATACATTTTTACATGATGTTAACAGATTTGATTTAGGTTGTTTGTTCTTCACAGCTGAAAGCATCTTTAACTGATGCTAGGATCTGTCACATGTCCAGCATCCACATGACTGTGTACTCATCATTCACATTTTGAATGATGGTCGAGAGACCCCATACAACTCTCAGTCAACAAACAAAAGCCAGGTTTTGGATGTGGCAAGTTTTGTGTGGTACCTTAAAGATGGAACAAATTTTTTCTCATTGGGCAGCCACTGAAAGATGAAGTCAGTTTTCCCTTCCATTGAGTCTGGGCTGGCCATATGGCCTCTTCTGACTAACACAGTGCAGTGAAAGTAACATTGGATAACTTCTGAGGCTGGGCCTTAAGAGACTTACAACTTTCATCGTGCCACTTGGAACTCTCCCTCTGAGAACCCAGCGACCCTGTAAAACATCCACCTATCCTGTAACCGTCTTGCCGTGAAGAAGCCCAAGCTAGCGGTAAGAGAGAAAGAGACAGACAGGCAGACAGACCCTGTGGAGTAGCACTGAGGTGCCAGACATGATAAAGCCTTCTTGAATGCAGCCAAGTGAATCCCAGCAGACTCCATAGAGAGCTAAGAACCACTCAGCTGAGCCCTATCCAAATTCATGACTCACAAATAAAAATAAATAAAGATTGTTATTTTAAGCCACGAAATAAATAAATAAATAAAATTTAACTTAAAAAATCCAGTTCTAAAGTATAATCAGAGAGATGATAGAGAAAAGCAGGAGAATGAAGAGGTGGAGGGAGAAATAGAGAAATGACCTCAGTGATTGTCAGATTCCTGAGAAACACAGATTTAATGTGTTCATATTAGTGCTTATATATTAATATCATTCTTTTTTCCATTAAAAATTTTAATTTATAACTTGTTAGATATAACTTACATTTTTAACAACTTTGAGCATTTTTGAAATAATTTTGAGTTTTTTATTTTTAATAAAAATGATTGTATTTAAGGTATAACATGATGATTTGATCTATATTTATGCAGGGAAATGATAACTACAGTCAAGCTACTTAACATGTAATCTCCTCACATAGTTACCAGTTTTTTGGTGTGATGAGTACCTGAAATCTATGCTCTTAGCATATTTCTAGTGTTCAATAGAGCATTATTAAGAAGAGCCATCATGGAACTTCCCTGGTGGTCCAGTGGTTAAGAATCCACCTTCCAGTGCAGGGGTCGTGGGTTCGATCCCTGGTTGGGGAACTAAGATGCTACATGCCATGTGGCAACTAAACCCGCACCACAACTAGAGAAGCCTGCACGCCACAAAGAAGAGCCCGTGCGCCACACAAAAGATCCCACATGCCGCAACTAAGACCCGACATAGCCAAATAATAAAATTTTTTTATTTTTTTATTATCGTCAGTAAGATCAGCCGGCAGTCCATCGACGCCCTCAAAGACTGGTTCAGAGACGAAATGCAGAAGAGTGACTGGCAGTTAATTGTGGAGCTGAAGAAAGTGTTTGAGATCATCTGACTTTTCCACACGGGTCAGGAATTGGAGTAAATGCAAAATGGTGTTGTCATACTACCAAGAAAACAAGGCAGACAATGGAACGGACCTATCTGAAAACTGACGAGCTAAGCATAGAAGGAAGAAAATAGGTGTATAAGATGTTTTCCATGAGAAACCAAGAAACTTACACTGGTTTGACAGTGGTCGATTACACGTCCCCACAGCTCCGGCGTGCCTGCTCACTCGTCCACGCCTTGCCCAGTCCTCCTCTACTGGCTGCTGTTTTAAAGGTTGCCCTTCCCCAAATTTGGATTTTTATTACAGATCTAAAGCTCTTTCAATTTTATACTGATTAAATCAGTACTGCAGTATTTGATTAACCAAGCTTCTGCAGATTTTCTGATTCTTGGGACTTTTTTGAGGTAAGAAATACTTATTTATGTATATCCTTCCCACAGTGGTGGTTTTCTTTTTCTTTCCCCCATGCGTTCTTCTGCCATATGCCCTTAGGAATTTTTTAAACTAGAAAATTAGGCATTCTGGTATTTATCTGCTTTTGTGTGAAACCACGGTGTAAAGCATAACTGGCTGCTATTTACTGCTTGTGTGGTCATGAGAGTCCACTGTAATCAATCAATCAGCACAGTTCTGAACTCCAATAAAGAACCCAGACATTGACCCGCGAGCTCTGCTAGGCTTCATGTCAGTCAGTCAGTGTAGCTGCTCTTCTGTGAGTCTCCATCCCCGTGCAGCTCGTTCTCTCAAACTATTTTATTAACTAAACTCATACCTTGTGTACTAGCACATGTTAACATTAGGAATTCTTATACATCAATCAATCTTGGTCTATTTTGTCCTAGCAAATTCTATCATGCATACATTTTCTGATGAGACAATCAGTAGGGTGTTGATTACCTGTTCGGACTTAGTGTAAACACTAAATTGTTACAGAGACATCATAATGGTTTCTTCATATTAGTAATCTGATTGTAGCTAGTTTGTTATGGTTTTCCTGAAGAATGTGGGAAGTGGGTCCCTGAGGTAAGAGATCTATTAGCATCAGAGTAATTCTTCTGGCAGATCCCTAATATCTGACTACCTATTTATAGCACAGTGTTGAATGAAGTCAGTGTAGGGTGTTGGAAGAAAATGTTCCTGAGTATTCACTGGCATAAACTATATTTTTAAAGTGTTATGGCATAACATATAGCATAGAAAAATACTTTTATATACATTTGAAAATCTGGACCATTCTTCATTAATGATTATTGACGTTTCTCAAGGGCCAGCAGAGGCAAAGACAAAACCGCTAAACCATCTGGGGGACATAATTTTTCCCAGGAAAAACTTAAATCCTCAATTGTGTGTGTGTGTGTGCTAATTCAAAATATGTAAATTCCTCCACTTGAAAGAAGTAAAGAAGATTTTCTTAAAAAAAAATAAAATAAAATAAAAGTTGATTAAAAAAAAAACCATCATGCCTGTACATAATATCTCTAGACTTATTCACGCTACACAACTGAACATTTGCATCCTTTCACCAGCATCTCCCCCTTCCACCTCCCTACTCCCCAGCCCCTGGTAACCACAACTCTATTCTCTGCTTCTGTGAGTTCCATTTTTTTTCTTTTTTTTAGATTCCACATATAAGTGAGATCATACAGTATTTGTTTTTCTTTGTCTGGCTTATTTCACTTTGCATAATGTCTCCTTGTTTATCCTGATAGGACCTCATTCTCTGCCCACACACTCCTCTCTAGCCAAACCCATCTCCATGCTCCCAGAGCCTGCCCAGTCTCTAACCTGACCTCTGACATCTGCATTTCCCTAACTTCTCTAGGCCTGTTTTTTTTTTTTTTTTTTTTTTTTTTTTTTTTTATTTATTTTTGGCTGTGTTGGGTCTTCGTTGCTGCATGCGGGCTTTCTCTAGTTGTGGCGAGTGGGGGCTACTCTTCCTTGCAGTGCGCGGGCTTCTCATTGCAGTGGCTTCTCTTGTTGTGGAGCACGGGCTCTAGGCACACGGGCTTCAGTAGTTGTGGCACGCGGGCTCAGTAGTTGTGGCTCGTGCGCTCTAGAGTGCAGGCTCAGTAGTTGTGGCACATGGGCTTAATTGCTCCACGGCATGTGGGATCTTCCCAGGCCAGGGCTCAAACCTGTGTCTCCTGCATTGGCAGGCGGATTCTTAACCACTGTGCCACCAGGGAAGCCCTAGGCCTGGTTTATAATTTATAATTCCTTGCTTTGCACTGGCCTTTAATTTTTGTGGGCATCTGGATAAAACATTTATTGCTGACTCATTGCCTAGTTTATGAAGTGATCCTTGTCTTTTTCTGAGCAATGGGTCTAGTAGAATAGCCCAGGCCTTAAAATTAGGTAGATCTGAGTTTGGATCCCACACTGCCAACTTACCAGATGTTTGATTTTGGTTAAGTTAACCAACTACTTTGAGCTTAAATTTTTGCGTTTGTCAAATACGGGCAATGAGGTCATTGTGAGGATTATTTGACACTTCATATGTAAAACAAGTAACATAATAGGTGACAGATACTTTTCATTTTCTTTTCTTTCCAACCCATCCAGTGGGGTAAAAGTGAGGGAAGAAGCAATGGTTTATGGGTGTCTAAAGTTCTTTTATTTATTTTTTTTTAAATTGAAGTATAGTTGATTTACAATGTTGTGTTAATTACTGCTGTACAGAAAAGTGACTCAGTTATACATACATATACTTTTCATATTCTTTCATTTCCATTATGGTTGATCACAGAATATTGAATATAGATCCCTGTGCTATACAGTAGGACATTGTTGCTTAAAGTTCTTTTTATATCTCACCAAGAAGAGAAATGGGATTCTCTGGGCTTATGAGCAATATAGTTCTTAGTGACAGCTGAGTCTCCTAATGTCTCAATCTCAAGATTAAGCATCATAAGAAAAATGGTGTCTGTAGTATCAATGGCAGTATTCAACACCCTTGGAATATTTCAGTCATATCTCAGTAGTGATGTTTTTTGCAGTAGACCTTTTTTTTTATTTCCCTTGGCAAACTACCCTGGCCTAATTTTTAGAAAGGAACCTGGATAGGAAAAGGAAAACTCTGAATATTAATCACCTCCCATACTTATAAATAGTAAACAGAATTAAAACTGCCTGATGAAATCAATTCATTAAAAATCCTCTTTAATAAAAACAAAGAGAATTCTAAAAAGGCCAAAAAAAAAAGTTTGGCATAATGTGCCTCTAAAGAAATAATTTTTTTTTCAAGCAATAAAGGTGATAGCAGAAAAACCATGGCTAATTAACCAGAATAAATGTGGTTAAGAAAAGCTGTTTCATCAAGTAAAAACCAGGCAGTGTGAGAAATTCAGGGAAAGATTTAGTAATAAATAATAAAAATGATTACGGGACTAACAGTAAAGAAAATAAGTGGCCACCATAAATGAGTCCTGACTCAGGAAAAACACTCAATGATTTAAACCATGGAGATAATCCCATGATATATAGGTAGATCTCCTGGATAATGGGCACCTGGGGAGAGCAGGGAAGTATGTGTTGTAAAATAGGCACCTTGACAGCCTGCCATCCCTCTAGTTCTCCTATACAAAGATCTTACTCCAGGCACAGACTCTAAGAGTCACTGGGCTAAGCTTGCTAATATCCCTGTGCTCCTCCAGATCCTTCCAAAGTGTCTGGGACTTGGAATAACTAGGCCAAGATGTACCTCCCGCCTCCCACAGCAATCCTAGAGCTCTTCTTCACCCACTACCCTGCCCCAGTTCTGGAACATAGGAAGTGGCTGACCAAGTGAAAAACACAATAGTCTAGCCAGTTCCTGAAACAGCAGAGTCAAGAAATATGCAAGGTCTATGTCTATCTATGGTCACATCATAGAGGGTCATGGATTTTGGTTTGCCTCAGGCTTCTATTCTACCTGAACTGATTTTAGCCCACAGTGTAATTCTCTAGGCAGCCAGCCTAACCTCCCTGTCTACCACAAGGCTAAGGAAGGAGTAAGAACTGGTCTGTTCCACATGATGGCAGAGGACACAGACCTGCCCAGTTTGAGCTTGTGCCCTTAGGACTGGCTTAAAACCAAATCCTGGGTTTGGGCACCATCCACCAAAGTATTTGCTTTGTCATGATACTGAAGACCAAAGGCTGGGAAGATTACATTATCATGGCAGTAAAAATAAAGCTTACTTTCATGCGTGTTCTGTGATTTGTTTGCCTAGTAATCTTACTTCTTTATTGGGCAGTATTAATGGTGAGGCAGAGAGTGGAGGTATAGAGATTCTAAAGGGAGGAGCACAGCGGCAGGCAGTTGAGAAGAGAGATGCTATAACCATCAAGTCCCTTGCTGCTTACCTCTCTCCTCTAAAAACATCTCCATTCCGCCTGAAAAATTAAGATCCTGTTTTCATGAATGTCTACGTTTCATAGGTTGTGTCATTTTTTCTCATGGAACCATCAAGGTTTAAAAAGAGCTTAGGTGTTTGCCCACTGAGAGCAACCCTAAATGCTACAATGCCAATCTGAACATGAGCCCCATGAAACCCCTGGTGAAAAGAAGCCAGATACCCTTCTGCATCTCTTCTTGCTGGGTCTTATGGCTTTTGCATCCTTATACTGTCACTGCAGGAGAGATCAATACTCTGAGCCCCAGTTAAAAGCCAAAGTCCTGCTTTCCCACTTCATTTCTGCTATCCCATTCCCCAGGAGCTGGGTCCTGTTCTCATTAGTCCTCATTAGCTTTGAATAGATTACTTTGAATGACACTACTCTGCTTAGAATTTCTGAGGATGGGATAAATGCTAAGACCAGTGAATCCCATAATCACAGCCTTACTTTTTTTTTTTTTTTTACTGTAAAATAAGTTCCTTGATCAGAAGCAATGTTGTATAGTATACCATTCAGGTGAATGAGGCATTAAGTAAGTACATGGAAATATTACTGGAGGACATACAGTGGGCAAGAAAGATTATCCAGAATAAATTTCCATTACAATGAGGACCAATTACTAAATTACTATCCCTTAATAGTACTAATAGAAGGGGGGGGCAATATAATCAATATGCCACCAGGTGGCAGTGTTTTCCTGCTGAGTATAGCACTGTATTGCGGGCTCAAGGTAGGTGGAATTGAGGGCACAAGGTCAGGTTGACATTAAACAGTGGTAGTAGCCAGACCAGCTTTGTTGAAGAGAATCCCATATTATATCCATGAATAATCTCCAACCCTGACACCATTAGTCTTTCCATGAACCTAATGTGCAAGTACTGAAGTGTTTGGGGAAAGAATCTTGAGTCACAAAATGGGTAATTTTGTCCACCTGACTATGCAGAGCATCTTCTACTGCAAAGGCTGTTTGATGGGCATTCTCAAAGGACACAAATATTCTCACATTCGGGATCATTCCTAGATACTCATTCACATATATCTTCCCTAAACCTACAGCAACTGATCCCCTGGTGTTCTGTTCTTCCTTCCAAGTTTCTGAACATGTGACCAAACCTTTAGCCCCTGTCCTTGAATTTATATAGATCCATACTTTAGTCCATCTATCTTTCTTGGCAAATGGACCATAAAACGTACTGGTCAAAGTTATGCCCACTGGGAGGATTTCCATTCCTCCATTGTCTTTTCAGGACATACCTAAGTTGAACTGCCATGGCAGTTCAGTTTTGGCTAATAACATCAGATCATGGACAGTCATCTGTAATCCAGGCTTAAATTTCTTTTTCTTCTGTCAATTGATCATAGGTAATTTCCCAGAAGGATATAGCTGTGGAGTGAGTGTGAAAAGAGTAGTCATACTGTGAGTGAGAGACACCTGCTCATGAAACTTATTTGGGTCCTCAGAAGTAATTTAAATATGATCTTATATATGCCATTTCCCCCGATGATGGAATGCTTAGCTCACCAAATTCATGGTTTTGTGGCTCAGACAACTTCCAGTTAAGATGGACAACTCACTGCATATTGGATGTTCTGTGGCCAGGTAGAGGTGGCTGGATACCTTGGTAAGACACATGCACTCCAGAATTGGGAGGGAAACTCCATCAAGATTCAGAGACCAGCCAATTCAGTGTGGTTTTTAGGATCCCAGTGGTCAGAGGCTTGCCAGAATAATCTCTTCAAAGTAAAATACAAATTGTAACATCTTTCACCCTCACTATAAAGAGAGAAGCAAAGAAACTGGAAGTGTCTTTGGGTTCTGGAGACACAACATATTCCACACTTAAGAATATTGCTCCTCAACCGCATAGCACAGGGAGATCAGCTCTGTGCTTTGTGACCACCTAGAGGTGTGGGATAGGGAGGGCGGGAGGGAGATGCAAGAGGGAAGAGATATGGGAACATATGTATATGTATAACTGATTCACTTTGTTATAAAGCAGAAACTAACACACCATTGTAAAGCAATTATACTCCAATAAAGATGTTAAAAAAAAAAAAGAATATTGCTCCTGCTCATAGACTGGGTGACATGGAGGGAGGTCAGCTCTGAGGGGGCTCAAAGCAGGAAAGGATACTCCAGCAGGTCCAAAGTGTGGAGCAGTCAGCCACTTGGGCCATATGATCCAGCAGGCCCTATGGTGTTAGAGGTGCCATTGGTGGCAAAAAATGCAGTAAGAGCCTATGAAGAACTCCACAAGGTTGGCCCCTGAGATTTTGAAGAAAGGTCATACCATCCACAGCAGAGAATTACATATTATTTGAAAAACAGGTCTTAGCAAGTTACAGAGGGGTAAAGGCAGAATGCTTGACGATGGAACATCAAATGACCCATGCATTCAGAATTTCCTCTTATAAGCTGTGTTCTGTCAATTACACCAAGTCAAAAACTTGGAGGGGCTCAGTAACAATCCTTTATAAGATGGAAACAGGATATCCAGGATCAAGTTCAAACAGGGCCAGAGGGCACAAGTAAGCTGTATGAGCAAATATCTCAGACTCTCATGCCACCCATCATAGTTGTGCTAGTTCTCCTCCCATGGCTTGTACCCACGGCCTAGTGAAGGGCCCCGTATGACCAGGTAAAGCAGTGAGAAAAGCCGAAGACTGGTTTATAGGTGGGTCAGATCTAAGTACCTACAGGCTAAAAATGGATGACTGCATCATAGCCACATTCAGAGTTGGTCTTGGAAGACAGTGGAGAGGGCGAATTTTCCCAGATGACAGAGTTAGGTACAGAGAACCTGTTCATCTGCTTTGGTGGAAGGAGAAGTGGCCTGAGGTAAGAACATATAGATTCCTGAGTTGTGGGCAATGGCTTGGCTGTTTGGTTGGAGGCCTGGAAAAAAAAAAAATTGGAAGAGCACAGACAAAGGGGTCTGGGTAGACGAATGTGTATGAAAATGTGAGAGGAGGTACAAGTGTGAAGGTATTTGTATCACATGTTAACACCCACCAGGAAACATGCACCAGACACTAAACAACCAAGTAGACAAAATGGCTCATCTAATTGATATTAACCAGACGTCATCATCAGCAGTCCCAGAGCTGACATGATGGACATATGAATGGCATGATCATGTGGCAGAGATGGAGGCTACATGTGGTCCCAACAGCATGGACTCATAGTTAACAATACAATGCCTCTGAATGTCTAACGTGTCAGCAACAGAGACCAATGTTAAGCTCCCAATATAACATTATTCCTCAAAGAAATCATCCTGGACATTGGAGCTCTCCTATTCTAAAAGAGCTAGTGACTCCCTCTTACAAAGATAATACCTATTCCAGGTATGAGTTTTCCTTTCCTACCCACAGAACCTCAGCCAGGACTACTATCCAGGGGCTTTTGAAATGCTTGAGCCACGGGCATAGCATCCCACACAGCATAATATCTGATCAGGTGACCTGATTTAGAGCAAAGATGCAGGTATGGACCTATATGTTCTATGGTCCTATGTATGGACCTATGTATTCTATGGACCTATGTATTCTATGGTCCATTCCATGGACCTATGGCCATGTATTCTACTCATCATATCACATGCCACATCATCCAGATGCAGCCAGGCTCATAGAATGCCAAAATGACCTTATAAAGGGCCAGTTGAAGTATAAACTAAGTCTGTCTGTCTGCTTTGTCTGCATTTATTTATTTGTTAGAATAACAAACCAAAAATGCTAACAGTGGTTTTTTCTATATGGTGATTTTTATTTTCTTCTTTTTGCTTATCTATATTTTCTACAGATTCTGAATGTGATAGTGTTAAATTAAAAAGGGGGAAAGTAAAAGAAGCTCCTCTTTTTTCACTGCACCAGAAAATAGTCCTTTACCTTCTGAGCTCCAGAATCTTTGCTTTTTATCTCTTGAATGCTCTAAAATCTGTGTGGCTCTTTTTTCACTATAAAAAACCTCCAGCACTTCCCTAGAACCAGAGAATCACTTTCCACAGAAATCTGCATTGCTGATGCATTTGTCACCCATTTTCCCTGGACCCTCTGAACCCATCATTGTTATTTTTCCATCAATGTTCTGAGAGCTCCTTACAGTGTCCGGCAAAAAAATTTACCTTGGTACCTTCTGAGTTCTAGAAACCCACTATTATTTATCTCAAGTCTCATAAACTCTTTCACAGTGAATCTGTATTAGTTATCTATTGCTGCATAATAAATCACCCCCAAATTAGCAGTTAAAGCAACATTAATTATTTTACACAGTTTCCAAAGGTCAGAATCCAGGAACAGCTTAGCAGGGTGGATCTGGCTTAGCATCTCTTATGATGTTGTAGTAAAGATGTCGTTTGAAGCCTTATGAAGCTGAAGATCTGCTTCCAAGATGGCTCACTCACATGGCTGTTGGTTCAGTTTCTTGTAGAGCGGAGCTTTCCGCACAACACGGTAGCTGGTTTCCCCTAGAATGAGTGATCCAAGAGAGACTAACTTAGAAGCTGCAATTGCATTGTCTTTTATGGTCTAGTCTTGGAATTGACACGTCAATTATGTCATATGCAATATGTTAGAAGTAATTCACTAAGTTCAGGCAACACTTAAGGGAAAGAAAGACTTTTGCAGTGGAGAGTATCACAGAATTTGTGGACATATTTTAAAACCACCACAGAGTCAAACTTTAGAAAAAGTTCCAGATGTAGCAAGATCCATCAATCCCATTAGTCTCCTCTGAATCCTAAGGCTGTCCCTAGGGAATGTTGCCAAATTGCACAGTTCAGCCAAAACTGGGTATTCAGAACCCTAGATACCATCATTTATTATCCTACTGAACCATGGAAGCCATCACTTACTCCTCTTGAGCACACATGGATATACCCCGGGGTATCATTAGATCCTTGAAATTTAAAAAAGCATAATTTATTCACTTAGACTGCCAAGCATGCTGTTATTTTCCTCAAACCCCAGAAACATGTTAAGACCTAAGATCACAAAATACAAAGAAAGGCCATAGAACATAGAAAGGAGTGGTTTTTCACTCAGAAAGAACCATTAATTCTAATTTTGTTCAGAGAAACAAATGAAAAACAAATTTTTAAAAAACCATTTATAGGAGTCTGATGCCTATTCAGCAGTACTGGTATCAAATGACAGATCTGGAATCAGTAGATCTAAAAAGTATATAGAAGGAAAGATCTTGGTTCTATGATCAATAAATTTTGATGAAGAGCTAATTCCTATTAATTAACTCTAACTTCTGTTTCCAGGCATGATGGGATACAGGAACTAGACTTCTTCTCCTGCCAGAAACCACAACAACAACAACAACAAAACAGGCAAACTACCTTTGAAATTTAAGAAACTACCTTAAGAAACTACCTTAAGAAGAGCAAATTATAACACAACATTGTAAATCAACTATACTCCAAAAAATATATAAAATAAAATAAATCCAATCATAGCACAGGAAAAAAAAAAAGAACAAATTAAACCCAGAGTAAACAGAAAGGAAAAAATAGAGATAAAAATATGTATAAATTAAATAGAAAAAATAAAAAAAAACCCAATAAAACCAAAAGCTAATTGAGGAGATCAATAAAATTGATAAATTAATAAATCTATAGCCAGATTTGTCAGAGAAAAACAGAGAATATACAAATTACCAATATCAAGAATGAGAATGGTGACATCACCAAAGATTCTACAGCTATTAAAAAGATAATAAGAGAATATTATCAATAACTTTGTACCTATAAATTCAACAGCATAGATAAAATATCAAATTCTTTGAAAGACACAAACTATTAAAATTTACTCAAGAAGAAATAAGGAACTTGAATAGCTCTATATCAATTAAAGAATTAAATCTGTGGTTAAAAACCTTCCTACAAAGAAAACCCCACAAGTCCTCATGGTCCATTCATAGGAGGATATAAGCAGTTGAGCTTCTAAGATGCTAAACACATCCAAAAAAGGCACTGAATGTGGCAGTCTGCCTTTCTTTTAAAATTTTTATAAATGAATGAATGGTTTTTTGGAAAAGGAAGAAAACTCCAGGCCCAGATTGTTTCACTGTTAAATTCTAAACAACATAGAAGGAAGAAACAATACCAATTCTGCACAAACTCTCTCAGAAAATTGAAAAGTAGGGGTTTTCCCCTAACTTAATCTGTAAGACCCATATTATCCTGATACCATAATCAGACAAAGACATTACAAGGAAACTATATATAGACCAATATGCCACATGAACATAGTGCAAAAATTCTAAAAATATTTTAACAAGTCAAATTCAACAATATATAAAAGAAACAATACATCATAGCCAAATAGGGTTTATCCTAGGAATGCAAGGTCAGTTTAACATTTGAAAGTCAATCAGTGTAACACACCATATTAACAAACTGGAAAAAAAGTCATATGACCATCTCAATAGATGGAGAAGAAACATTCAACAAAATCCAGCATCCTTTGCCAATAAAAACTCTCAACGGACTAAGATTAGAAAGGAACTTCATCAACTTGATAATGGCATACATCAAAAACCTATAGGTAACATCATACTTAATAGTGAAAGATAGGATGCTTTCCACCTAAGATTAGAAACAAGCCAATGATATTCATTCTCACCACTTCTATTCAGCTTCATCCTAGAGGGTCTAACCAGAGAAGTAAGTCAAGGGGGAAAAACCCAGATCTGAAAGAAAGAGCAAACTTATCTTTATTCACAGATAAAATAATTATGTATGTACAAAATCTAACAGACTCTCCAAAAATCTACTAGCACTAATAAATGAGTTTAGCAAGGTCTCAGGATACAAGATTAACATACAAAAATTGACTATATGCCTATACATTTGCAACAAACAATTGACATTAAAAATTTTAAATATCATTTACAATTGAAGTTATGTCAAAAAATATGAAATACTTAGAGATAAATCTGACATAAGATGTGAAAGACCTGTACACTGAAAACTATAAAACACTGTTGAGAGAAATGAAAAAATAACTAAATAAATGGAAAGCTATACCTTGTACATGGGTCAGAAGACAAAATATTGTTAAAATGTCAGTTCTTCCCAATTTGTTCTATAGATTCAATGCAATTCCAAACAAAATCTCAGTAGGCTTTTTCATAGAAATTGACAAGCTAACTCTGAAATTTATGTGGACATGCAGAAGTCAAAAAAAAGTCAAAAGTAAAAAAAAAAAGTCAAAACAATAGGCAAAATATTTTTGAAAAAAGAAAAAAAGAACAAAGTTGGAAGGCAAACACTATCTGATTTCAAGACTTATTATAAAGCTATACTATTCAAGATGGTGTGGTATTAGTGTAAAGGTAGACATATAGATCAAAACAATAGAATAGAGAGTGAGGAAAAGACTCAACAAATGTACAAAGTAGACTCAGTGGAACAAGAGTAGTTTTTTTCAACAAACGGAATTGGAACAATTGTATATCCTAATGCAAAACAATGAACTTCAATCCACAGCTCATACCATCTGCAAAAATTAACTTAGATGGATCATAACCTAAGTGTAAAACCTAAAACTGTAACACTTCTGGGAAAAAAAGGATAACATCTTTGTGATCTTAGGTTAGGTAAAGATTTCTTAGACAAAATGCACAATCCATGAAAGAAAAATGATAAATTTGATTTCATCAAAATTTAAAACTTCCGCTTTTCAAAAGATATTGCTAAGAGAATGAAAAGGCAAGTCACTGACGAGGAGAAAACATTTTCAAAGCATGTATCTTATAAATGACTTTTATTCAGAATATATAAAGAACTTTTACAACTCAATAAGACAAATAATCCAATAAAATAAATAATGGGCAAAAAGTTTGTATGTCTTCACCAAAGAAGATATATAGATGGCAAATAAACACATAAAAAGATGCTCATCATTAGTCCCTAGGGAAATGCAAATTTAAACCACAATGAGACACCACCATGCAGGCACCATAATAAAAAAGGCAGACAATATAAAGTGTTGGCAAGGATATGGAGAAACTGAAACTTTGTACATTGCTGGTGGGAATTTAAAATGATACCAACCAGTTTGGAAGTCTTTTAAAATGTTAAATATACATCTATCCCATGATCCAACCAACTTCTAGTATTTACTTAGGAGGAAAGTAAGCATATGTTTATCCAAATACCTGTACGTGAATGTTCATAGCAGATTTAATTGTAATAGTCCAAAACTGGAAGCAACCCAAATGTCTATTGAAGGGGGAATGGATAAACAAATTGTGGTATATCCATGCAATGGCCTGCTACTCAGAATAAAAAACAATGAACTTTTTTTTTTTTTTCTGTCTGCATGAGTACGTCAGGCATTTGTGGAAATCTTTATTTCTTCAAGTGGTCAAATCTCAAGTTTTGTAAATTACCCCAGCAGTAATTAACAAATAGTCCTGGGGTGGCTTAGAGTCATAGATGACCTTTTTAATGTGCAAGCCACTGCATCCTTTGGGGGCAACTTGGAATCCAGAGAGGCTTCTTGCCAGCCTGGAGCATTCTGATCTGCTTCAGGAATGCTAAGTCCTGAGGGTGAGTATGATGGTATTTTAAAAAATTTCCTATCCTATTCCTAAATTTCCTATTCCTATTCCTAAGAATAGTTGATGAACAATATTGTATGAGTTACAGGTGTACAATATAGTGATTCACAATTTTTAAAAGTTATGCTCCATTTATAATTATTATAAAATAATGGCTATATTCCCTGTGTTGTACAATATATCCTTGTAGCTTATTTTATACATGATAGTTTATACCTCTTAATCTCCTACCCCTACATTCCCTCTCCCCCCTTTCCTCTCCCCACTGGCAACCACTAATTTGTTCTCTATATCTGTGAGTCTGTTTCTTTTTAAACAATGAACTATCGACACACACAACAGCATGAATAAATCTCAACATAATTATGCTGAGTGGAAGAATTCAGATCCCCTAAAAAAAGTACATACTGTATTATTCCATTTATATAAAACTCTAGAAAATCAAACAAATCTATAGTGACAGAAAATAGATCAGGGTTTACCTGGGCAGGGAGTGGCTAGGGAGGGGGTACAGGTGTACATGAAAACTTGTGAGGGTGATGAATACATTCCCTACCTTGATCATGGTGATTGCTTCACAGGTGTATGTATAAATACATCAAAACTTACCAAATTGTACACTTCAAATATATGCAGTTTACTGTATACTATTATACTTGAATTAAAATGTTTAAAAATTGTAATAAAAGTGATAATTTAGCAAGGACTTGAGGGAAGTGAGGAAGTTAGCCTTGTGGATAACTAATGGGAGATTTTAAAAAACATATTAACCAAATATTTGCAGTAAACATTCTTTTTTTTTTAACCCAGCAACTTTTCCTTTTAGTATAATATTACCTTTTGCATCAGTTAGGATTAGTTTTGGCTGCAAGTGACAGCAAATTTTAAAAGCTAGGAGCTAAAAAATCTAGAGGTTTACTCTTCTCTTTCATAAACCTAGGCAGTTCAGGGCTGGTATGACTCCATGACGATCAGGGACCCAGATTCCTTCTAATTTGTTGCTACAGTTTCCATTTTGTGATCCTGGCTACTCCGGGCCCAGCCAGAACATTTCCCTTCCAGGTAGCAGGAAGGAGAAAAGAAGTATGCCCCTCCTGTTAGGATACTTAGAAATTGTGTATACACTCTTCTGCTTACATCCCATTGGCTAGAACTTATGGCTAGTCATATGACCACACGTAGGCCAGGAGAACTAGGAGAGGCTGTTTCATTCTGAACTGCCATGTGTGCAGATGTAAGAGGAAAAGGGAGAAGAAGGATATTAAGAGACATCTGATCGGTCTTTGCCATATCCTCTTCTTTTTTGAAGACAACTCCTTTTCTCTTACAAAGTGTGTGGCTCTAGTAAAGGCTGCCAATCATCTTAACAGCTCATTGGTCACAGAGATGGATGCATGACCTAAGCTGGACCAATGGGAGTGACAAAGATGGGAGATGGAAACTTGGGAGCCCTTGGAAGTCATGGGATCATCCTCAGGAACGCCAATGTGCGGAAGGCAGCGAAGACTGAAAGAAGGGTCCTGAAGGTTTTCAATCCCTGCTCCAGTTACACCTGAGGCTCGCTTGGCTACATTACTCACCCCTCATTTATGTTACCTGAGACAATATACCTTCGAAGCTCAATTGTTAACCAAAGAGTATGCTAAGGGACCAGTTTTGGCCCTTGCGCGGCCTCCAAAGGGGCCAGTTTCACTAAAGAATTAACACTACCTTTGAAGCAATTCACATAAGAAGAAATATAAATGGCTGGTAAACATATAAAACAATGCACAATATCACTTCTAATTAGGGAAATTATTATTAAAGCAAAAAGAGGATACTTTTTTGTTTGCTTAGAAGATTGACAAAGTTTCAAAAACTGGATAACATTCACTTCCTTTTAATGAGGAAACAGATGTTTTAATATACTATTATGAGAATGTAAATTGGTACCACATTTGTGGAAAAAAATTTCCAATACTGATCACAATTTAAAATGAATGTATCTTTTGACCAGCAATTTACTTTCAGGAAACTTCACTCCAGAAAACCATGCATAAGGATATTCATCAGAGCGTTATTTAAACAAGTGAAAGTTGGAGACAAAGTAAAACATTTATTAATAAAAACAGTTTCAATAAATTATGGTACATTCATATGATGGTACTTTTTTTTTTTTTTTTTTTTTGCGTTGGGTCTTCGTTGCTTTGTGCAGGCTTTCTCTAGTTGCAGTGAGCAGGGGCTACTCTTCTTTGTGGTACAGGGGCTTCTCATTGTGGTGGCTTCTCTTGTTGCAGAACATGGGCTCTAGGCGTGCAGGCTTCAGTAGTTGTGGCTCACAGGCTCTAGAGCGCAGGCTCAGTCACTGTGGCGCATGGGCTTAGTTTCTCCGTGGCATGTGGGATCTTCCCAGACCAGGGCTCAAACCCATGTCCCCTGTCTTGGCAGGCAGGTTCTTAACCACTGCGCCACCAGGGAAGCCCTGATGGTACATTTTAAAACAATTTTATAACAAGGTTTTTTATAACTATGGCCTTATGGTATATACATAAAACTATTGTAGAAAGTAGGTTGAATTTAGGTGGTGGCATGTAGGTGATATAGTTAAATGGAAAGAGCAAATTACACAACAGTATATAAAATATAATCTCATTTATTTTAAAAATACATGTATAGAGACCCTGTCAAAATTTGGGATTCCTTATCTCTCTAGGACCCTATTTTCATTTTTTTAAAGAATAGCAATGAGATAAAAATCAAAGAATAGCAAGAGAGAGAGAGTTGTAAAATAGGTTTGTTTTGTTTTATTGTGGGCGAGGTGTGTGTGTGTTGTTTTGCAGTCCGACCAGGCGTTGTCCTGATACCAATCATACTACCCCTGCGCTTCTGCCTGAAGGTGAGCTTGCTCAATGATCTGAATGGGATTGGGTCCCAGAGTTGGCTCTGCTCACTGGGCAATGAGCGTCAACAGCAAGAGGGATGTCCTCTCTCTCTGCCAAACCTTTTCCAAACCAAGCAAGCAAATGTTCCAAAACAGGAAGTTGTTCGGATGCCTTCTACTAATTTCCTCAGAGCATAAATTGTGAGCTCATGGTTATGGCCAACCTTGACCCCTTTCTTGAGGCCCTGAGAGACAGACAGATTTCTCTTCAGTCTTTTGTAGAAACACAAAAAGCAAACAATGCTTTCTGTACTAAGAAGTGTAAAGCAGGGTACTTATGGAAGCTCCATAAATTCTCCTTTATTGCAGATATGAGTCTTATCTTCTTGGAAGGATCACACAGTCTTGGTGTACCTTGCTTAAGAATAATAGACAGTAGTTCCAGCCTGTTCATCTCATCTGCTCTCCATGAAAAAAAGAGAATCATAATATATAGTGTTAGGGGTATCAAGTCACCCCATCCTTCGGGATTTCCTTAAGGTTGTGCGTAGATAAAGGTCTGGAAGGAGACACAAGAAACCATCCGTAATGGGTACCGAGAGGCAGTGAGAACAGAGAGGATGGGGGTAGGAAGGCTTTCTGTGTGGTGTGATTATTTTACAAGTGTTTATTACTTTGTAATTAAACTCTTTTCTTTCCTGCTAAGAATTCATGCTGTATGCCTAATGTGTGTGTGAAAATGGACACCCTAAGGGACTTCCCTCGTGGTCCAGGGGTCAAGACTCTGTGGCCAAAAAAAAAGCACTCCCCAAAAGTATGATCTGAGGAAAAGCGTGGCCCTGCATTTTCCTGTCTACCTCCATGAAAAAGTTGAATCACTCTCCATTTAGGTATGCATACTTGTTAGTTGCTTTCCTTTCATAAAGGGCACCAATTCTAGGTTGGTTATGCTTAATTATACCATAGAACTTCTACACTTCAGGCTCTTATAAGAAAATACAACCTTGAGTTTTCTGGTGTTAAATTATTAACAAAAGTTTAGTTGTAAAAATCATGTTCAGGGAGAACAGCCTGATGGGAATGGACCCATTCTCTAGCCATTCTAAATTTTGTTAGGTCTGGGGACAGATCCTTGGAGAGATTTCTTGGGCCACATTGTCCCAACATCCCTCTCCCTCATGACATGGCCCTTTTCTGACCTACATTTGGCATTTTGCCTTGAGTCTACACTAAGAGGTATTTTAAGAAACAGTCAAATTATAGTCACCATGGTGTAATACTGTAGAACTGTTATTAAGAACATTTTCTGGACATCACAACAATATAGGAAAAGCAACATTTTTTCCTGAGCATCTTGTCCTCTTTTATCTTATGGATACTGTGAATCTTGTAGTAGCTTTGCTTTCCCTTGGGCATTAGGAAACTCTGAGCCAAATCTGTGTTTTTCTCTGTATCTATGTAGAAGTTCATGGATGAATTTTTAGTGCCTGGGTATTCTATTCCATTCTATTCTATTCTATTCTACTCTACTCTATTCTATTTTCAACCCTAGGTGTTATATTTTTCTACCTTTTTACTTTCCCTTTGCTCCCTTTTCTCATTTATATTAGTAGATTTTTATTGTTATATTTTATGTATTTCTATAAATGACTCCAAATCCTTTTTTTTAAAAAAAAAATAAAGTGTACTAAGGAATTCACTTTACCTTTGGAACATATAATTTGCTAAACCTCACATGATTCCCAAAGTCTTGTGCAATGGTTCTGATTATACCGTATTAATACCAGTGTCCTCAATATTAACATCAAACCCTGTTGTCACAACTCTAGAGTGACCATGAGAGTCACAGAACCTTATAAAGTCAGTACTGTCTACAGCAAGCTATTGTGTTTTGAGTTAGTGAAAAATGTCATAAGACTTGAACTCTAGATCCAGTTAGTTTGTTCATTCATTTAAATATTTATCACTATTTTACTATGTACTGGGCACACAGGTTCTGTGGATACAATGGTAAACAAAAAACAGACATGGCCTTTGCCCTCATAGAGTTTATAATCTAGAAGTGAAGACAGGCACTAATCAAATAATCCCACAAATGTAATTACAGGCCATAAGTAGGCTTTGGGAGCATATGATGTGGAATCAGAACTTGTCTTGGGAGTCAGGGAAGACTTCTTTGCACTGAGATCTGCAGAATATCTAGAAGTTTGGGGAGAGGATAGGAAGAGGCAAGAAGCATTTTGGGAAGGAGGAAAAGTGTGTGCAAAAGCCATGTGGCAGGAGGGAGCACAGTACAATGGGGGAACTGAAAGAGGAGCCGTGTGGTGAAATGCAGACATCTGAGGGACAGTGGTGCTAGCTGAGGATATGCCAGCAGACAGGTGGAATGCCACTGAAGCATTTTAAATAATGACTATCTGTGAGCTATAGTAAATGATCCAACCTTTCTAACCCTGTTTGCTCGGGTATAAAACTGATCCTTAAGTGCATGGTAAATGCTGAGCTACCAGTCCAGCTACTGGTATTGGGGATTTAAGCTAAACTTTCTCTAGGGACCAGCACACTGGAAATTTCCATCTAATCAAGAGGAAAGCCATCTATAGAAAAAGAGCCCTTGGGGAGTTGTGGTTTGTTTTTTTTAATGAAATTATTCACTGTGAAAGAACAGTCTCAAATGTAAATAGGTCTGGATGGATAACCTACAGGGATCAGTGTCTGCCCCATGCCCTTCAGGTACAAAGGTTTTAACTTAATGCTATGTTAATCTCCACAGAAAACTTGCAATATGCAAAACACTTTCAGATATATTATTTTGTTTAATTCACACAAGTCTGTGACTTAAGTATCATTTTTTATCTTTCAGTGATGATAAAACTAGGCACCAGAGAAATAATTTACCCAAGGTCATATCACTAGAAAATAATAGAGCTGGGATTCAAACTCAGGTAGTCTGATCCAAATCCATATAAACAACAGTCATCACAGGGGTCTCTACAAGAATGAATGTGGCTGGAATTCCCTGTCAGACCTTGTAGTGACTGTGAAGATGAGGGGGAAAGGGAAAACTGGATCCATCAGTCCTCATTCCGTGAACCCAATGTAAAAGCAATCTTATCTTCTAAGGAAATGCCCTCAACTTCTCCTATCAACCTAGTCAGGTAAGGCAGGAGTAGACAGTCATTTATCAATGTATAGTAGACCTTGGTATCTGCCGGAGAGTGGTTCCAGAACCCCCGAGGATACCAACATTCACAGATGCTCATGTCCCTAATATAAAATGGTGTAGTATTTGCATATAACCTACACACATCCTCCCATATACTTTAAATCATCTCTAGATTACTTAAAATACATAATACAATGCAAGTGCTATGTAAATAGTTGTCTGCACAGTATAATTTCAAGGTTTGCTTTTTGGAACTTTCTGAAATTTTTTTCAAATATTTTTGATCTGCTGTTGGTTCAATCTTTGGATGTGGAAACCACAGGTATGGAGGGCCAGCTGTATGTAACTACATGAGATGGTCCCCAGCTTAAAAGAAGGAAGTGAAACCGATAAACCCTCTGCCTACAGAGATAAAAGATTCTGTTTCCCCAGATGGCCTCGACAGGGTGTGGGTTCTGTGAGACTTATGCTTCATAAAGAGAAGGGAAATGTCACCAGACTCATATCTGTAGAACTTTATTAGCATTCCGTAAAGAGGGAGAAAATAACATGGTACTAGCTGTTAATACTTCTGTTTTAATAAGAAAACAACATTTGGAACAAAATCAGACCCACACTGGGGTAGAATAGGATGTCCTAGACACAGCAAGTACTGACTTGGTGTGGGTTTATTAAGAAACAAGCTCTCCAGTCATGCTGAGTCTATGGGCAGGATCTATTTTCAGTTTTCAACTTGTCCTGAGACCTTGTAAGCCTCTTGCCAAGTTGAATTAGAACAGCATCTGTGGAAACCGATTAAGAACGTCACATTACCTAGGAAGAGAGCAACAGAGTGCTGTAAACTCTTATCTGGATTAAAGTATCCAAAAGTGGAAAAAAAAAGGTTAGCTAGTCGTTGAGTCAAATCTTTTGTTAACAAGGAAAAGGAAAAACCTCCTCTGGATGGACCAACTCTGTATTCCCCGGGCAGCTAGGTGTCCATTTTTCTACTTCTCCTGACAGTCCCAAGCTGGACATGGTTTGGCCTGAGAATCAAGTTTCCTTTGTAGACTTCTTTGCCTGGGTGCTTGACTTCTGGAGCACCTGTCCAGACTTGACTTCTGGAGGTCTGTCCAGACCTCTTGCAGAGGCAGTGCTCTTACCTCTTTTTTGCTCACTGGGTTCCTGTCTGCCTGGCTTTGGGTATTCCTGGTCTCCTAAAGCATTCCTTTGGGATTTCTGGTCAACTTGGTTGCTGTCTACTTGCCTGGTTTCTGGCACACTGAATTTTGCCTGCCTTTGGCTTCTGGATCACTGATTTTTTCTTTTTGGGTTCTTGTGTATTTCTAAACTGTTTTTTCATGCTTGCTGGCCCACTGCCTAGCAGACATCCACTTCCAACTTTCCTTAACTGTTTGATTTTTTTTTACCTGTCTTTGCAAAGCGCTATCATTATTCACAACCCCAGAACCGACATTTTTAGAGCCTGAGATGGAGCAATCACAAGGAAATACCTTTTTGGAAAGAGGAAATGCAAGATTAGAGTGGAAGGTTGTTTAGCCTTCTTTAGATCTGAATCTCAAAAGGCAATAATAAAGACTATAAAGTTAAAAACATCTGAATTCTAAGAGAAAGCCATTTATTGTTGGTAATACTTATAATAGAACAATAATTATCTAAGAATAATTTAAAGAACCAGACGGAGCATTGATTCTTAATAATATTCTATTTTTCATATCAAGAAAATTTTGTTCCTTTGAACTGTATGCTTTTAGCTTATTATGAAATTTTGAATATGTGAATTTCTTTTAAATGGGTAAAATTGAATCGTGCTATTTTCATAGGGATACACTGGCTCCTTCTGAAAGATTTACTTTTAGATTGTAGGAATTTATGAGAGTTAATTTTTAAGGTACATATATAGAAAGCTATTCCTTACCAACAGTGTGTTTTTCTTATGAATATATTTTTCTTGTCCCTTCAAAATTTATAAATGATGTGACTCTAGAATTGTACAATTGTAGTTTTCCTTGGAATCAGAAAAACAAATCCAGTTATTTTTGTATTTTCCAGAGTAGTATAACCTTTATTTTATTGTAAAGTGAATAGAGCAAAACAGCAGAAATATGTAGGGAATCAGACAGCCTGTGATGAAATTCCAGGTGTGCAGCCTCACAGTAAGACCTGGGGGAAATTACTCAATGTCTCTTCACCTGAGAAAGATTTTTAACGAACTCCACCTCCACGGTCTGTGACCTGGGGTCAAGTCATCCTTGCCACTGGTTTAATCTAGATAAGATTCTAAACTTTGCCTCTCTCCATGTGTCCCTATTCTAATAGTTAGACCTTTGCCTTGACCCCTATTCCAAAATTTGTGTTCCAGTTGCCTGTCCAGCACAGTTGATCACCTCTAGGTTTAGAACCCTGCCCTTCACACAGATGACAATTTTTAGATAGATCTTCCAGTTACCACTTCCAACCTGCTAGTCTGAATCCCAGAATACTATCTCCCCCTGAACTGCCTGATTTTCTGTCAACTTGACAGTGATCAACTGCTGCCTTGGACCTCTCATTGACAACTGCTTAGTGAACTATGGCCTGATACCTAGAAATATTTTGGACACTTGCTGGCATGTCAGTATTCCCAAGTTCTAATCCTATCCCAGTGGATATGTTCAAGACTGGTTCTCTTCCCCTCTCTGGTATTAGAGGGCCATACCCAGCCTACTTCCAAGATGCCAGATGTGTGATTCTGTATTGTATGATCCTACAGCACTAAGAAATTGTTAAATTGTGTTCATTATAATCTGTTTAATAAGATAGGGACTTGGGTGACATAGTTCAAAATGATCTCTATTAATGTAACAATGGTCTAAAGTTTTATGAGAGTTGGTATTTAAGGGACGAGTTTTGTTTCCTAAGAAAATTAATTCTTATGGAAAAGCTTATTCCCCCAAAACTCAAAAATGGGTTTTTACCTAAAGCTTTTTGGGAAAGTTTCTTGAAGATGCTGACTTTCCATGAAGTTGTTCAATAATAAATTTCAAGAATGGTTGTAAACAAACCTACTTATTCAGTATACCTTTGAATTTAAAAAAAAAACCTCCTTTTATTGTTTCTTTTCATCAAAAAAAAAGCAATCTTACATGGCCTTCCAGCATTTTATTTTATTTTATTATTTTATTTTATTGGCTGCCCTGCGTGGTTTGCAGGGATCTGACCAGGGATTGAACCTGCAATAAAAATGCCAAGTCCTAACCACTGGACCGCCAGGGAATTCCTGGCAACATGGCATTTTAGACATCTCTGTGTGTAGTGCTTACTCTGTGCTAGGTATTATGCTAAGAGCTTTATAACATATAACCTCATTTAATCCTCACACAAGTTTATTAACCTATTACTAAAGATGAAACTGAAGCATAGAGATTTTAAGTAACTTGCCTGAGGTCACACAGCTAGAAAGTGGCAGAACCAGACAGTTTATCTATCTCTAGATAGCTCCTAATCATTACATGGAAATAAGAAACACTGAAAAAAAGAAAAAAAAAGAAAAAAAGAAAGTGGGGGGGGAACCTCAGGAAAAGATAAGGAGTATGTGCCACACGAAGTTTGGAATCCTTATGACATTTTCTGGATTGGTTGGTTATAACTGAATTTTACTCAGGGTAATCAGCAAGGAAACAGATGGGTCCTCTAAGAGCTCTGCTATCATCTGAGTGAATCGGCTGTTTCCTGGATTAGGATGGTTATTCTTGTGTTCAGGAGAATTGGGAAATATTTAGGACTGGTCTTCAGAAGGAGAGAAACACTACAAATCACCCAATGAACAGTGTTCTGTCAGTGCTACCAGGTCATCTCTTGCTGCATTATGTCTCTATGCAATTTTCCCCTTTGGTAGAGAGCATGGCATATCCCATAAACCAAATTAAGAGCGTAGTCAAACCATATTCTGGAATGCTGTTTGAATACTATGACATTAACAGTTTGTCTGTATGAAACCCTGAGACTACTGCCAGAGGTTGAAAATATTCTCAGTCTCAGGACAAGTTCATATCCTGCTGAAGACCATAATTCACCCTAATAAGGTAATCCCTTCAATAACTCCCATGTGACAGGTTTTATATGATCATTTTTGACACACTTACTACAGTCACTGTGAATTCTCAATACAGGTCTTTAACTGCAACCTTTTCATTAGGGGGGATTTCAGTTTCCAGAATTTTAGTGTTATGCGTCAAGTAAGACAAAATCCTAGCACCAAATTATTATAGGCTATTCTTTTTCCTGAGGAACTATTCCCCCCAAATGTCTCAGTGAATGTACAGATAAGAATAAGGAATGGAACAAATGATTCTGTTTCAGATTCTGAATGTTGTTTTCAAGTTAAAAACTTCTTTAAAATCTATTCTATTCTTATACCTTATATTCTCCTGGCAGCTTCATTTATTCATTCTTTCAACAAATATTTATGAATTACCTTCTATATGCCAGGTACTGTGCTAGGTATTATAGACGTAACAATGAACTAGAATTCTAATTATTCCCTTTTTTCTTTTCTGAAGCATTCCATATAAAAACCAGATACACAAAATACTTGCCCTATTTCATCTTAAGTTTCTGTGTTCCAGAGCTTCCCTGGCAGTGCAGTGGTTAAGAATCCACCTGCCAATGCAGGGGACACGGGTTTGAGCCCTGGTCTGAGAAGATTCCACATGCCGTGGAGCAACTAAGCCCATGCACCACAACTACTGAGCCTGCACTCTAGAGCCTGTGAGCCACAACTACTGAAGCCTGTGCGCCCTAGAGCCCGTGCTCCACAACAAGAGAAGGCACCGCAATGAGAAGCCCGCACACCGCAAGGAGGAGTAGCCCCGGCTCACCGCCACTAGAGAAAGCCTGTGTGCCTCAACAAAGACCCAACGCAGCCAAGAATAAATTAAAAAAGAAAGTTTCTGTGTTCCATACTCTTAACATCATTTCATAACATTTTGGACATAAAAGTTTCATACTGCTTGGTGGTGGTGTTAGTGGAAAATTAGAGAACCATTGTATTTTTTTATTCCAATATCCAATTTGCCTTTTCATAGAAGATAAAACAGAGCCCTGTCTCTCATTTTCGTCTATGTTCTCATGCCTAAAACACAACAGACTTCATTTTTCCTGGAGTACAAATTCAGTCTCCACCTTGCCTAACCTATACCCTAAGCCATCTAGTGGATACAGGCTAAACAGTGTGAGTAAATAATTCATTTGTCTATTCTTTTCTCTAGGGAAGTTCCGGTGAAACATGGGTTCTTTTTTAATTGCATTATTAATCCAGAGCCTAATCTCCTCTTATACTCTTCACTAGTTCCTTTCTTGTTTCCAATTTTGAAGCTTCAAAGATGCTCCTGATCGGGTCTACTTTCCCAAATCACTATGTGGTTAACTCAGAGGTCATAAAGTCAAATGCCTACAGGGACCAGACTGGAAAAATAAATAAGTTCTGGGGGCTGGGGCAGGAAAACTGAGGAGTGAGGGGGACCGTGGCAAACTGCAGCACCTGGGCCCCCTCAAGGAGGAGGATGTGGTACTCAGTGCCGGCTCATTGTTGCTGAGTGAATGAAAGGCTTGGTTAGCTGATCATCTGATTTTCAAAAGAGTCAAAAATCTGGAGCTTTATGTAAAATGTCCCGATCTGTAAATGTTGGACCAGTCAAACAAAATGTGTCTGCCCAGGGCTGCCATTTGCAACCTCTGCTCTCATTGGAGTTGAATTCAAAGAACTAAAAGCATCTAGGTTTCCGAAATGGCCTTGAAGAATGTTGAGTTCTGTGATCCAACCCCACTATCCAGAGGAAAGGGAAAGAAAGACTTCTTATCAGAAGTGTGATTTGATATTGCTCTAATCAGTATATTTTCAGTAATACTAATTAGTAGAGGGACTTTCCTGGTGGTCCATTGGTTGAGACTCCGTGCTCCCAATGCAGGGGGCCGGGGTTCAATCCCTGGTCAGGGAACTAGATCCCGCATGCCACAACTAAAACTCCCGTATGCCAGAACTTAAAAAAACCTGGCACAGCCAAATAAATAAATAGTAGATTGTCATTCTGCAGTTTTAAAAAATGTATAATAAAGTAATCCATCTTTTATGTAATAAAAGGGGGATGAAATATATATTCAATTTTTAAAATACATTCAATTTTGCTTCTATTTATAAAGGAACACTGGCACTGGAAGAATACAATAAAAATTAATAAAAGTGATTATCTATGTGGGTAGGACCAAGGTAGAAAGGCAAGAGTGTGGGAATAAGACTTCTCAATGTATGTTTTTATTTAGGTTTTATTTTTGAACTAGGTGAAAGTATTACATGTTCAAAAATTAAAATAAATTTTAAGATGAAAGTAAAAGGCATTAAAATGTCTATTTTTTATTGCAGAGAAATGTGGTCGGTTGAAAAATAGATTAGAATGCATAAAGTATATAATAGGAAAAAATGCTATAAGGGAAGTGGAATTATTAAAGTTCAAGAAGAAGAAAAGGTAACAATGTTACATTTCTGATAGCTAAAGAAACAATGTTTCATTTACTCTTCAAATGGGTGATACTCTTTCAATTATATTAAATCAAGATGGTATTTATATTCAACTGAACATACTTAAGAATTGTGTAACTATTTTATTTTTAAATGCCAATATTTAGAACATATTGCTGGAAATAACTTCCTTTACAATTGTTTAATTTTATGAGAAAAAATTCGTATGCTGACATAAAAATGAGGAAGATATACATGTATTTTTCAAAATTCTTTTGGGAGTATGTAAACGAAAAAGTCCAAAGACCATTGATCTTGATTTTTCCTATATTTGAAATCACTGGAGCTGCTCCTTTGTCTCTGTAAGACCAAAGTTATGTTATACATGAGGACTAAGAGGCCACAAATTAGCACCTCTGAACACAACCATATGCATCAGCTACACAACAATTAGTTTTGGATTAGCTAGCTTTTATTTAGAAAAACAAACTTTTAAGTTCCATAAGAATGAGTGCTAGGTAATCAGGTAAATTTAAATGTTTGTAAGGTAGGTCCAGCATAGGACATCAAGAATTCACAGGGCCACTGTAATGAGTGTGGGAAGGAGAGCAAGGTCAAGAGGTAGAAGGTTTCTTATCCAAATTTGCTACAGGTCAACTTGCTTGGACCCATCTTGGGACTCACATACATGGATTTAAAGCCAAAAGTGCAAGTCCAGTGGTATGAGAGCTCATCAAACCCACCTACAAGGTTCCCAGGATGGACCCTGGGGTAGCTGCTGCTCTACATGGGATGACAAGATAAACTACCCAAGTGAGAAATGAAAATGATTTAAACTAATTTTCCCCTTTCAAATAAGAAAATGTTAACTACATTTTGTCTTTGTTGACTCTATATGGAAACTGAACAATCATTTCTTTTCATTTGGTTGAAACTTTGTCCTTGTTATCCGTGTTTATATCCTTTACCATAAGAAGTCCCAGACTCCCGGGTCACTCTTTGTCTCCTACCCACTAACTCACTCAAAGCTCTTCACATCACCTATTTTGAATCCCTTTACCACACTCCCCAATTTCTGAGACTCTTCCACTGTGTCCTCTGGAATTCACAGTCCATCTTCATCAAAAACCTTTGTATCCTCAGTCTCTTCTCTGAATATTTCCTTCACCTTCCTGTTCTAGAGCAAACCTGGTTCACCCCTGGTGGATGCTGTTGTCCCTGCAGCCTTCCCACAGCCCTTGTACCACTGGACTTGGAGGTGGGAGAGGGATCCTCTTTGCTCTTCATTGCTTCTCTCAGGTTATTCTCCCCGCCTCCTATCTAATTCCTCCCCCTACCCAGTATTTGTTTTTTTAACTCATGTCCTCTGGTGTTATCACTCTCCTCATTGTGGTAGTCCCCTACTCGCTCATAGATCACTCTGCTTTATTTCTCAAGGACTTTAGCTTTTGACTACTGGCATCCTATCCAGCATCTCTCTTGTCCTAAATCTTGTTGTTTTCAATATATACATAGATAATCCTCATGGTACTCTCTCTTTGACTCTCTTCTAGTGACACTGTATTCCACACTCCTCAGCCATTCACTGCCATTTTCAGATTCCACCCTAGGCTTCATCACTTCTTCATACTCTTAATTTCATGTATCCCACTCTAACTACCACATTGTTGCGGTCACTCTGCAGAAGTGAGATAGATTCCTCCACTTAAATTTTGTTTTGGATGTCAAGATTGATGATGCTACACATGTACCAGCTTTTTCAGAGTATGAAAAAGTTTGTTACATACATAAAGAAGCTTTCTGGGGAGAGTAGGGCAGGCTCCAAACTGGTCTGAATATGGCTTGAGGGAGCAGAGAAAGGAGACTTTCTTAGGGTTTATGGTGGTTGGGGGTGGATGGGGCCAGGGTGAATGGTCCCTCACATGGACTGGGTCTTGCATAGTTTGAACTTCCCACTGACACCAAAGGAGCAAGCACCTGGGCTTTCTTATCAGTTTTCCCAGATGTGGGGCACAGGGAAAAGAGAAGTGGTGGGGCTTGACAGCTGTCATTGAGTATCAAAAATGGAGCCAGACCCTTTATGTTATACCTACCTTTTCAGATCATTCCCCCTTGTTCTCTGACTCCTATAGTTCCTCAACCCCACAAGGACTGGCAATTCACTGATCCTACCACCTTTTTCTGTCCTTAATCTCTCCATATCTACTCTTCCCTCATTTTAAACTCCATGGTGAATCATAATCACTCCCTTACTTACATCCTTGACTTCCTTGGTCCTCTCTCCTTGCTCTTATTTCCTTGGTAAAACCTGATTACATAGAATTCTAAGCCTACTCTGAGCCTGCATCTTGGCAGTCAATTATTGATGGAGGAAAAAAAGCACAATCACACTGACTTATCCCACTTAAATTTATGACCATGAACTCAAGTGGGCCCTTAATGACACTCAGCAAGCATATGATATTTTTTTCCTAGTCTATTCATCTTTCCATTCTCCTGGATGACTATTTCGCACCTTCGCTTCTCTCCTCACCTTCCCTTGCTCTTCTGAATCTCCTCCCCCCGGATGACCTGACTTCCTATGTCTCTGAGAAAACTGAAACAATCAGAAGAGAACTTCCTCAGATTCCCACAGCCACTTCTACCACCTGCCTGCCAGTTTCCATAGATGAACAGACTGTGCTCCTGTCTATAGATAATCCTTTCATTTGTGTGCTAGATTCTAAACTCTTTCCTTCTCAAGGACACTGCTCCAGCAATTCTCTCTTCTTGCCCCTTCGTAAAATTTTCCTTCTCTTCTAGATCATTCTTATCAAAAACAAATATTTCTCCCAATTTTTTGGCCAACCCACTTTTGGCTCCACTTCCACCACCAGTTACTGTGGTAGTGGGCTCCCCACCACCATTTTGGGGCTCCCCTTTGCAGGAGAACTTCTCAAAAGAATTGCCTATAATATTAGCCATCTCCAATTCCTCTCCTCCTATTTTTTTCTTAAACCCATTCCAATCAAGTTTTCCCTCTTTTGCTCCGCTGAAATATTACCAGTGGCTCCATGGTACCAAATCCAATAGTCAATTCTCAGTCCTCACTCACATACTGAGCACTCACACCTTCTTGATAACATTATATTCACTTGGCTTCCAGGCACCTCACTCTCGGCCCACCTACTTCACTGGCTGCTCCTTCTCAGCCTCCTTTGCTGGCTCATCCACTCTCCTGCCTTGAAGTTGCAAGGTTTCCTCCTTGCTTCTCTTCTATTTATACTCACTCCCTTGGTGATCTTGTCTAGTTTTGTGGCTTTAAATATCATTTAAATGCTGACACCTCTCTACTTTTTTGACAAATATAAGTTTCTGATGACTTTTAGATCATACTACTGAACTGGCAACAACTCCTATATATCTTGGCTCCTCCCTTACCTCTTTGGTACAGTTCCTCAGAGCTATCTGTCTCCTGGTCTGCAGTCCTCAGTAAGGGGACCGAATAAAACATTACTCTCATCTTTAAAAAAATGTTGCTATCTCTCATATATCCCTAGCTTGGACCACCCTTCTTAACCCTGGACTCATATGTACAACTGCTTACTCAAGATCTCCACTTGAATTTCTAATAGATGTCTCAAATGTAACAAAGTCCAAAACTGAATTCCTGATCTTTCTCCCCAGAGCAACTCTACCTTTAGTCTTCCTCATCTCCATTGGTTTGTTTTCTTTGTTACATATCCCCTATCAGCTTGATTATCCTATTTGAATTTCTTGTTTATTACATTTATTACTTATTATTTATTACTTATACTTATGTAATATCCACAAGCCCTGGGGTTTTTGTATTTTGCTCAGGTATATAACCAATCAACTAGAACAATGTCTGGGTGCTCAATTAATATTTATTTATTGAATGAATGAAAGAACGAATTAAACCAGTACTTATCATACTTAGAAATTACCTTAGTCTCTTAATCCAAACTGAAAATCAATGAAAAACGAGTTTATTTGCCAGCAATAAAATACCACACAGGTTTTTTTTTTAATTTAATTTTTATTTTTTATACAGCAGGTTCTTATTAGTTACTTATTTTATACACATCAGTGTATACATGTCAATCCCAATCGCCCAATTCATCACACCACCCCCCCAACCCCCCCTGCGGCTTTCCCCCCTTGGTGTACATACATTTGTTCTCTGCATCTGTGTCTCTATATCTGCCTTGCAAACTGGTTCATCTGTACCATTTTTCTAGATTCCACATATATGCACTAATATATGATATTTGTTTTTCTCTTTCTGACTTACTTCACTCTGTATGAGTCTCTAGGTCCATCCACGTTTCTACAAATGACCCAATTTTTTCCTTTTTATGGCTGAGTAATATTCCACTGTATATATGTACCACATCTTCTTTATCCATTCGTCTGTTGATGGGCATTTAGGTTGCTTCCATGACCTGGCTATTGTAAATAGTGCTGCAATGAACATTGGGGTGCATGTGTCTTTTTGAATTATGGTTTTCTCTGGGTATATGCCCAGTAGTGGGATTGCTGGGTCATATGGTAATTCTATTTTTAGTTTTTTAAGGAACCTCCATACTGTTCTCCATAGTGGCTGTATCAATTTACATTCCCACCAATGGTGAAAGAGGGTTCCCTTTTCTTCACACCCTCTCCAGCATTTGTCGTTTGTAGATTTTCTGATGATGCCCATTCTAACCAGTGTGAGGTGATACCTCATTGTAGTTTTGATTTGCATTTCTCTAATAATTAGTGATGTTGAGCAGCTTTTCATGTGCTTCTTGGCCATCTGTATGTCTTCTTTGGAGAAATGTCTATTTAGGTCTTCTGCCCATTTTTGGATTGGGTTGTTTGTTTTTTGAATATTGAGCTGAATGAGCTGTTTATATATTTTGGAGATTAATCCTTTGTCCACTGGTTCATTTGCAAATATTTTCTCCCATTCTGAGGGTTGCCTTTTCATCTTGTTTATAGTTTCCTTTGCTGTGCAAAAGCTTTTAAGTTTCATTAAGTCCCATTTATTTTTGTTTTTATTTCCATTACTCTAGGAGGTGGATCAAAAAAATCTTGCTGTGATTTATGTCAGAGAGTGTTCTTCCTATGTTTTCCTCTGAGTTTTATACGTGGTAATAAAATACCACACAGGTTTTAAACCTGTGTCTGTGCTTGGATTGGGGGAGGGGCAGACAAAAAGCATCTCTTCATAAACGGAAAGCACTAGAACAAAGTTTAGGTAAAAACCACAGTAATAGCGAGTAAAGGTTTGCTTCTGGGGAAAACTCTTGTCAGAGCAACAGGCCCGAATGAGTTCTAAGTGGCCACCTAAGCTTTGTTGGCGTCACGTGAAAAGGTGGTATACCGGGTAAAAAGAAGCAAAAACATATCTTCCTCCATTACAAGTTACTAGGATCAACAGCTGTTCTCCCGCTAGGGTGGCTGTTTTTTTCCCTTATTTGGACTTCACTGTCAAAAGAAAGACACCACACCCTGTGTTATGTAGCCTTAACTGAGTAGCTATGCCACGTCCCAGGTCTACTGTCTTCAGTACTGTATTAAATTCAGTAATATTTTTCTTTTTTTCTTTTGACGCAGGGTTCCTGGGTGGGGCCAGGAAAACTCTGAAGCTGTCTGAAAACAATACAGACCCAAAAGGTCAGACTTTTAAAAAAGTACTCAGGAAAAAAGTTGAAGGCCGTTAGAGGAGAACTGTATTTGGCGGGCACGTTGACTTCAGCAGAGGAGAGCCCCGTCTGCATTTGCTCAGGGGATGCGCCCGCCGGCACCTCCTGCGGCCAAACGGACCACCGTGCTCCAAGGAGAAAAAGCCGGTCCCCCGGGAAGGATCCCCAAGCTTCCCTTGAATTTCCACGCAACCCGCCCAGACACGTCCGGCCTGAAGGAGCAGAGTCCAAAGGGAGCGTCAGACCCTCCGGGCGGGGTGGCGGAACGCGCAACGCTGGGAGCGGGGAGCCCGGAGCAGGCACTTAGGTCGGCGTCGTCTGAGCGCTAGGCTCTCCCGTCTGCGGGGCGCAAGCCCTCACCCTGCCCGGCCAGCCCCTCCCGGGTCCGAGGGTGCGACACCCCCGCTTCCGCGGCGCCCCACCCCTCCTCCGCACGCCTCCCCTTTAAGCGCGAGGCGCATTTGGATTTGTGTCGGCCAAGGCGAGGCGCGACTCCCCTTTATGCCGGAGACGGCGGCGGCTCTGACAGCCGCGGCAGCCCGGCGAGCAGAGCAGGAGGCCAGGCCTCGGGCCGCCGGCTGCAGTCACCGCAGCGAGGCCGGGAGAAGCGCGGCGCGCGCCGCCGCGGGGGCGGAGGAGTGGGCGGGCCCGGCCGAGCTGGGGGCGGGGGAAGGCGGGGAGCCGGGTCGCCAGCGCTCGGGTCCGCCTCTGACTGCGGCGCGGCGGGGCGATGTGTGATTACCATGGCGAGGAGTCTCTGTCCGGGGGCCTGGCTAAGGAAACCCTGTTACCTCCAGGTAGGCCGGCGGCGAGCCCGGCGCGCGCCCTCTCGCTGCGCGGGACTCGCCCGCCTCCCTCCTCCCTCCCTGGGTCCCGCGCCCGCCCGAACCCCGCTGCCCCCTGCTGTCCGGCACCTGGCGGCGCGCCCTCCCCCGCCGCCCGGGCGCCGCAGCCCCAGCCGCTGTCCCGCCGCCCCCCGCATGTCGGCCGGCCCGGGCTCGCCCTCGCGCCCCTCGCATCCCGAGAGCCCCGGGACGTGACCCGGGTGCGACCCTACGCCCCTCGCGTTCGGGGCTCCGCAGTCTGGGCTCGGGACGTGCCGCCGTCTTCTCCCTGGTCCGGTGCTCTCTTCCCCCCTCCGTGGTGGGCCCCTCAGGAAGGCTGTTCTCGACTCTGTCCTGAGTCTTCAGTAGGTGGTAGGAAAGGTGGTGTGTCATTCCTCCATATTTTAGAAAATTATGGTAATTTGTCACGTCAGTGTTTTCCCCAAACCCTGGAGAAGCGGCATGTGCCTCGGGCTGAACGCCTTGGTTCGGTCTCTCCGTCACACCCGTGATTTAAATGGGAGGTAGGGCTCGGAAGCCCAAGCGAGGCGGATGGATGTTTGCGTTTTAAAAGGAAGGGGACAGTGTCTTGGCCGATCTCAGATACCCCAACAATGCAAACGTAATTCTCAGTCATGTCATGTGTACTGTTGGCGTGTTAATTTTTCATGATTTCCCGTTCCACCCTCTGCTCCGCTGCCAGTCTGTGTCTTCGAACCCTACTACTGTCTTCATGTACTATTGGTCACCAGGGGGACCTAGTAGACACCGTGAGTAGCTGAGCGCAAATCCATCACCCCAGTGGAAAAACAACTACAACTCAATGCCTCGCGTGGGTCTGCAGTGGCCTCTGCATTCAGAGGACAGTATTCCTTTACCGCTTACCTTAAAAGGCTTAAAGCTATTGATAGATTATTTTGGGATGGGAATTCGTGCTCAGCTGGTGCTTTTATCAAATATTTTAAAAGTTGAGAAGAAACCGTCATGGGGCAAGTAAGTCTCACATTTTTGTTTGGAAATTGCATGTGTGAATCATTACTCTGCAATGAGTGATGTACTGCAAGTTGGAAGCATGATTGACAGCCCATGATATGAAGAGTATAGGAGTAAAACGGAACGTTCTGAGTCTTTGTAGCAGCTCCACCAGTAGTAACTGTGCCTTGAGTAACAGTAGAGCAACCCCGTCTAGAATTCAACCCAGGCCAGCTACCTCTTTGTAACCCTTTATGTAAGAGGAAAAAAAAAAAAAAACCTTTCCAGACTCTATCCTCAAAATAAGTTTATTGAGATATTTTAAATGTTTTTTCTTAACTAAAACTGTCTAGCTATTTATTTATTTATTTTTTCGATTTCGTGGCAGACTTTTAGACTTTGACTCATTTGGTTCTCAGTGTTCTCCACAGGTGTGGTTCTGACAGTTTTTTTGGCACCATAGTACAAGAGCTTTCAGATTGGCTGAGTTAAGATTAGTTTTACAAATAGTTATGCTTCTGTTAATGGGAAACATTTGGTATTTCTGCCTTCCTGAATGTGTGCATCATTATCTATTACCAAATTAAGGTAAACTCAGGTTTTAAGCATTTCAAAAGGATTTGGGGGCATAGTGGTATTTTAGTAGGCTATTTCTATATAAAATAATGATTAAGTAGAAACCTTTATTGATTATAGTATTATATTTGAGATAAATAAATTTAAAACTTGGGAACCTGGTACGCTGGTGTTTTAAACATTGTCTTGGCATTAGTATTTATTCTCTTTATGAATTTCTTTATGAATTTTCTTGTTAGTTGTCCCTCACCATACTGTTTCAATTTAACCAGCTTTTACAAAAAGGCCTTCAAATTATTCGTGTCATGCCTTCTTCTGTTCTCTATTGCCTAAATGCCTCACCTTATGTTTTTAATACTTCCTCTACCATTAGGTGCTTCAACCTTGAAATTGTTTTGGGTGAAGTCAAAATAAAATATTTTCATCTAAGACTGTTATACAGCTAGCTACTTAGTTTCTCAGCCACTGAAAGTTGAATTAACATATACAGTACTCCTATTTTTATATTTTTATTGTTTTCTTTTTCTTGAGAATAAAACCATGTTCCTTTGGGAACAGCATGAGGCATGAGGACAGAGCTGAGTTTTGTTCATTTGTGCATCTGGTTCATTATGCCCTTGAAAAAATTTCACAACTTTTCAGTTCCATAGTTTCCATATCGTGAAGTGGAGAGTGTAGTTCTTAGCTGAGTAATCACATGAATGTAGTGAGGATTAGCTAGATGAAGTTAAATCTATTTTGTGACACCTTTACTACATTTTTTAATAGAGAAGCATATGAACTTAAATGGTAAATACATATAGGTAAATATGTTAAATTCCTTCAACCAAAGGTCCCTGACTTTCTACCATCCCCCTTTTTATTTATTGAGTATTTATTGATCTGGGGGCATGATATGACTTAATTTTATTGACTCCATTATTTACTTAATAAATATTTGTTGATGCCTCTCACATGCCAGAAACTCTGTGAGGTGGTAGGGATTCTACAGGAGCTAAACAGAACACCTTTGTGGTTCTCATGCAGCTTAAAGTCTAGTCAGGGAGACAAACATTAATCAAATAATCTTAGAAATATATAGTGACATGAGGTATCACCTCACACCGGTCAGAATGGCCATCATCAAAAAATCCACAAACAATAAATGCTGGAGGGGGTGTGGAGAAAAGGGAACCCTCTTTCAGTGTTGGTGAGAATGTAAATTGATACAGCCACTATGGAGAACAGTATGAAAGTTCCTTAAAAAACTAATAATAGAACTACCACATGACCCAGCAACCCCACTACTGGGCATATACCCAGAGAAAACCATAATTCAAAAAGAGTCATGTACCAAAATGTTCATTGCAGCACTATTTAAATAGCTAGGACATGGAAACAACCTAAATGCCCATCAACAGAGGAATGGGTAAAGAAGATGTGGCACATATATACAATGGAATATTACTCAGCCATAACAAGGAACAAAATTGGGTCATTTGTAGAGACATGGATGGACCTAGAGACTGTCATACAGAGTGAAGTAAGTCAGAAAGACAAAAATAAATATCGTATTTTAACACATATATGTGGAATCTAGAAAAATGGTATAGATGGCCTTATTTGCAAAGCAGAAATAGAGACACAGACGTAGAGAACAAATGTCTGGATACCAAGGGGGAAGGGGGTGGGGTGGGAGGAATTGGGAGACAGGGATGACGCATACACACTATTGATACTACGTATAAAATAGACAACTGAGCGGAACATACTGTATAGCACAGGGATCTCTACTTAATGCACTGTGGTGTCCTAAATGGGAGGGAAACACAAAAGGGAGGGGATATATGTATATGTATGGCTGGTTCCTTTTGCTGTGCAGTAGAAGTTAACACAACATTGTAAAGCAACTAGACGCCAATAAAAATTAATTTAGGGCTCCCCTGGTGGCGCAGTGGTTAAGAATCTGCCTGCCAATGCTGGGGACACGGGTTCGAGCCCTGGTCTGGGAAGATCCCACATGCCGCGGAGCAACTAAGCCCGTGCGTCGTCACAACTACTGAGCCGGCGCTCTAGAGCCCGCAAACCACAGCTAGTGAGCCCGTGTGCCAAACTACGGAAGCCCGCATGCCTAGAGCCCGTGCTCCACAACAAGCCACTGCAATGAGAAGCCTGCGCACCTCAACAAAGAGTAGCCCCCGTTCACTGCAACTAGAGAAAGCCCACGTGCAGCAACGAAGACCCAACACAGCCAAAAATAAATAAATAAATAAATTAAAAAAAAAATTTAACTTAAAAAAAGAAATATATAGTGACAACAGTAAGTGCTATGAAGGAAAAGTGAAGGAACAAAAGACTGCGTGACAGGAACAGAACAGTTTCTCTCTTTTTAAAAGTATTTTACTATGGAAATTTTTTTTTTTTTTTAAAGCTGCGTTTTATAGCTACTTTATTTATTTATTTATTTATTTATTTATTTATTTTGGCTGTGTTGGGTCTTCGGTTCGTGCGAGGGCTTTCTCCAGTTGCGGCAAGCGGGGGCCACTCTTCATTGCGGTGCGGGGACCGCTCTTCATCGCGGTGCGCGGGCCTTTCACTATCGCGGCCCCTCCCGTTGCGGGGCACAGGCTCCAGACGCGCAGGCTCAGTAGTTGTGGCTCACGGGCCCAGCCACTCCGTGGCATGTGGGATCTTCCCAGACCAGGGCTCGAACCCGTGTCCCCTGCATTAGCAGGCAGACTCTCAACCACTGCGCCACCAGGGAAGCCCCGGAAATTTTTATACATACATAAAGCAGAAAAGAATAATGAACTCTCATGTACCTTATCACTTGCCCTCAACAATTATCAGTATTTTGTTTCATCTCCCCTCCCCCATGTCCTCTTTCCAACTAAAGTATTTTGAAGCAAATTTCAGGTATCACATCATTTCATCCAAATACCTCAGTATGAATTTCTAACAGATAAGGATATCTTTAGACATAATACCATTATCACGCCTAACAAAATTAATAACAGTTCCTTATTTTCTCTCACTCTCCTCCTAGATATGCATTACCCTGAGAGGACTGACTAAATTCAATTTGCCATGGGGTGGGTTTACTATGATTTGAGAGGGTCTCTTGGTAAAAACAAAGCAAAAAACTCTCCGCTTATCAGCTTGTTCCTACCGGAAGTTCTTTGCAGGGAAACGAATTCTCATTTCAGGTTTTGGGAGAATGTCTTAGAAAATGTCTGGTTTAATTAACATTTTCATGTAAATGTAATATTTTAATTTAAAGTGAGGCTGTAATTAGTCAACAGATATAAAAGTTCTTGTTTTGTTTGGAACTAGGGGGAGGGGTGAAGAGTACCGAAGGAATTGAATGTCAAAGATAGGGGGAAGAGATGAAGGGCCAGCAAGAAGAGAGGGAAGTTGCAGACACCAGCTTTGTATACTTGCCGTTTTGCTGTTCATCTTCAAGTGGGTGGAGTCAAAAAAGTAGTTTTGTCCTGAGGTGTTCGGGCCTTAGGGCTTGCAAGTTCCTCTTCCTACTGCAATTTACAGGGAAAAAATGTAAACAATTAACTTAATTATAAAGGAGCTTCGTTCTCAGTATTTCTTTAATCCAGATATCACTGTGGTGATTGATAATGTTTCTAGAAACCGTAGTATTACGCAATTATGATAAGTTTTCAGCTGTAATATGGCTTAAATAGGCATTTATGGACTAATGTGGGGACCTAAGTACTTTTTGTAGTTTTGTTTATATAGCAAAAGAGATTCTACTGCTTGTGAAGAAAAGAACTGATGTGGTGTGTCCATGTAGTAGAATGTTATTCAACAATAAAGAAGAATGAAGAATTGATAAGTGCTATAACATGGATGAACCTTGAAAACACTGTATGAAAGAAGCCACTCACAAAAGATCACATATTCTATGGTTCCATTTATATGAAGTGTCCAGAAAAGGCAGATCTATAAAGACAGAGAATAGATTAGTTGTTGCCTAGGGCTGGGAGGGTTGGGGGGAAATGGATATGAGATTTCTTTTTGTGGTAATGGAAGTGTTCTAAAATTGATGCTTTGTACAACTCTGTGAATATACTAAGAACCATTGAATTGTGTACTTTAAATGAATAAACTGTATGGTTGTGAATTATATCTCAATAAAGCTGTAAAAAAAAAAGAAAGAAAAGAAACTGAGTTTATCCCATTCATGTGGTCCTTCTCTCTGCCTCTTGTTGTAGATTCCACCAATGCCAGCTTTTTGGTGCAGGGAGTACCTCATCCAGAGGACTGGTGCAGGCACACTGTTTGCCTTTGCGGCCTCTCTGTGAGCCAGGAGGGATTGTGATAGCTCACAAGCATTTACCTGAGCAACAGGCAGCTCATGGCCAGGCAGTATTCTCAGAGCACACTAACTTGCGGTTGTCCTTCCTAGCTATTTTGTTGAAAACTTAACCTGGGAAATAGTACTTCCTGGACTAGCTAAATGTTGTGGCACATTGAACGGAGTAGAATCCTGCCTCTGAGAACAGAATCTGTAGGTGTGTTAACCAGTTTGGACCATTTTTAGGCAGTGTTTTTCTTCCACACATCATTGTGATGATACTCCTTGTGGCCTGCATGGTGACCCAGAATGACACTTGCGTTTGTCTGTTTTTAGCATCGTGTTTTCTACAAATTAGGAATCACTTGGTTTAGCGTTTACTCAGTCTGAGTGGGACTGATAACACAGCAGCCCTGTAATTCATTGGTTTTACTTTTTAATACCTTCTTCCTTCTCACTATCATTAAGTCCTGGAAGAATGAAAGTTAAGACAATTTAAGCTAATTCTCTATACTTAGATTAGACACATTTTCCATTCCAGTTATTCTGCCTGCATGCCCTGTTACATATAAAAAGCTGGTGCAACTCTAATGGAATTTGAAGTCTGAGATACTTGGGTACTTCTGAAGATTTTTCAAGTCCTTTAAATCGCAAAAGTTTTAGATTTCTTAAGGCATCCTCTTAAAAATGACTAACAGTTTCAATATGTGTTCAGTAGGGCTGTCATGAATGGATGGATAGATGGCATGTTCTAATCAGGGTGTTGGCACTTGTTTTAACATTTCTGATACTTGCCTGGCTCTTTGACTTACATTAGTACTAGTCTTCAAATATGACTACTGTAGATAGTTTGGTTATGACTTCATGTGGATATTTTGCAGGATTTAGTGCCAGATAGGGTTACTGATACGGATTAGCTGGTAATAGTGATAATGTTGACAAATATGGTAGTAAGACTAATACGGCTTTTTGCTCATTTTCAGCTCACAGGATTATTCTAAATCTAAGGATAGTAAGAGCAAGTAGTTGTTTCCTATTCTCCAAAGGGAGAAGGACTATAGGTAGCATGGTTTAATAATATAGCTTTATTATACCTGCTGTTCAGAGTTACACTTGTGCCTTTGCCTGGAACTATATCTCCAGAATGATGATTAGCTTTCTGAGACTTGTGAATACACAGGGAGCATCTGTATCCCATAATGTGTCTTAAATTCAAGCATAGAATTATAATGCAGCCTTTTGATATTACCATAAGTTGCTTTTCTACCCCTGTTAGAAACTCAAAGAAATGGTGAATTCTCAGGCAGACTTCATCCTCACACACTTTCAGGCTGTAGCATATAGTAAAAAAGTTTCTTCATTGTCATCTTCTCAGTGCCTCAGTTTTTCATCTTAATGTTGTTTTGTATTCTTTATAGAAGTTTTCTTTTTTTAGAGGTTTTCATTTTAATGTTTTCATTTTTTAAAGTTACTTTGAAAAACAATACTATACTATTCTGTTAAATACCATCTTTTTACATTGATTGAAAAGATAAATGTCTCACATTCTTAACGTATCTATTTCTAGACATTCAAATATTTTGTGAATAATCTTCCTTTAAAACCCTTTAATCTAGAAAGTATATGAGTTTAGAAAACCCAGGATACTATAAAATGAACATGTTTTAAAAACCCAAAATATTAGTGGATGAATTTTTCTTTAGAAATAGTAGGGGATTTTTTTGATGACTATTTAATGAAATTAAATAATTATCTTTTTAGGTATGATCATGATGTTGTGGGTATGTTTTTTTTTTCCTTTGTTTTGTTTTTTACTGTGGCCAAAACACACAGTATAAAGTTTACCATCTTAACCATTTTTAAGTGTACAGTATAGGACTGTTAACATATGTGCATTTTTGGCAACAGATCTGTAGAACTTTTTCATCTTGCAGAACTGAAACTGTACCCATTGCACAACAGCTCCTCATTTTCCCCTCCTCACCAGCCTGGTGACCACATTCTATTATACTTTCTGTTTCCATGTGTTTGACTTCTTTAGATAACTCATGTAAGTAGAATCATGCAGTATCTTTTTTTAAATTTTATTATTGTTTATTTTATTTATTTATTTTTGGCTGCGTTGGGTCTTTGTTGCTGTGTGCGGGCTTTCTCTAGTTGCAGTGAGCGGGGGCTACTCTTCGTTGCGGTGCGCGGGCTTCTCACTGCGGTGGCTTCTCTTGTTGCAGAGCATGGGCTCTAGGCACCAGGCTTCAGGAGTTATGGCTTGCGGCCTCTAGAGCTCAGGTTCAGTAGTTGTGGCGCACGGGCTTAGCTGCTCCGCGGCATGTAGGATCTTCCCGGACCAGGGCTTGAACCCCTGTCCCCTGCATTGGCAGGCAGATTCTTAACCACTGCACCACCAGGGAAGCCCCAGAATCATGCAGTATTTGGTTTTTTTTGTGACTGGCTTATTTTACTTAGCATAATATCCTCAAGATTCATCCATCTTGTAGTGTATGACAGATTTCTTTCTTTTTAAAGGTGGACTAATATTCCACTGTATGTGTATACCATTTATCAGTCGATGGACATTTAGGTTGCTTCCACCTCTTGGCTATTATGAATAATGCTGCAGTGAACATGGGAGTTCTAGTATCTCTTTGAGATCCTGCTTTCAATTATTTTGTGTATACACCCCAGAAGTGGGATTGCCACATTATAGGGTACTTCTATTTTTAATTTTTTGAGGAACCTCTGTACTGTTTTCCACAGTGGCTATATCATTTTATATTCCCATCAACAATGCACAAGGGCTTCAGTTTTTCCACATCCTTGTCAGCACTTGTTATTTTCTGTTTTTTGGGTTTGTGTTTGTTTAGTGGCCATCCTAACGAGTGTGAGGTAATATCTCGTGGTTTGGATTTGCATTTCCCTGATGATTAGTGATGTTGAGCATCTTTTCGTGTGCTTGTTTAGCCATTTTCATGTCTTCTTTAGAAAAAGTTTCTTCTTGATTTATTGTTTCAAAATGATGTTTATTCAACAGGGTTATGGGTTATTGTAAACAGAACTCCCTTTTCTTTCCTAAGAAGGAGAAAGAGGAAGAGGGAGAGATATTTAAATACATTTAGAGAAAGTGAGAAAGCAAACAAATGTAGGACAATGTTAGCAATTGATTAATATAGGCATACAGCATAAGGGTATTAATTGCACTATTCCTCTAAATTTTCTGTAGATTTAAACATTTTCAAAAGAAAAGGTTGGGAGAGAATAAATTAGGCTGGACTTCACAATAACTGAGTCTGACTAGAAATGAATGAACTCTGTCCAAAGTTACATTAAGGGTTAAGAAAATGAGATTTGATAGAGCATGTTTGAAGTCAGGGATTAAAGAAAGCATTGTTAGTTTCCCAGTGGTCCTATAACAAATTGCCACAGATTCAGCAGCTTAAAACAACACACATTGGGCTTCCCTGGTGGCACAGTGGTTAAGAATCCGCCTGCCAAGGCAGGGGACACGGGTTCGAGCCCTGGTCCGGGAAGATCCCACATGCCGCGGAGCAACTAAGCCCGTGCGCCACAACTACTGAGCCCGCACACCTAGAACCCGAGCTCCGTAACAACCGCAACAAAGAGTAACCCCCCGCTCTCTGCAACTAGAGAGAGCCCGCGTGCAGCAACGAAGACCCAAGGCAGCCAAAAATAAGTAAATAAATAAATAAATTTATTTAAAAAAAAAAAAAAAAAAAAAACACACATTTATTTGTACCCGTATCTCACACTTCTGAAGGTTAGAAATCCCAGGACGGTATGGCCCAGCTGGTTCTCTGCTCCAGGTTTCACAAGGTTGAAAATCGAGGCATCAGTAGGGTTGAGTTTCTTGCTGGAACTCTGGGAATGAATTGATTTCCAGGCTCTTTCAGATTGCTTTCAGAATTCAGTTCCCTGCTGTAGTAGGACTGAAGGCTCCATTTCCTTGCTGGCTGTTGTCTGGGGGTTGTTCTCAGCTTCTAGAGGCTGCCTCCATTTCTGGGTTCGTGGCTTCTTTTCTCCATCGTCAAAGCCAGTAACAGTGGGTGGAGTCCTTCGAATGTTTCCAGTGTCTCTGACTTCTTCTGCCTCAGCCCTTTTCTACCTTTCTCTGCCTCATCTCTCTGACTCCTTCCTCTTCTGCTTTTAAGGGTTCATATGATTACATTGGGTCCACCTGCATAATCCAAGATAATATCTCTATTTTAAGTCTCTTCACAGCAGCATCTAGATTAGTGTTTGATTAAATAACCAGGGAGTGGGAATGTTGGGAGACAGCTTTAGAATTCTGTCTACCCCAGAAAGAATACAACTGAAAATTCTGACAGTTTAAAAAAATCAATCATTTCCTAAAATATTTTGTTTTTTCCCCCATTACTATTAGGTTTTAAGATATTGCCAAAGAAGAGATTTTATAAGAGAGTTATCATTGTATTTATCATTCCAGCAGTTACTATGAGAGGAATCTTGCATACTTATTAAAGGAAGGAAAGTACGAATAAATAGCTGCTGAACAACCACATGTGGTGATACTTGTTTTTACAATAGATACTGTTCTTGAATCTTTTGTATCCTTGTACAAACTGAAGTAAAAGTGGAAAAGTATCACTTTATGAACTCTAAGAAAAGGTTCTTTAAAATGTAACCTATTTCTTTCTGTTTATTACTGTAATTAATACTGTTCTTTACCCCTTAAAGAAGACAATGCTTGGTTTTGTTTTTTTTTTTATTTTTTTTATTTTTTTTTAAAGTGCTATATAAGCATTTTTAATTTTTTTTTTTTTTTTTTTAATTTATTTATTTATTTATTTTTGGCTGTGTTGGGTCTTCGTTTCTGTGCGAGGGTTTTCTCTAGTTGCGGCGAGCGGGGGCCACTCTTCATCGCGGTGCGTGGGCCTCTCACTATCGCGGCCTCTCTTGTTGCGGAGCACAGGCTCCAGACGCGCAGGCTCAGTAGTTGTGGCACACGGGCTTAGTTGCTCCGCGGCATGCAGGATCTTCCCAGACCAGGGCTTGAACCTGTGTCCCCTGCATTGGCAGGCAGATTCTCAACCACTGCGCCACCAGGGAAGCCCTTGGTTTTGTTTTTTTTTTTTTTTTTTTTTTTTAAATTTTTATTTATTTATTTATTTTTGGCTGTGTTGGGTCTTCGTTTCTGTGTGAGGGCTTTCTCTAGTTGCGGCAAGTGGGGGCCACTCTTCATCGCGGTGCGCAGGCCTCTCACTGTTGCGGCCTCTCTTGTTGCGGAGCACAGGCTCCAGACGCGCAGGCTCAGTAGTTGTGGCTCACGGGCCTAGTTGCTCCGCGGCATGTGGGATCTTCCCAGACCAGGACTCGAACCCGTGTCCCCTGCATCGGCAGGCAGGTTCTCAACCACTGCGCCACCAAGGAAGCCCCTTGGTTTTGTTTTAATGTGCCAGCTTATAAGATTTTTCAGTCACACCTGATCCAGTAGAACTAAATTCATATCCAGTGAAGGCAGAGCCTGTTTTATTACTCTGGTCTTGTCCTTTATCCTAAGCATATAGTACTCAGGATGTGCAAAATGATATAGTACAGTACATATATTCAAAAATATTCTGTAATGACTCTGAGATATTGAACTCCAATAGCTCACGCTAAGCACACACTGCTGTCTCTTTCACATTCTTACTCTTTACTGTTACCACCAGCACCATCGTATCATCCTTCCTCATCATTGTCATTATAATTGAGGCTCTTGCCACCCCCATTTCTTCCAATCTGCCAACCTCCTCTGGCTTCCCTCTTTTCCCTATTCAGTCAGGATCACATGTTCTGTCATTTCAGCTACTCTTCTTTGGTCACTCACTACTTCTTTGCTCCTCTGACCTTCCTTTATTCTTATTCTATCCTTTATTCCACTTTCCTTTCAATCTCATCTTCCTTTGCCCCCTGCTTTCCTCAGGACTCCAAGCTTCTCTACTTCTCACTTTGTAGTCTCCTTGGGTAATTGCATCTCTTCACGTGGCTTCCACTACAACCCAAATACTAATGGGTCTCAACTCTGTATCACCAGCCCAAACCTCCCCACCCAGAACTTCAGATTTGCATCTAGCTGCTTATTTGATATCTACCTCTAGATAGCACTTCGTATTCAACATGTCCAAAGCTAAAGTCCTGCCCCCAAATTGCTTCTTTCCCTATTTCAGTTAGTGATACTCTCCAGTTACTCAAGAGATAAATATACCCAAGTCCTTCTAGACTCTCCCTCTCTTACCCTCATGTTTAATCCCTCAGCAATTCCACTAGTGCATCTCCTAAATAACTTTTGATTGCATCATCTTTAAAAAAAAAAATACAGTGTTATCAACTATAGTCACCATGTTTTACATTAGATCCTCAGACCTTATTCATTGTGCAGCTGTAAGGTTTTACTGGCCTTTTATTGGCCTCTCCCTGTTTTCCCCACCTCCCAGCCTCTGGTAGCCATTTTTCTACTCTCTAAGACTTTGACTTTTTAAAAAATTTTTAGATTCTGCATATAAATGATATACCATGTAGTATTTTTCTTTCTGTCTGGCTTATTTCACTTAGCATAATGCCTTCAAGGTCCATCTATTTTGTTGCAAATGGTAGTATTTACTTCTTTCTCATGGCTGTATGTATACATGTATACATGTATGTATACATGGTGTATGTATATGCCACATTTTCTTTATCCATTCATCTTCCAGTGGACACTTTGGACTCTTAGGTTGTTTCCATGTCTTGGCTATTGTGAATAATGCTGCAGTGACCATGGGAATGCAGCTATCTCTTTGAGATCCTATTTTCACTTCCTTTGGTTATATACCCAGAAGTAGGAATGCTGGATCATATGGTAGTTCTATTTTTTATTCTTTGCAGAATCTCCATACTGTTTTCCATAGTGGCTGAACCAACTTACATTCCCATCAGTAGTGCACTAGGGTTCCCTTTTCTCCACATCCTGGCCAACATAGTTGTCTCTTGTCTTTTTGATATAGCCATTCTAACAGGTGTGAAGTGATAGCTCATTGTGATTTTGATTTGCATTTCTCTGATGATTAGTGATAGTGAGCACCTTTTCATGTACCTATTGGCCGTTTGTCTCCTGCTGGTACTGTGATTCTCTCCTTTTGTCTCATGAGGCCCACTGTAATAGCCTCCAGAAAGCCCTTCCTCATTTACCGCTTTCAGATCCACCCTCCACATTACTTCCAGAGCAGTCTTTCCCAAAACGCCAATCTGATCTAATCTCCCTCCCTACCAGTGAAATCCTTCAGTGGCTTACCATTGTCTTCAGTAGACTAAGCAGAGTTCTGAGCATGGCTCTTTGTTTCTGGTCCCTTCCTATCTTGCTGTTTCATTCCTGCCACTACCATCTCATGCACTGTTTGCTCTAGCAATTCTGAAAAACTTCCAGTTTCCCAACACACTGTGCTTCTCTCTCACATGTCAACCTCTCTACCCCACCATTTCCTCTTTGCCCTAGAATGCCCTTCCCCCATTTCCCTGCATCCCTCTTTACCTGGTTTATTCTCAGTTTTCTACTTGTTCTTTAGGTTTCAACTCAGAGAGGAAGTGACCTTTCAGCAATTCCTCCCTAACATCCCACATGGTATTAGTGTACCTCTTTTGTGCCCCACACTGTGGGTACATGATATCTGGCACACACTTCTCTTACAGCAATTATGATATTGAATTGTCATCAGTGATTTTCATATCTTTCTTCTGAGCCCCAGACTGTGATCTCCCTGACAGCCAAGATGTCAGTTTCCTCTCTTTATCCCCTGTGCCTAGCCCAAAGCAGATGTTCAATAAATGTTTGTTGAAGGACTGAATCCAGACATAGAGTTTTATGGAGTTGATCAGATTAACTAATTACTTATATGAAAGAAAATGTGTATGCAATAAGTAAAATAGTATAGGTGAGCTTATGATGCAAATCATAAGTCTCCCCTTCCACTTCTCCTTACCCCCAGCTTTGCTCCCGAAAGGTAGCCTCTTTGAATCACTTATCTTTTTGGATTTCCCGGTGGCTAAACCTCTAACTTCTAGAGCTGTGTGTCTAAAGGGAACTGCACACACCCTGGGAGGTGCATATGATGCTGAATTTGGGTACTGGAAGAAATTATTTGAAATTGTATTTATTCTCATATACTTTTTATATCTTAAAATGTTTTTGTCAGAATAGCTGATGATTTTTTGTTTTCGGTTCATTATTATAATAAGCATTCCCCCCCCACAATAAAAATTTCCCCCCCACAATAAAAAGAATTCAAAATTATTCTTATATACTTTTAATTTCTATTACTGTGTGAGTCACAGTATACAAATAATAGGTTAATATAATCATAATTTTATATAGAGTATAAATAAGTAAATATACAAATGTTAGGGATTTGTGCTCTAAAATATTTTCCCTGAGAGGATTGTACAATAAAAAATGATTTGGGGCTGCTGCTCTAAACAATAGACTTTCACCTCTGTTTCTTGATTTATCAACTTTAGCTATATCTATTGACTTTCTACTTTTAAGGAGTATTTAGCTTGCTTACACTACGGTCATCTCATTCTCTTCCAGTGTTTGTTTTAAATTTTACTTCTTCTGTTGCTTAACTTAGTAACTTCAGATAATAACAACTCTTTCTAATTTCATCCACTTTTGTCTGTCTACTCCTCCCTTTTTAAGAAGGGACATTAGAACATGTTCTGTTTTTCATCTGGTTTTCCCAGTTTCTGTCAGCAACACTTTTTTTTTTTTTTTTTGGCTGTGTTGGGTCTTCATTGCTGCGTGCGGGTTTTCTCTAGTTGCAGAGAGCGGGGGCCACTTTTCATTGCAATGCGTGGGCTTCTCATGGAGGTGGCTTCTCTTATTGCGGAGCACAGGCTCTAGGTGTGCGGGCTTCTGTAGTTGTGGCACGCGGGCTCAGTAGATGTGGCTCGCGGGCTCTAGAGCGCAGGCTCAGTAGTTGTGGCGCACGGGCTTAGTTGCTCCGCAGCATGTGGGATCTTCCCAGAGCAGGGATCAAACCTGTGTCGCCTGCATTGGCAGGTGGATACTTAACCACTGCGCCACCAGGGAAGTCCAGCAACACTTTTACATTGTCAAAGTTGATAACTTTTATATTTTGTCCTGTGACAATAACCAAATCTCCAAATAAGTTGACTGTAAAAGATGAAAACTATAAACAGTATTATATTATTATGACTTGTTAATTCTTCCATAAAGGAAAAATCTCCCTTGTAAACCTGAGATCCATTGACTGCAGCATGAAGTTATTTTCTCCTTGTCAGGAAAGTGGGTAGAATTACTGGGACAAATGCCTTTTGTTATTAAGCAAATTACTCCAAGGATTTGTCCCTTTCCAGAAGCTAAACCATATTTTTGCCTATAGGGAAGAGAACATGTGATATTTGCACATTCTCTATAGAAAGTTTCTTTTTGCTTAGAAATCATGCTTGCTTGCCTTTTAATATTCCTACTAAAGAATCATAATTTAAAGCCTAGCCTTTGGGATCTGTAGTGAAGTAACAGAGTTATGATTTGAGATCACTCTGAGCCACAGTTTCTCCCCTGAGCAGTCAATATACTGTCTTCTATGGAATGGTTACCTGGTTATGCTCAGCTCTAGGAAGCAGACATTTATTATGTTATCTGCCCCTCAAATCCAAGTGAACTGAGCTAGTTTTGGAGTCCTAGACCATTTGAATAATGAAAACAACTTTCATCTTCGAGGAAGGCACTGCAGGTAGGAACTGGCTATCATTTGATGCCACAATTATAGAAAATAAAATGAGAGTAAAGCAGTTTTGGCCAGTCTTTCTCTTAGGGTCCTGAAATTTACATCTTGAGACCAACCACATCAAAGTTAATTCTGGCCTAAGATGAAGGGCCTCTCTATTTTTAGTACCCCCTAAAATATCATTCTATATTTAGTGCAGAGCCAATTTGTGTGCTGGGATTACATTTTCTCCAGGGCCGGGGTCATGACCCCTTGGCTCTCAAGACTGTAAGATCAATAACAACTACATCCCCTTTTCTCATATTCCAGTTCCTTATAATTAGGATATGTAAGTGTGCTTACTTGAAATGCAGCTTTTTTGTGACATTTGTCTTTTTCTTTCTTTTTAATTTTCAGGGAGTTGCTAATTGCTTTTTTTTTTTTTTTTTTTGGCATAATATGCCTTTACCATAGCCTCACTTTTTCCATATTCTGTGGAATCCCCCTTCATGACCAAATGCTTCATACTGCACAGCTGTCTTCCAAGGGTTTTCATCCATTCTTCTATGTTAGAATCACTGTTCTTAGGATCCTGGGTCTTCCACTGTTCTGATTTATGCCATAATTTTACTGGGGTATATCCTGAAATAAGTTCTTTAGAAAGGATGTGTGGGAAGTAAACTTTCTGAGTCATGTCTAAAACTGTCTTTATTGTACCTTTGTTTGTAGTTAGGTTAGGTGCAGAATTCTGGGCTGAAAATAATTTTCTTTAAAACCGTGAAGACATTGTCTTCTAACATCCTCTGTTGCTGACAAGAAGCCAGTTTGATTGTCAGTCCTTGGTGGGTGACCTGTTTTTCCTGTTCAGTGTCTCCTTTTTATATTTGTTTTGGAATTCCATGAGGAAATGTATAAATGTGGGTCTTTTATCAGTTGATTGTATTAAGCACTCAGCCCTTTCAATTTTTTTTTTTTAATTTATTTTATTTATTTATTATCTTCGGCTGCGTTGGGTCTTTGTTGCTGTACATGGGGTTTCTCTAGTTGCGGCGAGCGGGAGCTACTCTACGTTGCGGCGCACGGGCTTCTCATTGTGGCGGCTTCTCTTGTGGAGCACGGGCTCTAGGTGCGTGGGCTTCATTAGTTGCGGCATGCGGGCTCAGTAGTTGTGGCTCACGGGCTCTAGAGTGCAGGCTTAGTAGTTGTGGCGCACGGGCTTAGTTGCTCCGCGGCATGTGGGATCTTCCTGGGCCAGGGCTCAAACCCATGTCCCCTCCATTGGCAGGTGGATTCTTAACCACTGCGCCACCAGGGAAGCCCCCAGCCCTTTCAATCTTAAGACTTGGGTGTTTCTTCAACTCTGGGGAATTCTATTAATTAATAGCTTCTCCCTTCTCTTTTTTCTGTTCCCTCTTTTGGGGGCCTCTTATTAGTCAAATGTTGTACCTCTTGTATTGGCTCTTTGTATCTCTCACAGTTTCTTTATTATTTTCCATCTTTTTATCCATACACTCTCATTCTGAGTTTCTCAGTTTTATTTTCCAGTTCATCTGTTGATTTTTTCCTTTTCTAATCACTCTTCAAATTCTGACTTTTAAATTTAATTTAAAAGACTTCTGTTAAGTTCTTTGTTCCTTTTCTGTGTGTGTGGTTTCCTATTCCTAGTTTATATGCATGTAATACCCTCTGGAATCTTTTGATTATAGTAGTTTTTTAAAAATATATATTTTATTTTCTTATGTCCCTTAATTATATTTGTTCCCCTCAGGATTCCTTTTTCTATATATTTTTCTTAGCTCTTCTTTTTCATGCTGCTGGATTTTTCCATGTGCCTTGGTCGTCTATTCATAGTTTAGAAAGCAGGGATGAGAAACTGGTGTGGATTTCCTCTGCTATTTGAAAAGTGGGTCTCTTTTCCCCCTAGACCTATCACCTGAGTGGATGGCTGACTGTGCCCTCTGTGTAGGTGGGGTGCGTTGGCTGGCCTTCTTGCTCTGGGGTGAGCCTGTGCTCAGGCTCTGGGGGCCCCGTGTCAGAGGAGTGCTTTATCCCGGGCAGACTGTACTACCATTAGAAGCCTTGGCTTTCCCCAGGTTGTTTGTTCCTTCAGCTATCTGGTTTTTCAACTGTGGGTTAATGCCAGGCTGCCTGTGATCTGCATGGGGGTGGGGGAAGCAGATGGAGGTGCCAACCAGCACAGTTCCAGGTACAGACCTTCAAGTATCCCCACTGTCTTCAGCCCCACTTCTCACTCCTGCCCTCCCTCGTACCTCTGGCCCAGAGCCCAGAGCCATCAGGTGTTCCAGGGCAGATTGGCTCTCTAGATTCCTTCTAGCATTCCAACAAGCAGTTTGGTTTCCAGCTCCTTTAGGTTGCTTTGTGGAGTATTCTGGGCTGTGGCTTTCTTTGCCCATCTCATCCGTCAACACAATTCCATCTGCTTTTTGAATTCTAGAAATTTGTTGGATCTTTCATCCACTGGTGAACCCCCCTACTTACCCTTCCTTTTGATATTAAACTTTCATTGCTTCTTTTGTCTCCCTTCTTTCAGTGTGGTTTTGCAAGCTTTAAGTAGTAAATATATATCCTCAATCTACCATCTTGAAGTAAAAGTCCTGATATGAATTTTAACTATCTATCATTTGAATATTTACCTACCCTGTTTATCTTCATGGCTGCAATGTCTGTTTAAGCATTGCATAATTAATAAGTTATTTCAGTAAAATAAGGCAAGAGAATTGGCGTAAATAACTTCAGAGGGCTAAAGATATAATGGCACATTTTTTTCCAGAAAATCTTGTATAATAGCAACAGTTTATTTTAGTAAAAAAAAAAAGAAAGAAAAAACTACTCGATTAAAGATTAGAGTCTTAAAATTAGCGTCAATTTTGTTCCTGATTTCTATAGGTTATAGTCAACAAGGGTATTACCTGCTATGTATCAGGTAAGCACTGGGTTTGTAGCAGTGACTATATCTCTCTGCTGTCATAGAATTTGCATGTTGTTTGGGGGAGGGGCACTGATGGATAGAGAATAAATGAAGTTAAAAAATAACCACACAACAAAAACATCAGGTAGCTATGTGCGCAATGCAAATAATTAAAATATGTGATGTGGTAGTGAGTGTCAAGACATCTGTGTTAGCCGGCTGGCTGGAGAACCTGAGATCTGACTAACAAGCAGGAGCCAGCCAGGCAAGAACAGGAAACTTGGTATTACCCTGAGAGAGCATATCCTTTCCTCTTTAGTCAGTGCTATCCACCCCCCTTTTGGTTTTGATCATCCTTCTGTCCTGTAAAAGATTTTCATGTTAATGTAATGAATTGCCTAAACATTTCATCAGCTTTGAAATAGCACTTTGGTGAAATAGAAAGACTCATGAGATAATTTACTCCCCTAGGACAGAGAAGGGATAAACAAGCCTTTTCAGTCTGTGATAGCGGAATGGTTTGGTGAATTTAAAGGCCTTAATTATTATGCTTTAAGCAACAACTTAATTTGCTTCAGTCTGATTCTTAGCTTTCAAGTGGAGTCTTCCTTTGATATATTGTGTTGCTATTTTGGTGCTTGTCATTTTGCTGTTGCACTTTTCCTCATCAAAAAGCATTTACTGCTCACTTTTTAAAATAAATTTATTTATTTTATTTATTTATTTTTGTCTGCATTGGGTCTTCGTTACTGCACGCGGACTTTCTCTAGTTGCGGCGAGTGGGGGCTACTCTTCGTTGTGGTGCGCGGGCTTCTCATTGCAGTATCTTCTCTTCTTGTGGAGCATGGGCTCTAGGCACATGGGCTTCACTAGTTGCAGCATGCAGGCTCAGTAGTTGTGGCTCACGGGCAGCGCAGACTCAGTAGTTGTGGCGCATGGGCTTAGTTGCTCCACGGCATGTGGGATCTTCCTGGACCAGGTCTCGAACCCGTGTCCCCTGCATTGGCAGGTGTATTCTTAACCGCTGTGCCACCAGGGAAACCCTACTGCTCACTTATATAGCCCCGGTGCTTGTATTGATACCATGGGCTGCAGATGCACATTCGCTTTTACCTTTAAATTGGGTACACTTTTCAAGGAGTATGTGGGGGCATGGATAGTTTAAGGGGACCGATTTGTAGATCCTTAAATTCCCCACGTACTCTTTCCTAACATTGTTCTGCCTGAGAATGTGCCTTTGATGGAGGTGCAGGGGCTGCTTTCCCACCTTCTCTTTCACAGTTGCCCTTCTTCCACTATTACAAAAGAAAGGCACACTGCTCATCCATCTCAGATCTTACAAAGGCCCCTAGATGTAAAAGCCACCAGGGTACCAAACAAAGAACAGTTGAAAATATTGGTGTCTGTGTTGAGATAATGAATGACTAAGTAACACTGTCTCAAGGAATGACTGGATAACAGTTTCTTTTGCAATTGAAATAGTTTCCCATTTTTGGCTTTCACAAAACTAAAAGACCTAATTGAGTTGTTTGCCAGTTAACTAGTAGATCATTAGGTATACACATATATAGAGATATTTAAAATGCTTAATATTTGTATATAACTGATACTTTTTAAATTTAATTTTTATTTTATAGTGGAGTGTAGTTGATTTACAGTGTTGTGTTAGTTTCAAGTGTACAGCAAAGTGATTATATATATGTGTGTGTGTGTATATATATATATATATATATATATATATATATATATATATATATATATATATTTTTTTTTTTTTTTTTTATGGCTGTGCCACCGGCATGCGGGATCTTAATTCCCCAACCAGGGATTGAACCCATGCCCCTTGCAGTGAAAGCATGGTGTCTTAACCACTGGACCACCATGGAAATCCTTGATTAAGTATATTTTTGATGGTAGATCACTTTTTTGTCACGTAAGTCAAAAGATTTCAAAAAATTGAGAAATAATTGCTCTAACAAAACTTCCATTCTCATCTTCTCATTTACGTGGAAAAGGTTTCTCATCACCTAAAGTTATGAAAACAAGAAGTAGGGATAGAATTGATACTGAGTCCTGTTTCATTCTGGCAATAAATAATAGTCACTGCAAGGAAATGTGAACTAACTGAAGAAGAAAAATCTCACCCATCTCTTTTAAAAAGTTTTCTTTCTTATATTTAAATTTCTTAAATCAAGAATTTGCAGTATATTTATGTTTAATTGATTGGGTGGTTTTCTTTAATTATAAAGAAAACTCAAATCAGAAAAAAAAATTGTTTTAACACTTGAAGTCTTTTATTACAGAAAATAAAGAGAAATTTATTTACAATTTACAGGTAATTTTTTGTTGAGGAAAAATACAATAGAGTGGCAATAAAA